>NC_082707.1:174957160-175267160 GCF_030144855.1 Hypanus sabinus
TTTATTTGCCATTTTCTTGCTCATTCTCCTAATCTAAGTCCTTCTGCAGCCTACCTGTTTCCTCAACACTACCTGCCCCTCCCCAATTTTCATATCCTGCAAACTTGGCAAAAAGCCAACTATTCCATCATATCTATAGCATATGATCTGTATATGATCACATTTTCCACTGATCTACAGCATAAAAAGTAGTCCCAATACCAACCCCTGCAGAACACCAGTAATCATGAGCAGCCAACCAGAAAAGGATCCTTTTATTCCCATTTGCTGCCTCCTACCTATCAGCCAATGACTTTTGATAGCTTTAATTATCAGGAACCTATCAACCTCTGCTTTCAATATACCAAATTATATAGCCTCCACAACCATCTGTGGCAATGAATTCCACTGATTCACCATCACCTGTCTAAGGAAATTCCTTCTTACCTTTGTTCTAAAAGCACATCCTTCTAAGGCTGTGCTCTCTGGTCCTAGACTCCCCCACTATAGGAAATATTCTCTCCATGTCCATTCTATCTAGTCTTTTCAATATTCAATAGGTTTTAATTGTTCCTCAAACATTAACCATTTCATTCCTGGGATCATTGCACCCTCTCCAGTGCTAGCACATTTTTTTTAAAGGGCCTAAACCAGCTCACAGTACTCCAAATGAGGACTGACCAAAGCATTAGAGTGTCTGCAATACAGCCTTGCTTTTATATTTTAGACCTCTCAAATGAATGCTAATATTATCTGCTTCCATTGCTGAGCTTTCACAATTTGATTGTTAACTATCAATTCAATTAACCCTCCAATGATTAATAGGAGAAGAAATTGCATTGTGATAAAATTTTCAAAGATTTGAAAAGGACTGAAAATAATGTCAAACAATTATTTGAGCGGTATTGAAATTGAAGGATATTCTTTGGATACACTGGATTTTGTAGCTGTTGGTGGTCTAGTGATAGGTGGTTGGAGAAATGACGTTTAGCAATAAAAGCAGCAATGTTGGACTGGACTTGATTCCAGTGATGAAATGCATTGTGGTATTCAGCTGGAGTGTTCACCAATATCTTTAACCACTTGCCTCGCAGTCTGAGATACCCATCTGCTTCATTTATTTCGGTGGTTAAGAACATGGATATCTGCCTTGATGACTATCATCCAGTAGCAATTGCATTCTATTTACTGTGATGAAGTGCATTAAGAGTTTGGAGATGAAACATACCAACTTGAATCCACTTCAATTTGCCGGCCGTCACAACAGGTCAACAGCAGATGCCATTTCATTGGCTCTTCACTCATCCCTA
The DNA here is from genome assembly GCF_030144855.1 of Hypanus sabinus. Taxonomy (NCBI): domain Eukaryota; kingdom Metazoa; phylum Chordata; class Chondrichthyes; order Myliobatiformes; family Dasyatidae; genus Hypanus; species Hypanus sabinus. The sequence continues at coordinate 174,958,450 of NC_082707.1, forward strand.
GAACATCTGGACAATGAAGGTGTATACATCAGGATGCTCTTCATTGACTACCGCTCATCATTCAAGACTATCATCCCCTCAAAACTAATCAATAAACTTCAAGACATAGGCCTCAATACCTATTTGTGCAACTGGATCCTTGATTTCCTCATTTGCAGACCCCAGCCAGTTTGGATTGGCAACAACATCTCCTCTATAATCTTCATTAGACATGTGTACCACAAGACTATGTGGTTCACTCTCTGCTCTACTCACTTTATACTTATGACTGTGAGACAAAGTTCAGCTCCAATGCCATATTAAAATTTGCTGACTAAACTAAGGTGGTGAAAATCAGTATAAAAGACATGACATCTGAGCCATTTGGCCCATCAAGTCCACTCCACCATTTGATCATGGCTGACCCATTTGTCTCTCAACTCCATTCTCCTACCTTTTGTTCATAACCTTCCATAACTTAAATACACCCAGTGACCTGGCCTCCATAACCACCAGTGATAATGAATTCTACAGATTCACCACCATCTGGCTAAAGAAATTCCTCCTCATCTCCATTCCAAATGAACATCCACTCTAATTAGTCTTTCAACATTCAGGTTTTAATGAGATCCACTTCATTCTTTCAAATTCCAGTGAATACAAATCTAGAGCCATCAAACGCTCCTCATACGAAAAGCCATTCAATCCTGGAATCATTTTCATGAACCTCCTTTGAACCCTCCCCAATGTCAGCACATCTTTTCTTCGTTAAGGGGCCCAAAACTGCTCACAATACTCCCAAGAGAGGCCTCACAAGTGCTTTATAAATCTTTAGCATTACATCCTTGTTTTTATATTCTACTCCTCTTGAAATGAATGCTAACATTGCATTTGACTTCCTTACCATTGACTCAAATTGCAAGTTAACCTGTAGGAAATCCTGCAAGACAACTCCCAAGTCCCTTTGCACCTCAGATTTTTGAATTTTTTTCTAATATATAAAATAGTCCATGCTCTTATTCCTTCTAGCAAACTGAATGACCATGCACTTCCTGACACTGTATTCCATCTGACATTTGGCCCATTCGCTGAATCTAAGTCCTTCTGTAGCCTCCCTGCTTCCTTAACACTACCTGCTCCTCCACCTATCCTATTAACATCCCCAAACTTGGCCACAATGCCATCAATTCTTTCATCCAACTCATTGGCGTACAAAGTAAAAAGAACTCCTGGCACGTGTAGAACACCACCAACGCCAGCAGCCAATCAGCAAAGACTCCCTTTATTCCCACTCATGCCAATCAATCTCTATCCATGCTCGTATCTTTCCTGTAATACTGTGGGTTCTTATCTTGCTAAGCAGCCTCATGTGTGGCACCTTGTACACAACATCCACCGATTCTCCTTTGTCTATCCTGCTTATTATTTCCTCAAGGAATTTCAACAGATTTGTCAGGCAAGATTGTACCTTAAGGAAACTATGCTAACTATGGCCTATTTTATCATGTGCCTCCAAGAACCCTGAATCCTCATCTTTAGCAAATGATTCCAACATCTTCCCAGTCACTGAGGTCGGACAAACTGGTTCCTTGCTTCTGCCTCCCTCCCTTCTTGAAAGGTGGACTGACATTTGCAATTTTCCAGTGATCCTTGAAAAATCATTACTAATGCCTCCACAATCACTTCAGCCACCTCTTTCAGAAACCTCAGATGTGGTCCATATGGTCCAGGTGACTTACACTTTTCAGATTTTCAAGCACCTTCACCCCAGCAATTGCAATTGGACTTATTTCTGCCTCCTGACACTCTCAAACTTCTGGCATACTAATAGAATCTTCCACAGTGAAGACTAATGCACTAATTTCAGTTTGTCCACAATCTCCTTCACTCCATTACTACTTTTGCATCATCATTTCCCAAGGGTCCAATATTTACTCTCGCCTCTCTTTTACTCTTTATATATCTGGAAGAAAAAACTTTTGGTATCCTCTTTGATATTATTGGCTAACTTACCTTCAGACTTCTTCGTTTTGTTCTTTATGCCTTTTTTTAGTTGCCTTCTGTTGGTTTTTAAAAGCTTCCCAATCCTCTTACTTCCCACTAATTTTTGCTGTTATTGCCCTCTGTTTTGCTTTTATGTTGGCTTTGACACCCCATGTCAGCCACAGCTGTGTCATTCTGCCTTTAGAATACTTCTTCTCCTTTGAGATGTATCAAACCTGCATCTTTCGAATTGCTCCCAGAAACTCCAGCCATTAGTGCTCTGCCATCATCGCTGCTAGTGTCCCCTTACAATCAACTTTGGCCAGCTTTTCTCTCATGCCTCTGTAATTCCCTTTCCTTCACTATAATACTGAACACATCTGACTTTAGCTTCTCCCTCTCAAATTGCAGGGTGAATTCTATCATATTATGATCACTGCCTCCTAAGAGTTCCTTTAAGTTCCCTAATCAAATCTGGCTCATTAAGAACATAAGATTAGGAGCAGGATTAGGCCCTCAGGCCCATCGAGCCTGCTCTGCCATTCAATAAGATCATGGCTGATTTGCCCATGGACTCATCTCCACCTACGTGCCTTTTCCCCATAACCCTCAATTCCCCAACTATGCAAAAATCATTCCAACCTTGTCTCCCAAGTCCCTCTGCACAGCACATGCTGCAATTTTTTACTATTTAAATAATAATCTGCTCTTTCATCTTTCCTTCCAAAGTGGATGACCTTGCATTTATCAACATGTACTCCATCTGCCAGACCCTTGCCCACTCACTTAACCTATCTTTAACTCTTTGCAGATGCTCTGTATCTTTTGCACTATTTGTTTTCCCACTCAATTTAGTATTATCAGCAAACTTATATACACTACATTTGGTATCCTCTTCCGGATCGTTAATGTATATCATGAACAGTTGCGGATCCAGCACCGACCCCTGCAGCACACCACTCACCACTGATTACCAACCAGAATACCCACGTATCCCAACTCTTTGCTTTCTATTAGTTAAACAATCCTCGACCCATGCTAATACATCACCCCCAACTTTATACATCATTATCGTATGGATAAGTCTTTTATGTGGCACCTTATTGAACAACTCTGGAAATCCAAGTAAGTAACGTCCATCTGCTCCCCTCTATCCACTGTGCTCATTATATCATCAAAGAACTCCAGTAAGTTTGTCAAACAGGACCTGCCTTTGCTGAATCCATGCTGTGTTTGCCTGATGGTTCCATTTCTTTCCAGATGCTTCAGTATTTCTTCTTTAATGATGGCTTCAAGCATTTTTCCAACTACAGATGTTAAACTAACTGGCCTACAGTTACCTACGTTTTGCTTACATCCTTTTTTGAACAGTGGCGTGGCATTCGCCATCTTCCAATCCACTAGGACCCGCCCAAAGTTCAGAGAATTTTGGGAAATCAGCACCAAAGCCTCTACTATAACTTCTGCCATTTGTTTCAATACCCTGGGATGCATCTCATCAGGATAAGGGTACTTATCTATCCTCAGGCCCACAAGTTTGCTCAGCACTTTTAGTGATACCTGTTGTATCAAGGTCCTCATCTCCCATCGCATCCATAACATCTCTCTTTGGTATGTTAGACATGTCCTTCACCATGAAAACCGACACAAAATGGTAATTCAAAGCCTTGGCCATTTCCTTATTACCCAATATCAATTCCCTCTTCTTGCCCTCCAAGGGACCTATGTTCACTTTAGCCACCTTTTTCCGCTTTATATAATTACAAAAACTTTTACCATCCGTTTTTCTATTTTGTGCTAGTTTATTTTCACTATGTAGCTTCCATTTCTTTATTCCTAGCTTAGTGGTTCTTTGTTGCTTTTTGAAGTTTTCCCAATCTTCCAGTTTCCTACTACTCTTGGTGACTTTGTATGCACAAGCTTTTAGTTTGATACCTTCTTTTATTTCCTTAGTTATCCAAGGCTGGTTCTCCCCACTCTTACTTTCCTTTCTGTTCCTCAACTGTCTCACCATATAGCCTGTGTTCCCAGTTTACACTAGCCAAATTTTCCCTCATCCCATTGTAATCTCCATTATTTCTGCATAATACACTGGTTTTAGATTGAACTATTGCACCCTCCACTTGTATGAGAAATTCAATCATACTGTAATCATTTTTTCTAAGAGGATCCCTAACTACACGCTCACTAATTTTACCTGTCTCATTGCACAGGACCAGATCTAAGATAATGCTTTCCCTTGTAGGTTCAGTAACATGCTGGTCTAGAAAGCTATCACAGATGCATTCTATGAAATCTTCCTCAAGACTGCTTTGACCAACTTGATTCACCCAATCTATGTGCAAGTTAAAGTCCCCCATGATAACTGCTGTTCCATTCTTACATGCCTCAAATATTTCTCTTTTTCTTGCTTGTGCCACTGTAATGTTATTATTCGGTGGCCAATAGACAACTCCCATCAGCGATGTTTTTCCCCCTTTACTATTCCTAATCTCTACCTAGATGGATTCAACATTCTGCTCCTTAGATATTATGTCGTCTCTCACAATCGCCCGGATCTCATCTTTAATTAAGAGTGCTACCCCACCTCCCTTACCTTCCTGCCTATCCTTCTGTATTACCTGATATCCTTAGATATTTAATTCCCAATCCTCTGTACCCTGCAACCACATCCCTGTAATGACCACTAAAGCATATCTCTTTGTACTGATTTGAATCACGTTTATTGACCTTGTTATGAATACTACGGGCATTCGAATAAGGTGCCTTACACTCATTGTGCTTTTAAAATCTTGTAATCTTTTAAGCTCTTGACTTTTCTTCACTCCACTCTTATGTTTCTCTTTATCCACATTTTTCTGTTGTACTTTATCCATACTTCTCCAATCTGTTGAACCCACCCCCTATGGTTTAGATTAAAGCCCTATCTGCAGCCCTAGTTATGCAATTCACTAGGATCCAGGTGCCATTATGGTTCAAGTGGAGCCTGTCCCATTGGTACAGCTCCCTCCTTCCCCACAGAGCTATCTTTTTGGTTCTGCTTTTTAACTTAGTTCCCTAGCTGCTCAAATTCCTTCTACCTTCTTCCTCATTCTACCTACATTGTTGGTACCCATATGAACCACAACAAATGCAAATTCTTTCCTCTCCCACTGCAAGTTCCTCTGCAGGTCAGATATGACATTCCGAACCTAGGTACCAGGCAGGCAACACATACCTCGGGATGCTCTATCCTCGCAACAGAGAACTCTGTCTATTTCCCTGACTATACTAACCCCAATTACCACTACCTTTCTCTTCTTTCCCTCCTCTTGAATGACTCCCTGAACTACGGTGCCACAGTTAGGTTGCTCATACTTCCTACAGCCCCCGCTGTCATCCACATAGGGAGCAAAAATCTCAGACCTGTTAGACAAGCTCAAGGGCTGAGGCTCCTTCAGCACTGACACTTGGATCTCACTACCTACCTCACTCGCAGTCACACCTTCTTGTTCCTGACCACAGATCAAATTTGAGGTAGCTGACCTACTGGGTGTAACTACCTCTTAAAGCGGAGAATCCAGGTAACCCTCCCCCTCCCTGATGTGCCGTAGTGTTGATTCCAGGTCATCAACTTTGCGACTGAGTTCCTCGAGCAGCCAAAACTTGCTGCAGATGTGGTCACCAAGAACCACAATGGGGTCCACCAGCTCCCACATTATGCAGCTACAGCACATCACCTGATCCTGCATCATCCCTACTTTATTTAATTAGCTGTAATTTAGTGACTTTTTATTCAACCACTACAAAAGCCTTACTTGCTACTTACCTGTGCCTCCTCACCAAAGCTTTAAGTTTCCACTCCAACACTGGTCCCCTCACACAATGGACACTTTGCTTTGACCCTGCTTTACTTTTATTTCCTCCTTCTAATAAATCGCGAATCAATTGGTCAGCTGCTAAGGCACTGATCCTCACTCCTTTTTTAAACTTTTCTCCCCAGAGTATGCGAAGCTCTCACTCACTGAGGTGATTGGTCTGCTGCTAATGCTAATTGAACAACACCCAATCCAGAATAGCTGATCCCCTAGTGGGTTGAACCACAAGCTGTTTTAAAAAGACATCTCATAGGCATTCTACAAATTCTCTCTCTTGGGATCAAAATCAGCATCAACCTGATTTTCCTAATCTTCCTATATATTGAAATCCCCCATGACTATTGTAATATCGCCTTTTTGACATGCATTTTCTATCACCCTTTGAAATTTGTAGCCCACGTATTGGCTACTGTTTAGAGGCCTGTATATAACTCCTACTAAGGTCTTTCTATCCTTGCAGTTCCTTAACTCTATCCACAAAGATTCTGATCCTATGTTGCCTCTTTCAGATAATTTGATTTCGTTTTTTAACCAACAGAGCCACACCACCACCTCTGCCTCCCTGCCTGTCCTTTCAATACGATGTGTATCCCTGTATGTTAAGCTCCCAACTATAATATTCTTCCAGCCCCAACTCAGTGAAATGAGGGGGAGAATGAAAATCTGGCTGAGTGGTGCCACAACAACCTGTCACTCAGTTACTTCAGGAGGAGGAAATGGTAGGTCCATGAGCCACTCCTCATGGAGGGATTAGAGGTGGAGAGGGTCAGCAACTTTAAATTCCTTGGTGTTATTTCAGAGGATCTGTCCTGGATTCAGCACCTAAGTGCTATTACGAAGAAACTACAGTGGCACCTCTCCTTCTTTAGGAGTTCGCAGAGATTTGGGATGATATCTAAAACTTTGATGAACTTCCATAGGTGTGTGGCAGAGAGTGTATTGACGGTTTGGTAACACCAATGCCTTTGAATGGAAACGCCTATAAAAAGTAAAGTAGTAGTGGATATGGCCCAGTCGATCATGGGTAAAGTCCTCCCCACCATTCAGCACATCTACATGGAGCCCTGTCATGGGAAAGCAGCATCCATCATTAAGCACACCTACCATCCAGGCGATCATCTCTTTTTGTTGCTGCCTTCAGAAGAAGGTACAGGAGCCTCAGGACGTACACCACCAGGATCCGGAACAATTATCACCCCTTAACCATCAGGCTCTTGAACTGAGGGGATAGGGTTACACACCTCATCACTGAACTGTTCCCACATTCTATGATCTCACTTTCAAAGACAAACAAGAACAAATCTGCGGATGCTGGAAATCCGAGCAACATACACAAAATGCTGGAGGAACTCAGCAGGCCAGGCAGCATCAAAGGGTTTTTGGCCTGAAATGTCGACTTTACTTTTTTTCCATAAATGCTGCCTGCCCTACTGAGTTCCTTTAGCATTTTGTGTGTTGCTCACTTTCAAGGACTCTTCATCTCATGTCCTTGATACTTATTATTTATTTTCATTCTTTTTCTGTTTGCATAGCTTGTTCTTTTTTTGCACATTGGTTGTTTGTCCCCTGCTGGGTGCAGTTTTTCACTGATTCTATTGTGTTTCTTGTATTTACTCTGAATACCTGCAAGAAAATGAATCCCAGGGTTGTATCTGGTGACATGTATGTACTTTAATAATAAATTTACTTTGATCTTTAAACCAACAAATATGGTCAAATACACAGAACTCGGATACTGATTATTCGAAGTTCAAGGTATATTTATTATCAAAGTATGTCTACTGTATCCAACCTCGAGATTCATCTTCTTGCAGGCAGCCACAAAACAAAGAAACACAATAGAACCCATTAAAAATCTCATACTACAAAGACTGTCAAACACACAATGTGCGAAAAAAACACATCATGCAAACAATGAAAAAGAAAACAAATAACACACATCAACCGGAGAGTCCCTAAAAGTGAGTCCACAGCCATGGAGCCAGTTTAGAGCCGAGGCGAGTAAACCTTGTGGGGCACAGAGCTGAACACTGGCTCATCCTTCGTCCTGTCTTGACATCTTGATCAAATCATGCAAAAAGTTAAAAAAAAAGTAAACAAAAACACATAGAACATGAAATGCAGAGTCCCTGAAAGTGTGTCCAAGCTGCTGAGTTCGTTCAGCACTGAGGTGTGTGAAGTCCGTCCAGGAGCCCGATGTTTGCGATGCAACAACTGCTCCCGAACCTGGCAGTGTGGGACTCAAGTCTTGAGCACTTCATACCTAATGGTAGTGATGAGAAGAGAGGGGGACCAGTTGAACACAAGCCGGCAGCACTGAACGCCTCTTCGTTTTCCACTCTCATCCTTGACTATTTTAATCTTGCTTGATTCACCTCTACTGCCCCAGGGAGTAATGGAGCTGATTATGGGTTCATCTTTCTTTCGCCAGTAGGCCTTAGCACAGCATCCATTCCCAGCAACGGCTGCCTTGGCTGTATGTTCCTGCACTCTGGTGAGTCTAGTTCGCCAAATTACCTAGGAGATCACAAAAGCACCAGATCATTCAGTTAGTTCAAAAGAACATCCTTAAAAGGGAAGTTGTAGTCTGCAGACTGGGGTGATCACAGTTCAGAAGAAATATATCTGCTAGAGTATCTACAAGGGGTGATTGCTAAGCTCGTGGTCTAAGGCAGAAGGAGATCAGTTACACAGCTCTCGTTACAATCATGCAGTTCAACTCTGAGTGATTATGCAGAAGGTTTGAAGTTAACCCATCAGCTAATAATTCATTGGGGTGATTGATAAGTTTGTGGCCTATGGTAGAAGGAGATGAGTTATTAACTTCAAACTTTCTGCATAATCACTCAAAGAGTTGAACTGCATGTGTATGGAACTAGAGCTGTATAACTCCTACCTTATGTCACAAACCTATCAACCACCCCTGCTGTGGACACTTTATGCAGGTCCAAGATCCATGTGCTCAATGACCACTGGACTAAGTATGTAAATGTAGGAGGGAACTTTGTTGAAAAATAAATGTGCTAGGTTTTCTAAAATTGACTCCTTCTACCTTAGGCCATGAACTTATCAATCATTTTAGGGAACTGTCTACAAAACGTCACTTTTGGTCACTGGCACTATTTTGCCATCAAGGGCAATCACTGTGACAAATATGTAAAATTTTTTAGGACAGCTTTAAATTTATTTGCTACACAACAGGTTTTCAAGGGCTCTGGAAACAGCAGTTAAAACAGGCAAGGAACTGATGATTCTCCCAGCTAAGCACTTTTCCAATTTTTATTTGCAGGTCAGCAGAACGTTTTTATCCACCTATCCCTTTACAATCTTCAATTATCTATCCACTTAAGGACTACAACCTCTGATTCTTTAATCTTCCTTGTTTAGTACCTGTCCCCTTTCTCCTCTCTACTCTTCAATCTCATCTAATAACTGTTCTCAATTTTCTTTTCCCACTCTAATCAAGGCACATGATCTCCTCTGACTGATACTCTATTTATAATCTCCAATCAACATCCTTCTCAGATCTTCACAATGCCCCTCAGCTTCACTTTCTCATTGCTGTTCTCCTCAAGTATGGTCTAGGTTCACAAGCCTTTCCACCTCAACTGGGGGGGGGGGTCCCAACCATTTTTCTGGCATGGACTTCTACCATTATCCAAGGAGTTCACGGACCCTAAGTTGGGGACCCCTGACTCCAACTGTTAACAGGTCTCTGAGTGTTTTGTGTTGCCATCGGTGGGGGGGTAGGGGGTGTCGGAACAAAAAAATTCAAATAAAGTCAATTGAATTTGGTGGAAGATCTAGGAAATAAAGAAATAATATTTCAGCTTCTGGAACCAACTCCTTTTCATCTTCATGTATTTATTAGATTTAAAATAACATCAAAAATTTGAGAGCTACTCAAAGAAAAAAGATATCCAGAAAAATATTAATAACATAAGCTAAACTAAAAAAGATCAATATCATCAAGTGTGAAGTAGTACATTATGGATAAAACAGAATTTTAAAAAGGGGCTATGTTTGGTTTAGGTTCACAGCCCTTTGATTTGATATCTCAAACACAAGTAAATTTGCAGATGCTGGAAATCCAGGCATCACACACAAAGTGCTGGAGGAACTCATTTGGCCAAGCAGTATCTATGAAAAAGAGTTCAGTTGAATTTTTGGGCCGAGATCCTTCATCAGGGCTTGATATATTTGGTTAATAATTCTTCCCTGTCAAATGTGTTCAGATTTGTTTTCAAATCTTACATCATCTTATTTTCCGTAAGGAAAAATGAACCTTGATCCCTTGTTTTTCAAATATGACCAACCCAGTTCCAACATCTTCTTACCCTTTGCAGAATCCTTCAGCCCTCCCAAATGCAAACAGAAAATGCTGGAAATACTCAGCAGATAAGGCTACATCTTTGAGGGAAAAAACAGGGTTAATATTTTAGATTCATCACTAATAATCTAAAAGATTGTTTCTCTCTCTTTCCAATTTTATACTTTTCCTTAAACAGTCATAAAATCATTAAAGTCTCAAATGGCCTCCAAAACAGTTTGAGTCAGTAGTTCTGACAAATTACTTGAAATTTACTAAAATTACTACATCAAATTGAACCATTCTTCTATTTGCCTTTTAACAACTTATATTTTGCTCTCAGGTTATTAACATCTGCTTAAGATACAGTAGGTCAATGATATCAAGGTTATTAACATCTGCTTAAGATACAATAGGTCAAAGATATCAAGGTTAATTTCCACCTTTTGTAATTTTTTGTTTATTACATCATTTATTTCCTTGCTGCTTACAGCAAATGAAGGTCGTATAACCATATAACAATTACAGCATGGAAACAGACCATCTCGGCCCTTCTAGTCCGTGTTGAATGCTTACTCTCACCTAGTCCCGCTGACCCGCACTCAGCCCATAACCCTCCATTCCTTTCCTATCCATATACCTCTCCAATTTTACTTTAAATGACAATACTGAACCTGCCTCCACTATTGATATATTTGCTATTTGTTCAGCTTTGGCTCTTCACCCCATAATCTACAAGAATTTTAACTAACTTCTGACCTTGTTCAGATTTTCTGTGCAGAATCATGGAAAGTTACAACAGCTGAAGTCACTTAAAAGAGCTAATCTGACTGACATAGGTTACCAGTAACATTACATTGTTTTATCCTGCAATGTGGACCTCATTACACCTTACGAAAATCCACGTGTTTATAAGACAGCAATTTTGATTTTATGCGCTATTCTCGTTGACCTGTAAACTCCACCCTCCCCATCTCCACAATCCCACGCTTAACCCCGACCATGCCCTCCCATTATCTTTCATTTCTCCACAATCTCCTTTGAACTAAAAATAACATTTTGTTGTGCTTAGCTAAAGTGACCAGAATCCGAAGGGTAAAATAACGGGGCATTGCGCTACATGATCATGGGTGAGATCTGGTGATCCTGTAGTTGCTATTTTCCCAACCGAGTGCCCCAAAAAAATATAGATCCTGGTCTTGAGTATATGAAGTGGGGGAATTGCAAAGATTTACAACCTCTCAACCCATTTGAAAACCTCCATCCTACGACAACGACCCCTCGTTCTGTACACTAAAGACTACTAGCATCTGCCTTGCCCAATTTCCACTCGGAGATTTGATTTAGATTAGTGACGAACATTGCTACTATTTATCATTAGCAATTGTACTGTAAAGCCTTTCTGGTGGAAACACAGGATGTAGGCGCAGTGTGACCTGACAGACGGACTCCGCCCGGCCTTCGCTCGAGCGACCTGCCGTGCCGCTCACATCCGGGTGCTGCGGGCGGGCGGGCGCTCGCTCGCTCGCTCGCTCGGCGCAGCCGCCGTTGTCGCCGGGCGCTGGGAGCTGGTGCTGTAACACGGCCGCGCTTGCGGCATGCCTGGGCTGCTTCTCGCCCTCGCGGGTCGGTAATCGCCGCGAGGTGAACGCGCTACCCTCTGAAGTTCGCGTCGCTGTCGGCCGGGGGGAGTAGAGGTGAGTATCGGCCCCGAGCTCTGTGTGTGCGCCATAAGTCGCGGCCTCCAGCTACTCCGGAGCCGCGGCGAGGCAGAGGGCGCCATGTCAAGGTACAGGCCTCCACGTTGAAATTGTGGGGCAGAGATAGTTACTTCAACTGTGTTTCTTTCTTCTTTTCCTTCTCTCCCACCCCTCCCCCCGTCTGATCAGACGCGTTTTGAATCTTTATAACCGCGCCGAGCTCGTTTTTTTTAACAAAAGCGTCGACTTTGCCTTAAAGGTGCCCTTCCTGTACATTAGCCTTGATCAAATCAAAAGGGCGTTTCATGGGTGTGTACTTTCTACTTTACTGTGATGTATCTGCACCTTTATTGGGATTAAACTAAGTGAGAGCGATTGCCCTTGATCTGCACAACAGAAACGCAGAAGATGTTAGAAAACGCTGGAAAAGCTTAAAAGGTCAGGCAGCATCTGTGAAAGGATAAACACACAACTTATCAGGTTGTAGACCGTATATCTGAACTGAAAAGAAAACTTTTTTTCACGTTCCACAGTTTTCAATATCTTCAGATTATAATTCAGATGTTTAGATGTTTTTTATAGTTACTTTACCAAAACTATCAGATACCTGTATACAAAATTTCACTTATTAAACATATGACAGAATCTGCAGAGTTCATGAACCACCTCAACACCCATAGGTGGAGGAGCAAATCAGCCTTGACCCAGAGGGACTGCCCAAGAAGCTGTCTTTTTATGAAATAATTAGGAATGGTATTCATGTTGTTAAAACTGCCTAGCAGGGGATTAAATATGTGGTTAATAATAATAGATAATTGTATAACAATTTCAGTTGTGAGCAGGAGTATGAACTAACATTAGTTTGATATAATTCCACATGCTAAATTACAGATCTACTTTGTTAAATTAATATATCAGAGCCCCGAACTCCTGGTGAAGTTGTTGGGGCACAGTCATGACAAGCTTTTTGCCTGATCTCTTTTGGTGATTGCTCATCGTACAGCATGTCTTGGGCATCTGAAACCTGGCAGACCCCATCCCTCTCCAGGTTTTTTTTACGAGGTCGAGACACTCAACCCAGGCACAGATGGAGAGCATGCAAGGGAGCTGGCCAGATTTGAACTCGGGACCTCTTGCCCCAAAGTCTAGCGCTGATACCACTACACCACTAGCCGAAGTATCAGTGGGTAGGATAGATTGTATAAAATAATCCTCATGGAACAAAAATACTACCACTAGTATCTTCCCCCAATTTCGGTATCCACTCCACAAATTGGAAATGTACTGTACAGTCAAAACTGCAAAAGGAACTTCATGTGGACGAGAGGTATGTTCTCAGACTACAGAAACACTCCAGAATATTCAGTCAAAATAGTAAAAATGTTATAAATAATCAAGCCAGGTTGCAGCTGTGGAAATACAAAGCAAATGTTTAAGACTATACTGGATAAAGATGTAACCATCTTTCAGTATGTGGAAGACCTGAGAGGTTAAATGACAAAAAGGATATTATGATGAGCAGAAGGGAAAGGTGCTGATATAAACAAAAGTGTAAAGATGTGAAATGAAGTATCAAATTTTTTTTTTGGAGGGGGGTGGACTAGGAATAATGACCACGATTCAAGCTCTGAACTCAATGCTGTGTGTGGAAGACTACAAAACTCATAATCAACAATGTGTTTCAAATGTGCACTGCTTTGAATGCCAAAGGAGTTGAGAACAGAAATATAGACTGAGTATGGGGTAGTAAGTTAAGTGATCTGAAACTTGCGGTCATGCCTGTGGCTTTGGTGGAAGCATTCTACAAATTAGTCATGAAATCTGTATTTCGTTATCCCTAGCGTAAAGCAAACCACATTGTGAAGAGGGCATACTTTGTTTAATTTGAAAGAACCAGAGGTTAATTGCAGTTGAATTGAGATGTTAGGCATCAAGGCAGTAAGGAAGCATATTGAAGTAATTGAGGACTTAATGAGTGTCATTAAGGGAAAGATTCAGTCTGAGTATTAAAAGAGGACAGGAATTGTGCTTAATGATGGCAATAGAAATTGCAGAGATTCTGCTGATGATGGATGTTGACAATGTGGGCAGCAAAAGTAAGAACAACATTGTTGGGGTCTCAGGAGTATGATTGGGGTGAAGACAAAATGTGCTAAATGGCAGAATTGAATCCATGGCTAAGGAAAAAGATCTGATTCAATAGTGTTGCAGCAAAAGTTAGCACCATCTGAAAAAATGCAACAGAGAGAAAAACTGGAAAAGTGAGGTGGAATCCTTTTAGGAAGTTTTTTAATTGGGCAGTTCTCTAAATGTTATTGTGGAGTGGTTATTTCAAATAACTGCAAATGCTGGAAATCATAAATATAAAAACAAAGATACTGCTGTAAGCACTCAGCAGGTCTGAACATCTGTGGAAAGAAATAATTAATGTTTCAGGTAATACTGCATCTTGAATTTGGAATATTAACTTTAGCTTTCAGCAAAAGCTGCTTGAGCTGTTGAGCATTTGCAGCATTTTCTGTGTTTAAATCTTTATGCTTTTTTGTGATATTTAACAAAGTGAATAAATTTAAATATAACAAGTATATTTTTCCATTTTGGCAGCAACTTGGTTTTGCGTATCATGGATTAGAAGAATTAATCTGAATACTACCTACTATTTTTAAAAATTAATTATTTTCATTTCTGCATTAGTTTTAGCGTAGCATAGAAACAGACCTTTTGCCCAACTGGTCTGTGCTGGCCAAGATGCCTATCTGAAGTAGTCTATTTGTCAGCATTTGGCTTATTACCTTCTAAACCAGGGTTCCAACTTTTTTATGTCATGGACCCCTACCATTAACCCAAGGGTCTTTGGACCCCAAATTGGAAGCCCCTCTTCTAAGCTATGAACCTGTCCAACTGTCTTTTAAAAGTTGCAATTGTACCTGTCTCAATCACTTCCTCTGGCAGTTCATTCTACATGCCCTTTTTTATTAAAAAAAAAGTTATTCCTTGAGTTTCTATTAACTCTTTTCCCTCTCACCTTAAACTTATACCTTCTAGTTCTTGATTTCCCAAACCCTGAGGGGAAGGACTGAGTGTGTTCAACCTATATGTGTCCCTCATGATTTTATGCACATCAGTAAGATTGCCTCTCAGTCACCTATGTTCCATGGAAAAAAAGACTGCCAGCCTGTCTGGTCACTTGCTTTTAGTTAGTCGCTTGACTCCTGATAATATCCTGGTGAATCTTTTCTGTCCTTCCAGTTTAATAACATCTTTCTTGGGGCAGGATGACCATAATTGGTTTCAAAGTGCTTTCTCACGAATGTATCGAGTCACTGTCCTGACTGTTGAATGCCAGTATGACAAAAGCCTTTTTCACTGCCCTATCATCTCCCTGTAACTCCACTTTCAGGGAGCCACATGTACCTGAACTCCAAGGTCTTTCTGTTCCCACAACATTTTTGGGCCCTACTACAATGTTATTTAATTTAGAATTGAAAATCAGAACTATCAATCTTTGATGTCTGAGATCTTATTTTTTTCTACTTTTAAGCACTGGATTAAACCTTCAGCTTTTCAAATTTTGGTTGACCTTTTACCCAATTTTGCAATGTTGAGAGTTTTACTTAACCTGAAAGAACACCCCCCACCCCTGTCCATTTTCCTTCACAGATGCTGCTTGACCCATTGAGTGCCTCCTACAGTTTGTGTTTTTTTTTGCTCCAGATATCAGTATCCAAGGTTTCTTGTGGCTCCGTTCTAAATATATGTATATTTGTTTCCAGCTGTTGCTCAATGCATCTCTGTCTCTGTCTACAAGTCTTACCACCTTAAAAGTATGCTGTTTAGGCATTAGGTGAGTTATTTACTGACTAGTTGGAGCAAACATATTTTGCCTGCCTACTCATAAAGGTCTTGACCAGTTGGTGTTGAACCTTTGTCTTAAACCAAGGCTTATATGGCAATTGCACTTTGCTACTAAATTGGTAAATGGGTTTATTATTGTCACATGTACTAAGGTACAGTTCAAAACTTGTTTTGGGTACAATTTCTACAGATCAATCATTACACTTGTGGTGCAAAATAAAGTGTGTTGCAGTTACAGAGGAAGTGCAGTGCAGGTAGACGATAAGGCGCAAGGTCATAAAGCGGTAAATTGTGTGGTCAAGAGTGCATCATATTGTAGTAGGCAGCTGTTCAATAGTCATAAACAGTGGGATAGAAGCTTTCCAGCTGTTGTAACTTTTGCCCAATGGGAGCGGGGAAATGAGAGAATGTCCAGACTGGGTGGGGTCATTGGTTAAGTTGGCTGCATTACTAACGCAGTGAGAAGTGTAGTCAGAGTCCATGGAAGGAAGACTGGTTTTTGTAATATGCTGAGCTGTGTTCAGAATTCTCCAGTTTCTTGCAATCACGAGCAGAGCAGTTGGCATACCAAGTCATGAGGCATTTGGATGCTTTTTATGGTGCATTGATAAAAATTAATCATTATCAGAGGGCACATGTCCAATTCCATCAGCCTCCTAACAACTTGAAACTCCCAAACCTCTTGACCTCATTATTGTTGATGTAAACAGAAACATGTACACCAACCCCTGCCCTGTAGTCAATGACTAGCTCTTTTGCTTTATTGAAATTGAGGGAAAGGTTCTGTCATGACACTGTGGCGGCTCATTTCCTAGCGTATGCGAACCGACTCACAATTAGATAGCCTACGGGGGTTTGCGAGCACAGAGCTTTGGAGCCTCTTCGCCATGGGGGGCCGGTTGACAGAGGCTTAAAAGTGAGGCTGAAGTTTTCGAATAAAGTTTTTCCTTCGACTGCAGTTACCGACTCCGTGTCGTAATTTTAGCGCTGTTTGTAGCACACCGCTACAATTGGTGACCCCGACGGTCCAAACGATTTTTGGACCAGAAATGACCGACGCCGCCTCTGTTCATGCGGTTTCGTTGAAACTGCCGGGTTTCTGGACACAGCGCCCGGACCTATGGTTCCAGCAAGCCGAAGCCCAATTCCACGTTCGCCGGATCACCTCAGAAGACACCCGCTACTACTACGTGGTGGGCTCCCTCGACCAGGACACAGCTGCCCAGGTCGCGGAGTTCGTACAGTCGCCCCCGGCAGACGGCAAGTACACGGAATTCAAAGCCCTGCTCCTCAGGATTTTCGGACTCTCACGGCGCGAGCGGGCTGCCCGTTTACTGCACCTGGATGGCTTGGGCGACAGACCTCCATCGGCTTTAATGAACGAGATGTTGTCTCTGGCCGAGGGACACACAGGCCTCATGTTTGAGCAGGCATTCCTGGAGCAGCTGCCCGAGGACGTACGCCTGCTGCTGTCCGACGCGGATTTCAGTGACCCCCGGAAGGTGGCAGCCCGGGCGGACTTGCTGTGGAACGCCAAAAAGGTGAGCGGGGCGTCCATCGCACAGATCACCCAGCCACGCTCCCGGCAGCAAACCAGTCCAGGCCCGGCCGCAGAGCCCACTAACCCCCGGCCCAATGAACACTGGTGCTTCTACCATCAGCGGTGGGGCGCAGAAGCCCGCCGTTGCCGCCCGCCCTGCAAGTTCCCGGGAAACGCCAGGGCCAGCCGCCGCTGATGGCTACGGCGGCTGGCCATCGGGATAGCCTCCTGTATGTGTGGGATAGCAGGTCGGGACGCCGCTTTTTGGTTGATACTGGGGCTGAGGTCAGCGTTTTACCTCCGACAAGTTACGACACTCGCAGCAGGGCACCGGGTCCCCCCCTGAGGGCCGTGAATGGCAGCACAGTAAGGACCTATGGCACCCGTCAGGTGCAGCTACAGTTCGGCCCCAGCCAGTTCACGTGGGACTTCACACTGGCCGCCGTAGCCCAACCGCTTCTGGGTGCGGATTTTTTGCGAGCTCACAGCCTGCTGGTTGACCTGCCCAGGAAGAGACTGGTAAACGCCGAGACCTTTCAGACGTTCTCCCTGGGCGCGGCCCAGTTGCCAGCCCCTCACCTCGGCTCCATCACGCTGTCCGACAACGACTTCACCAGGGTCCTGGCGGAGTTCCCATCGGTTCTGGCACCGCAGTTCACAGCAGCCATGCCCGTGCTCGGCGGCTTCCCCCGGACAAGCTCCGACTGGCGAAGGAGGAGTTCCAGAGAATGGAGGAATTGGGGATCATCCGGCGGTCCGACAGCCCCTGGGCTTCCCCCCTGCACATGGTGCCCAAAGCGACGGGGGGCTGGAGACCGTGCGGCGACTACCGCAGGCTGAACGAGGCTACCACACCGGACCGCTACCCTGTGCCGCACATTCAGGACTTTGCGGCAAACCTGCACGGCGCCCGGATCTTCTCCAAGGTCGACCTTGTCCGAGGGTACCATCAAATCCCGATGCATCCTGACGACGTCCCCAAGACGGCTCTCATCACCCCGTTTGGCCTCTTCGAGTTCCTCCGCATGCCGTTCGGCCTGAAGAATGCCGCACAGACGTTCCAGCGGTTAATGGACGCGGTGGGACGGGACCTGGACTTCGCGTTCATCTATTTGGATGACATCCTCATAGCCAGCGGCAGTCGTCAGGAGCATCTGTCCCACCTCCGTCAACTCTGCGCCCGACTGAGTGAGTACGGTCTTACAATTAACCCTGCCAAATGCCAGTTCGGACTTGATACCATTGACTTCCTGGGCCACAGGATTACTAAAGACGGGGCAACCCCTCTGCCCGCTAAGGTAGATGCGGTCCGCCACTTCCCCCGACCCACCACGGTCAAAGGCCTCCAGGAATTCGTAGGTATGGTCAATTTCTACCGCCGCTTCCTCCGTTCAGCTGCCCGGATCATGCGCCCCCTGTTCGCCCTGATGTCGGGTCCGAGCAAGGACATTACCTGGGACGAGGAGTCCGCCGCCGCTTTCGTTCAAACGAAGGAAGCTTTGGCTGACGCCGCAATGCTAGTACATCCCAGAATGGACACCCCTACCGCCCTCACAGTGGACGCATCAAACACGGCAGTCGGTGGGGTGCTGGAGCAGCTCATCGCAGGTCGCTGGCAACCCCTGGCGTTTTTCAGCAAACACCTGCGGCCACCCGAGCTCAAGTACAGTGCTTTTGACCGGGAACTGTTGGCGCTCTACCTGGCAATCCGGCATTTCAGGTACTTCCTAGAAGGTCGGCCCTTCACCGCGTTCACGGACCACAAACCGCTTACCTTTGCGTTTACGAAAGCATCCGACCCCTGGTCATCCCGCCAGCAACGCCACCTGTCCTACATCTCTGAATACACAACGGATGTCCGGCACGTCTCGGGTAAGGACAATGTCGTGGCGGATGCGCTCTCTCGCCCTACCGTTCATGCCCTTTCCCAAGGGGTAGACTTTGAGGCACTGGCAGAGGCACAGCAGGTAGATGAGGAGATTCCGAGTTACAGGACTGCAGTCTCTGGTTTGCAGCTCCAGGACTTCCCCGTGGGCCCAGGTGAGAGGACCCTACTCTGTGACGTCGCCACCAACCAGCCCCGTCCGGTCGTCCCCGCAGCCTGGCGGCGACGTGTTTTCAACTCCATTCATAACTTGGCGCATCCCTCCATCCGGACAACTGTCCGGATGGTTTCCAGCAGGTTCGTTTGGCACGGACTCCGCAAACAGGTCAGTGAATGGGCCAGGACGTGCATGCACTGCCAGACGGCCCGCCTGCGAGGAGCCAACTGGGCGGACGAGCTTCCCTGGGTCCTTCTCGGCATCCGCACAGCGCCCAAGGACGACCTGCACGCCTCGTCGGCCGAGTTGGTATACGGCGCGCCCCTGGCCGTCCCCGGGGAGTTCCTACCAGCCCCGAGGGGGCAAGAGGAAGAACCCGCTGCAGTCCTGGGCAGACTTCGCGAGAAGCTCGGTAACCTGGCCCCCATACCCACTTCACAGCATGGGCGGCACCCGACCTGCGTACCCAAAGACCTACGGAACTGTAAGTTTGTGTTTGTACGAAGGGGCGGGCATCGGCCACCGCTGCAGCGGCCATACGAGGGGCCGTTTACGGTGCTCCGGAACAACGGGTCCACGTTCGTGCTGGACGTTGGGGGGAAGGAGGAGGTTTTCACGGTGGACCGCCTCAAGCCGGCCCATGTGGACCTGGCGCAACCGGCCGAGTTTCCGGCGCCTCGGCGCAGAGGCCGACCTCCCAAGCAGGTTCTGGCCCAGGCTGTGGACATTGGGGGGTGTATCGCCGGTTCTGGGGGGGGGTTATGTGGCGGCTCATTTCCTAGCGTATGCGAACCGACTCACAATTAGATAGCCTACGGGGTTTTGCGAGCACAGAGCTTTGGAGCCTCTTCGCCATGGGGGGCCGGTTGACAGAGGCTTAAAAGTGAGGCTGAAGTTTTCGAATAAAGTTTTTCCTTCGACTGCAGTTACCGACTCCGTGTCGTAATTTTAGCGCTGTTTGTAGCACACCGCTACAACACCATGTCACTTGGCTGTTTATCTCCCTCCTGTACTCATAGTTATTTGAGATGTAGCTTACAGTGTTGGTATCAACTGCAAACCCATTAGTTACAGCAGAATCTGGCCATACACTTATGTGTATAACTATAACTTATAACTAGGAATGTTCAAGATTTTTCCCCAGCTGTGGTGAAGAAATTACAAAGTCCATGTCAGGCAGTAATATGGATAGAGAAACGAGTTGTACTCTTGTATGTTCATTGCTTTCCTTCAGCTTGTAGAGACTGTAGATTTCTGGTGTACTGTGAAATACTGGGGAGAAAGGAAATGACAAAGACATTAAACAAATACTGTGTGTTGGTCTTCATAGAAAAAGGTAAAATCTCTGATCGAAATGCTACAGAATACAAAACTAAGGAAATTAGTTCCGGCTTATTAGAAGTTAGCAAATGAGATCCCATTATTTTAAAAAGGAAGGAGAGAAAATGGCAAAATACAGTACTAGGTGCCTAACAAGAATTCAGGGAAACTAGCATAGTTGTAGAGAGAATATGAAAATTTCATTGGAGGTCAGAAATGAACCTGGATCACTGGAGATGTGAAGCAATTGCTCTGTTTGCAGTGCCTAAGCGCTGGCCTCAAAACATTTTTTTGGCATTTGATTCCCTCTGTGGAAAGTGAACTAAACAAATCAGTGAGGATTGTGCTAGGGACAGCTAGCAAGTGTCATCATGCTTCCAGTGCCAACATAATATGCCACAAACTTACTAACCTTAAATGTACATCTTTGGAATGTGGGAGGGAACCAAGAAGCTGGAAGAGCCAGGAGTCAATAAATTTGCTGCTGTATTTCCTTGTTTTATAAAAGTGATTGTTCTTCAAAAGTGACTATAAAATGCTTTGGATATGCTGAAATTGTGAAAAGAGATGTATGTTCTAATGTTAAATATTAAGATGTTTAGTGCAATTTCTCTTTCATGTTTACAGTACATTAAGTTCTCAGAGACATTTGTAGATTTGTATTATCTCTTAATACTACAGTGAGCCTTATATTATGATTGTTTAGGTAATGGATATTTGTGCCCTCTGAGAATTAACAAATCATTATCCAAGATTTTGAGATGTAAAATGAAATATCTCTCACTGAACTTATGTTGTAAAAAATCTTTTGTTTTTCATATTGCACCATAATGCATGTACTGATGAGACAGCTTGCATTATGGAGACCCACAATTTGCATAGAAACGCACAATATGGACCATTTTCTAGGAAAACAAACAAGGACTCCGTTGTAATTTGGGAGTTGTCGTTATTATGGACAATAATCTACATTACTGTTATAAAATCATTCAGTTAAAAAGAATAAATTAAGAAATAGAAGTGGGCACAGGCAAACCTGCTTCATGTGTCTGCTCTGCCAAGTAAGGTCATTTTTTGATGAACTACCGGTTTCTTCAAAAATATTACAAAGTCTGTTATCTCTGTCTTGAATATACGATGTGATAAGCCCTCTCACATAGAGAAGTTGAAAGGTTCACTACTTAGAAATGAAATTTATTTTCATGTCTACCCTTGAGTGTCTGAGACTGTAACCCCTAGTCTTCAACACATACTGAGCAAGAAAGTAGTAGATAAAGATTTGTCCATCACAGACAAAGCCCTTCCCAGCACAGTACATTTACATGGAACACTGCCACAATAACGAGGAAATCTGCAGATTTTGAAAATTCAAGCAACACACACAAAATGCTGGTGGAACACAGCAGGCCAGGCAGCATCTATAGGAAGAAGCACTGTCGACATTTTGGGCCGAGACCCTTCGTCAGGCCCCTTCGCCACAATAAAGCAGTTTATATCATGAAAAACCATGTCTTCTCACTATTGGAGAGGAGGAAGGAGGTACAGGAGGAAGGATTGGATAGGAAGTACGGAAGCCTTAGTTCCCACATCACCAGACTCAGCCACAGCTATTACCCTACAAACATCAGGCGCCTGAACTGTTGATAATTCACCAATAATCTGAACTGATTCTATGACCTGCAAACTCACTTTCAAAAACTCTGCAGCTCATGCTCTCAATATTTATTGCAGTTGGTTTTTTGTACATTGGTTCTTTGTCAGTCTTTTTGTATGTATTTTTTTCATAAAATTCTATTGTGTTTATTTTATCCCTGTAAGTACCTGCAAGAAAATGAATCTCAAGGTAGTATATGGTAACATATAGTATAATACTTTGATAATTTACTTTGAACACTATCCCTGCATCCTTTGTGTCAAGCTGATAACATTTATATTTCAGTGAGATCACCTCTTGTTCTTACTGAAGAGTGTGGAAATGATCCGTCTTGCAACAATCTAGTGAACCTGCATTGTACACTTTCAATTCACCAATTTATCTCTTCCTGCATTGGAAAATTCAATTGGTGTGCAATTTTGCATTAAGACATCCTTAGTCTTGTATTTAATTCCTCTTAAAGCCCAGTGTGTTTGCCTTCCTTTTTGCTTTTTGCACCTCCGTGTTAATTTTCATTGATTCAGTGTACAGCAACAACTGGGTTCCCCCAGATACTGACACCTCTTAATCTTTCATCATTCATGAGGTGCTCTGCTTTTCCAATTTTATTTATGTATAGTAGGTGATTAACATTCTGGATTTATATTCACACCCATTCATTTAACCTCATATTTCTCCCTGAAATCTCTAGGCATCCTCTGGAATGCATTTTACTATTTATTTTTGTGTTTGCATCTTTTGATATATTGCATTTTATCCTCTTAATCAAATCATCAACACACATTATGGACAGGTGGGGCTCCAGTACTGATCCCTTGGCATTCTAAAGGACACAAGCTTGTAAAGTGAAAAATAATTAATTTTTCTTGCTTTCTTACAGTAAACTGATCCATGCCAGTAATTTCTTATTAGTTTCATGTGCTTCATTTTGGTTAATAACTTCTTGTATCTATTTAAAACCTTCTCAAAATCCAAAAGATAATGGATAATTTTTCTTGTACTGCATTACCACTTCCCTCTAAGTTCGTATCTTTTCAAATGTTGTAGTCCTTATCCTACTAGTTAGACCCTGAAAGAAAACTTTTAACAGATTCATGAATAATGATTTCCCAGTTTTACATGTGTACTCTTGATTTAAGTTATTTTTTGTTATTGACCTATTATACATTCCTAAATAATAGATTGTAGCATTTTCTCTATCCTTGATGTTCAGACAACTATGCATAGCTGCCTATTTTCTTTAGCCATCTCTTTCAAAACCTTAACATTTACATCATTAGGGTTTAATGCCTTTCAGTCCCATTGATTTTCTGCTGCTGTTTTTTTGGACAAAATGCTACTTTTCTACCTCGTTCACTTTAGATCAGTGGTCTCTACTATTTCTGAGGGGTTTTTTGCGAACTACTTTAAGATATATAAAGCATTTGTTTAACATTTCTGCATTTGCTTCATTCTTCATTCCTGTCTCCCAGTCTGGAAGGGACCAACATTAGCATTTTGTTACTGTTTTCTTTGAAAACGTATACATAGAAGCTCTCACTGTTCTACCTTGTTAAACCTCTGAGATTCCTTTGTTTGATTATTAGCCATGTAAGAATTGTCACCAAAGAGATTAATAATGTGGAGGCACAGCATGAAAAACTGGGTTAGGCAAACAGGTATGTATGAGTATTTCCTTAACCCAGTTTTGTGCATTTCCTTGATGCACTTTTTTTTCTAGCCTCACTCTTAATTCTCAAGACACCATGAAAGTTAAAACTAAAGTCACCAAGATGGCTTCAGTAATAGCACCCCGGTCAGAATATTTGGTTGTGCAATTAATTAGGTAGCTATATTAACCATGAGAGGGTTACTTTGTATTATTTTGCTAACTTAATTTCATTGCTGACTATTGGGTTTGTAAAAGTTCAGGCAAATCCTCTTGGACCATCAAGTGATTGGGTGAGTGGTCAGTTACAACAATTGTTTACAAAATATTCAGAAAAAAATACCCAACTATTTGATGTTATAGTCCTGTAATGTCATAACATTTGTTGCAGGAGGAGGAGTGAATGACAGAAAACAGCTTCCTGTTGAGATAAGCTTTTTAATATAAAAAAAAAGTTTTCTCCCACATCTAGGGTTAAAATACATAATTAATTCAAATTCAAATATTTTTTGTCAATTTAGAACACGATGAAAATATATAATACATTTATCAGCATTGTAAACTATAAAGAATAATTCAGAATACAGTACTGGCAGTTCATATAAACAAAGGAACACAAAGCTTGCCTTACATTTGCTTTTATTTATAACAACGTGTCAGTTAGCTGAATAAGCTCCATGACATTGGTGATCCATTGGCAAGCTTATAATGACAACAGCTTTATGTTTGCTTTTCTTTCATTGTATGTCCAGGGATGGAAGGCCAATCAGAAATATTGTCCATTCTATTTGAATAAACTCACAAACTAATAAAGTGGGAGATTTTTTAAGTTTAACACTGCTTTGGAATCATATGTGTTAAATGTTCACCACCTGCATCTGTAACAGAAATTACATACACACTATTTTATCTTTAAGTTAATAAATTGAATAGCCAGAAGATTTTCTTTTTAAAATTTGTTCACTTCTTCTTTCAGTGCTGAGCATCTTGTGGAAGAAAATGGGAGCTTTTCTAGATAAACCAAAGATGGAAAAACATAATGCTCGTGGCGAGGGGAACAATCTACATTATGGACTGAGCAGCATGCAAGGTTGGCGAATTGAGATGGAAGATGCGCACACAGCAGTTATTGGCCTGCCACATGGACTTCATGCATGGTCATTCTTTGCCGTCTATGATGGGCATGCCGGATCCCAAGTTGCTAAATATTGCTGTGAACATTTGTTGGATCACATCACTAGCACCCAAGATTTCAAAATCACTGATGATCTGACAGAGCCTTCTGTGGAAAAAGTAAAGAATGGAATTCGTACAGGATTTCTGCAGATAGATGAGCATATGCGAACAATTTCTGAGAAGAGGCATGGTTCAGACAGAAGTGGGTCAACAGCAGTGGGAGTCATGGTTTCACCCAAGCATATTTACTTCATCAACTGTGGAGACTCACGAGGATTGCTCTGTAGGAATGGGCAGGTTCATTTCTTTACACAGGATCACAAACCAAATAATCCACTGGAAAAAGAGCGCATCCAGAATGCTGGTGGCTCAGTGATGATTCAGCGTGTGAATGGTTCCCTTGCTGTTTCAAGAGCTCTTGGAGACTTTGACTACAAATGTGTGCATGGGAAGGGACCAACAGAGCAGCTTGTCTCACCAGAACCTGAGGTTTATGAAATCGAGAGAACAGACGATGACCAGTTTATTATCCTAGCATGTGATGGGATTTGGGATGTCATGGGGAATGAAGAGATCTGTGAATTTGTTAAATCCAGACTAGAAGTTAGTGATGACCTTGAAAAAGTTTGTAACCAGATTGTTGACACATGCCTGTACAAGGTATATTGAATATCCTTTCCAGTTTTATTATATTTGATCATTTTCTGTTATCCTTTAACATACTAGAATTAGATTTATCATTGCTGTCGTATGACATGAAATTTGTTTGGCAGCTGCAGTGCAAAGGCATAAATATCTATAAATTACAAAAATAAATAGTGAAAAAAAGAAATACCAAGAATGGTTCAAGGACTGTTCAGAAATCTGATAGTAAGGTGAAGGAACTGTTCCTAAGACGTTGAATGTTGGTGTTCAGGCTTCTGTATATCCTCTGTGATGATAATAACCTGATAAAAATGGTCTTCAAAGTAAAGCATATATTGTTAATTTTTCAGTACTGAATTCCATCATGCCTTGAGAGTGACTAGCAATTATATATACTGCAGGGACTGTTGTGTTCCTGCTGTCTGAACTGTCTTTAGATTCTGGAGATAGTTATAGATGGAGCTTGCTTCATGTGCCTTCTGCAAAATTGCATTGTTGTTTGCATAGCATCGTGAAATTATTTATGGGTTTGTGAGTTTTTAAGAAAGAAATGTTATTCTGTTGGAATAACATTGAAATGCCGCTGATCTTGCTGAAATCAACAAATACAGGTGGACCTGGTGACAAAATTTGTAACCTAAGTGTAAAATCCTAAAGATGTGCTATAGTGATAGTATGGACATGCTTTACTAGTGGCCTTGAGATCTGGGCAACTCAATATATAAATTGTGGGGAAGGGACATGCTTTTTAACTAATGAGTTAGGTTTTTGAATTATTCTGTAGGATTTTTGCACAAGTGGGGATATAAAACTAGGTGAATCATCCAGGGCTATTCATTGCCACTGGGTGTATTTATAGTGGAGTTTGATTAGTAAAGGCATCGAAGGTTATGGTGAGAAGGCAGAAGAATTGGGTTGAGAAGGATAATAAGTCAGCCACAATGGAATGGTGAAGCAGCGTCAATGGGCTGAATCATCTAATTATGCTTCTATGATGTATGGTCTATGTATTATAGAATGTTCTTTCAGTGCAGCAATTTAATTTAGTTATATTGTAAATAAAAGGTGAACTGGAATACAAATTCCTATGAAATCACTGATCAGAAAGCAAATTTTTGATTTGCAAAATTTGAGAGCAGAATAGCTTATGCACTAAAGGCAACATGTGCATTCTCTTTGAAATATTATTCAAGATTTTTTTCACAGGTGAAGTGCTGAATTTTGATAAGGTTATTCACTTTGTTCATTAAATATGAGAAAACTTTTCAACTAATTGTATTTCCAAAGTGATTCTTGTAGTGATTATTTTGAAACTGTTTGTCCAAGAGCTAAGCAGCAAATATACTCCTGGTGTTGTAGCTGAACGCTGACTCTCACCATGTTTACTTTTAAATCTGCAGGAAACTTGACTAGTGGGATATATATAATTTTTGCCACAAGAACTACCTTTAGTAAGTGATTTAGTGTATATTTTGCTTATGTATTTGTATCACTGATATTATTTCTCTTCCACCTTCAAAACAGGGGAGTCGAGACAACATGAGTGTTGTTTTGATTTGCTTTCCAAATGCACCAAAGGTGTCGCCGGAAGCAGTGAAAAGAGAAGCTGAGTTGGACAAATATCTGGAGAGCAAAGTGGAAGGTGGTGCATCTAAAAAAACACTTGCTGCTAAGTAAAATAACTTTAAAAGTAATTAAATTGTGTTAACCCTCTAAGTTCGTTTATGTGAACTGGCATCTAAATTTTATAAGTCTTTTATTTGCATTTGCTACTCAGTGAACTTAACTGGTACTTCAGTATAATGCTGGATATAATGCTTACTACCTGAAACATTTTATTAAAATACTGTATAGATTACAATTTTACTTTTATAAAAATTTCTTTGTGCTATTATAGATAAATGTCTGAGCTTAGAGGGATAACTTTCAGTTAATACTGTTAAGTTGCAGTTTTCAGTTACGTATCATAGAGTTCTTGGAGAAGTTACTAGTTTATACTAGCACTTGGCAGTTTGGTTGTGGTGACCATTTCACTTGCAGGACAATTAAATTCCAATAATTATCAATGTGATTCAAGAATGTGTGGTTGTTATAATTGTTATCCATCTGAAAAATTAATGCTGCTAGTGTAATTATTTACTGTAGTTTGCTCAGGTTTCTAAAAGCTGTCATTGTTACAATGTAGCTGTGCCCTCGAAGTGTTGCTGCTTTGGTTCTGCCAACTACAAAAAAGTAAACTATCACGTTCATGTTTTAAATGCTCCATCAAAATGTTGTACTCGGTTCAAACAAAACATTCTGTTTGTAATATAATGTTAAGCACCAGGTTAGGCATCCTGGGCAAATGTCTGCATTTTTGAAAAAAAAGTTATTGCCCTTGTTCTAAATTTTCAAAATTTTGAGTTCATTATATGTAATTTCTGATATTTTGTTGAACAGGAAAAATGGTCATACAATCAATCATTGTGTGTTACAGCCCACTTCAATTCATCTGTTGTGAATAATTTGTCACTTCATCTTTGCTTCCCAAGTTGAAAATATATCACTTCATTTTTGCTCCCCAAGTTGAAAATAAAGCTGGCAATCAATATTTAAAATAGATCAAAATAAGTTCCTTGATTGCTACAGCTATGAAGTTTGAATGATGTAATGGGGTTAACTTGAATCACCATTCCAAATAAAATAAATTTCCATATGAAGACAAAATCTGATATTACAGAAGTTATACCTTTTTTTATTTAAAAAAAACAAGTATGCTTTTGATGTGCATACATAAGCAGGAAATAATGTGTACTCTTCAAAAATTCAAGTTAAGCTCTTGACCATCCCAGCATTGGATGGATGAGTATTAACTTAATTATGGTTAGCTTAATTTAAGTGTAGGATTATCTGTCATAGCAATGTGAAAATGCTGTTTTTTTAATTAAAAACTCTGTGTTTATATTAACACATAAATTTGTTGACTTTATCTAAACATGAGATTGATTTTTTTTATATATATATATATATACCAAGCAATAATCATTCACATTCAGATTTAAAATGCATGACCGTATAGTTGACCTATTGCATGTGACCATGTTGGGGAAAGTCTCCACTTTAAAGGCATTTTTATGCCCATAATCACAATTGATTATTTTTAATTACATTTCATCATATATTAAATAAAATACAGGAAGTGATTGTGGATAGCTGACATACATAATATTCAATTTGCTTAAAAAGAAATGAATTTAAATTTAGTACTTTCAGCATTGCCTACTAGTGAGAATTCATGTTTTTGAATCTAATTATAGCACATACCTGCAATGCTTGTTAGACATTTGACTGCAAGCAGACCTGGCTGAAAAAATAAAACATAAATAGCCAAAATAACTGGGTTAAAAAAATTACATACATTGGTGCAAAGGTTTTTTTTCTTAAAGCAGTTCTTCCATTGGAAATAGCAGCAAACATTTTGGCTGGCTCACTGTTTGTTAGAAACCCCTGGCAAAAATGCCTTCTAATCTGTAAATCTATATGCTTAATTTTTTGTTACATGAATTCAAACCACTTTAAAATGCTAAAATAATATCAAAATGAATTACACCAACAATGTAGTTTATTTTTCAATGCTTGGAGCAATAGGAAAGAAGTGCCATTTTTATTGAAAATAGCTGAGTTGTAGTTTGTAAAGTATTCTGCAGTTTTTTTTTTAAAAGGAATGTTATGTTAAATTTTCGGTATCTGTTAGTCATGTAGAGTTGCTGTTCAAGTTAGTGGATACTCACGGCACATTTATACAGAAAACTTCTCAATCTGCCGTCAGATTTTACTTTGAATCTCACCAGGACCTCTGTTCCCACACTGGAAAATTTATTACATGGAGTATCTAAATAAGGAAGTTATGTGGTTTTGGGTATTAATAGCAATAGCATCTAATAGTCAGAAAATTTGCCAAACTGGCACCATCTAAGTCTGAAGGGTGCTGGAATATTGCAGTTCTACTGTATCGAGTATTAAAACAAATTAAAAAGGGAGCACTTGACTACAGTTTGATGCAGCATTGAATTTGGAGGCAATTTGTAATGTATGATTAGGATCTGCATTTTTATAGTTGGTACCTATATGAATTTACTGCTCGATGGGAATTGGGACAAAACTGGTATCAATTATAAATGCATGAAGTGAACTTAAGTGTGCAGTAGTTCAAAGATGAAATTTCGGTCCAAAATAGACCTATTAAAATGCACCTTCAAAATTGATTGTTCTGTGCAGTCTTGCTTATGTGAACAAAAGGTTTCAAATACCTGTGAATATATGTCATTATGTTTGTCAGTTTGGTCTAGTTTAGTGACAGGTCAGAGAACCATGTACATACACGCTATATTCCAATTTTAAAATATTTTGGCTTTAAACATGTACAGATTTATCAGTAATATTACTTTTGTAAAATTATGGAACTGTAGCTGATATTAAATTTCTTAACTCCACAATAAATTTCCTTTTAGTACAGGTTACAAACTATATTCCAAATATTAGTAATCCTTTTTCATTCTTTGATAAGTAACTTCCTTAAATGTATCAACTGAACAGAATATGAATTCTATTTAATTACATTAAGATGGCATAGAGACTGCTGGGCATTGTCATAAATAATTTGAACATTACAAGCAAATGAAGAGGTGTGCATTTATGAATGATACAGAATGCAGTTGTATGCTATGATGTGATGTCAAATGTATACTAACAGTTGCATTGCATGGCAGTAATTCCATTGTGTATCAGTTATGCACACTTTTGAACTGATTATTATTATTACATAATACCTTGATATGATCTAGAAAATTAAATTTAACTGAATTTCATACTGAATCACTGATGCCTACCATAAATTTGAACCAAAATACCACCCAAATTACGGATTTGCTGATCAGATAACTTCATTACATGACTTAATTCCTTTTTATCCTTGAGACAGTGAGGCTTGGAAATTTGATAGCTTGTAAGTTTCCGCTGGAAGCTGTCATGTTCATGAACGTAGTGCAATTATTATCCAATTAAGCTAATTTTTAAAGGGGAATTAGTTAAACTTATAAATGTACGATTTTTCCTTAAATTGTTGGGGTGTCCATCAGGCATAATTTTAAATTTCTCTTAAGTTTTATTTATTTTTATTTTATCTTCCTTTTCCTATAGTCTTTTCAAAGTGTAAGAAGAAAAAGGATTGTGTGTGGGGATATATATATTTTAATAATTGGATTGATTTTCAATCAACTAAAAAGACGTTATATAATGTACTTTATAACAGGTAATTTAATGATGTATTTTCCTAAGTGATATTTCAGGTAACAGTGAAATATGCTACAAGTTGGCACTCTGCAGATGGATAGAAGCAATAGACATATACAGTGGAAGAAATATAATAATTTGTGAAAATTAATACCTGTTGTATTGAAGATTTATTCTGTAGCAGCATCAGTTAATCTCCCTTGGCTGTGCCTATGTCTCTGGTAACAAGCAGTATATTTGTCTTATTTGTGGAAGAAACAATGAGATGCTAAATTGTCTTGCTATCATTTTGTCTCAACATCTTCATTCAAATAAGACCTTAAAGTATTTACAAGCATATACTGTGACGAAAAGGTGATTAATATAATGTAGTCACTTGCTTAATGTTTGCACACAAAAATTTAGCAAAATGATAATCTTATATATAAATTGAGCAGTTTAGTTATGATTTAAAATATATGGCTAGTAAGTAGCTGTAAATCTTTTATTTTTGTATAGTAAATTATACCTGTAGGATTAAATACAGTATACTGATAATGTTAGTCATAGTAATAAAGTTATGTTAAAAAGTTATTCTAATAAAGACTTTTGCTGAATCAATTCTGAGATCTTTGATTTTTTTTCATACAACTAAGTTTTAGGAAGCATTTGTAGAATACTTCCCTAAATCTATTTAAAGGCTATTTTAAATCCCACAAGTAAGATTTCTCTGTTAGGATCGCTTTTCATTAGTTAAAAATAGAGCTAATTTGTGTGGTGAATGATGCATACCAGTTCAAACCCAGCAGCTTTAATACATCCGTTAAATTTTTCATGAATTGTTGCATGTTTTTAGAACATTGGTCAGATTTCAAAATTTTCTCCTATTGTTAAATGTCCTATTTTTGAACCTTAATAACTGGGTACTCAAAAATTCATCCCATTGTTATATAAGTTGAATATTGTCAATACAAATATCTTATGGGAAGCTATATCATTACCGGAGGATTCACTGATCTTTCATGGTTGCTGCTATGTTGTTTGTCTCATAGTTTTTCCAATTTTGATTTTCTTATATTCACATAGTTTTAAAATGCATATTCTACTGACCCACAAGTCCTTCTGATTTCCCAGAAATCTTTGAGAAGCAGGGTGCTGAGGGGGTGCCAGATGTAGTCCACATGATGCGTGCTTTGTCGTCGGAGAGCATCCCAAACCTCCCACCGGGAGGTGAACTGGCCAGCAAGTGAGTGCACAATGTGTGGAATCATAACTTACATTTAAAAATCAATATGCACTGGAGAAAGGAACTTAATAGGGGCTGCTAATCGCATGCAATATATAACTTTCCATACCAGCACAAATTCACTGCCTCATTTTGCATTTTGTAATGGTGGGAATAGATGTTATTGACAAAGGAAGGGAACTTTTAGCAAATCTGTATTTCAAAAGCATTTATCTTATTTTTAATAATGTGATAAATGGATGGTCCAAAAGCATGTGTGCATAGATTAATCTTGTTTTTTCATAGTGATTAACAGTCCCATTTTAACCCCTTACAGTGCAAGATCAATTTATGATTATTTCATCTTAACGCTAATACTGAAAGTTATAGATAGATTAATAAAATGATTTGTAAATTTGGATGTGCATTATGGAACAAATTTTGCATTCACTTAAATATGTAAAATTCCCATCTATAAATTCTGACCAAACTTGATGACTTAGATTTACGAGTGTTATTAAGCTTCCGTAATTATAATTTAAGTTGCAGTATCCTTTTTGCATCAGGCTTCTTGAACAGTTTTAAAGCTTACAATTAAAACCTATTAAACCACAGATTAATTATGTAATTGAATTAAAATTACATTTTTAACTTTGCCAGAAGCATCACGAAATGGCAGTGTAAAATCCCATGAAAAGGATTCTGCAAATACTTTGAGAAATTTGCATGCTATTTGATACCAGTACATTGTAAAAACAATATAACTTTAATTCATAGAACTCTACAAGTAATTTAGCTAAACATGAGTTCCATACAGTATTGTGTAAAAGTCTTGGGCATGTATATATAGTTAGGCTGCCTAAGACTTTTGCACAATACTGTATTTATTTCAAAGTGGGCAGAGGGTGAGTTTGTGAATCTGGCAGGAGCCAAGGATGTTGGGAATGGTGAGGGTGGAGCACCATGGAAGGGTTTGGGACAGGTGGTGGAGAAGGAATGGGGGGTGATGGCAGGTGTATACACACTCACCCAGAGATACCAGGCAAGCTCACTTCATTACAAACCGTTGGTTTATTTATCATTACAGAATGTCTCTGGTGCTTCCAGCTCCCTCCCCTTTCCCTTTCCTTTTTTACCAACCATGATTCCCCTCTCCTTGCCCGCTTTCCACTCTCAGTCCACAATAGAGACCCATTTCAGAATTGGGTTTGTCTTCACTCACAGAAACATCGTGAAATTTGTGTTTTTGCAGCAGCAGTGTAGTCAATACATACATACATGCAAATTACTACAATACGGTGCAAAGGTCTTAGGCACCCCATCTGTATATATGTGCCTGAGACCTTTGCACAGTACTGTATATTTCAGTATTGTATAATTTTGAATATCTATTTCAAACACAGGACATTACTAGCATTGTATCTCTACTTAGAAAATTGAATAGCTTTTGAGAATATAGTATTGAAGTAGCCTGATGTTCACATGGGTAAATGAGGTACATGTTCATGTTGGTATATATTAACCCCTAATAAATTTGTTTGCCAACATGCAATCAGGTACACCAAACATTCTTTCTGGTTATTCTAAATAGAAAGGCAGACAGTTGAACCAATATATCTAATTAAATTTTAAAAAGTATATGAATTCTCGTCCAACAATTTTTTGGGGTGAGAAAGTTTATTTTTAATTTTGCCCAGAAACTAATTGCAAGTGTTTTTTTTTATTATTGCTCATTGGTACATGATTACAAATTAATGTTATAAATACTGAAATATTTTTTTCCTAAAATATAGTTTTCTTATTAATAATATTTGATAGTGTTGTAGACCAACTGAACACCAAAATTTCTGGTTCTGTCTGCTTAAGACCATAAGGCATATGAGCAGAATTAGACCATTTGGCCCAGTGAGTGAGCTCTGCCTTTCCATCAAGGCTGATTTATTATCCCTCTCAACCCCATTCTCCTGCCTGCCCCCTCCCCCAATAACCTTTGACACCTGTACTAACCAAGAGCCTATCAACCTCTGCTTTAAATATACTCAATGGCATGACCTCCACAGCAGTCTGTGGCATTGAAATCCACAGTTTTACCACCATCTGGCTCAGGAAATGTCCTACATCTCTGTTCCAAAGGGGTGTCCTTGTATTCTGAGGCTGTTCCTCTGGTCCTAGACTCCCCTATTATTGGAGACAGCTGCTCATTGTCTACACGATAGGCCTTTCAATATTTAGTAGGTTAAAGAGTATCACATCAGATCCAAATCTCATCAGGTTATATATATTGTAGTTGTTAGTTAGATATCAGAGCAGAAACCTTGACCAATTGCCACCTCCTTAATTTATTAAACTGAAGTTAGTAGTTACTATATTTCGAGAAATGAAAGGGTTCAGCAAACTTTAAGCATCAGAGAGCTATCTCCAATACTACATGTGAAACTGAACAGTAATGCCCGATAGGAACTTTGAAGTTGTAGTAATTAAGGTAAAATAACAAAAAAAGCATTTTCATTTTAATAATGATATTTTCCAAAGTGCTTCACGTGAAAGTTATTAAACAAAATTTAACATTGAGAAGCATAAACATTCAGATACTGTGTGTGCCTGATTGCCTTGAGGAAAGTCTTGAAGGAGAATAGAAATGTGGAGTACTGTACCAAAACCTATATCTTTGGGAGTTGACTCTAGTGTTGAAGCACTTAAAATTGAGTGGATACACAGGAAACTAAGATTAGGAGTTCAGAAGTTGTAGAGAATGGAGGAAATTGCAGATTAGATTAGATTTATAAATGAGGATTAGCATTTCAAGGTTGGGATTGACAAGGGGTTTTGAATGAACAAGAAATCACTGTTCAATTAAGCAACTAAAGGGAGGAGGAAACCGTAAATATCTCCTCTGTCAGTGATGGTGTCTTTTAAGAGTCTCCAATTGCAGATGTCGCTCCACTCTTCAAGAAGGGAGAGAGGCAGAAGAAAGGAAACAATAGGCCAGTTAGTCTGACCTTAGTGGTTGGGAAGATGTTGGAGTCAATTATTAAGACTGAGGTTTCAGGGTACTTGGAGCTGCATGATAAAATAGGTTTCCTCAAGGGAAAATCTTGCTTGACAAATCTGTTGGGATTTTTTGAAGAAATAACAAGCAGGGTAGACAAAGAAGAATTGATTAATGTTGTGCACTTGGATTTTCAGAAGGTCTTTGACAGGGTGCCACACATGAGGTTGCTTAACAAGCTACAAGCCCATGGTATTACAGGAAAGGTACTAGCATAGGCAAAGAGTGGGAATAAAGGGAGCCTATTCTGGCTGGCTGCCAGTGTCTAGTTGCGTTCCACAGAGGTCTGTGTTGGGACCAATTCTTTTTATGTTACTTATCAATGATTTAGATGATGGAATTGATGGCTTTGTTGAAAAGTTTGCAGATGAGTTGAAGATAAGGTGGAAGGGCAGGTATTTTTGGAGATGTAGGGGGCGTTAGAAGGATTCAGATTAGGAGAATGGAGAAAGAAATGGTAGATGGACTACAGTGTTGGGAAGTGTATGGTCATGCACTTTGGTAGAATAAATGAAAAGGTTTTTTTAAAATGGAGATAGAATACAAAAAACTGAGATGCAAAGAGACTTGGGAGTTCTTGTGCAGAATTCCCTAAAAGTGAATTTGCAGGTTAAATCTGGTGAGAAAGGCAAATGCAACGTTAGCATTCATTTCAAGAGGACTGGAATATAAAACCAAGGATGTAATGTTGAAACTTTATAAAGCACTGTTGAGGCCTCAGTTGGAGTATTGTGAGCAGTTTTGGCCCCCTTATTTTAGAAAGGATATGCTGAAACTGGAGATGGTTCAACAGAAATTTATGAAAGTGATTCCAGGATTGAATGGTTTATCATATGAAGAGCATTGGTTGACTCTGGGCCTGTATTCACTAAAATTCAGAAGAATTCGGGATGACCTCATTGAAACCTATCGAATAGTGAACGGCCTTGATAGAGTGGATGTGGAGAGGATGTTTACTATGGTAGGAGAGTCTTAAGACCAGAGCACACAGCCTCAGAATAAAGAGGTGTCATTTTAGAACAGTGATAAGGAATTTCTTTAGCCAGAGAGTGGAATTCTTTGCCACAGGCAGCTATGCAGGCCAAGTCTTCATGTATATTTAAGGCAGAGGTTGATAAGATTCTTGATTGGTCAGGCATGCAGGGATATGGGGAGAAGACAGGAAATTGTGGCTGAGAGGAAAGTTGGATCAGCTATGATGAAATGGCAGAGTAGACTTGATGTGCTAAATGGCCTAATTCTGCTGCTATATCTTATGGTCTAATGATCTCAGTCTTCTGAGATTTCAGCCAGTTGCAAGTAATCCTTCTAATGATAGGAAATTACACTGAAGAGAGTAAAAACTACAGGTCCAGAAAGATCCTTGCTGTAGTTCTGAAATAATGTCAGTTACAATGTTGGCACTAACTCAACAAACCTGAAAGTTACTCAGGATAGAAAGGTAGTTAAAAACATGCTTTATTCCAAACATTATCTGGCTTTCAATCATTTGAATATTGGTAAAAGAAGTTGTGCCATTTACTCACAAGTAACATGCATATTGGTCCTCCTTGTCCCAATGTGTACAAATGAGTTAAACCCTGAAGCTGAGGTGAGATTAACTGCTCTTGACTTTATAGAAGCTGTTCATTGTGTATGACATCAGGGAACTCTAATGAAGTTGTAATTGACAAGAGTTTGCTGGGAAGCGGAGAAGGGAAATAAGTGGAATGCAAAAAAAAGGCAGAAGAATTCAACTCACATTGTGGATCAGCTTTCACCATAGAGAATACAAGTAATATTCTAAAAGTAGTTGTAAGTGGGGAAATGAAAGGGGGGGGGGGAATCTCAGAGTGAAAATTAAAATAAGAATGTTATCCTGAATAAATTGTTGCTCTTTCCTGATTTCATCCCAGTGCTTTACAGAAGGGACAAATGAGACAACTGATATATTGATATTGCTTTCTAAAACTGCCTAGATTTGGAAAAGGCACAATAAGATTGAAAGATAGCTAAAGTAATTTGTTTTCTCAAAAAGGAAAAAAGACAAAGCAGGAAACAATTTTTAATATTTGTCATGAAATATATTTAAAAAGCTATTATTATTACAGGATGCTTAAAAATATTTGAAAGAAATAATATTTAACCAATTCATTGAATTTTCCTTGAAGACTGAACAGGCTGTAGTTTATGAGAATATGTTGGATGTATCAAAAATATCCAGAAGGCATTTGATAGATGCCATGTCAACAATTATTGCAGAAAATAACAGTTCCTAATGTAAGTGGTAATATATAGGCACAGGTAGATTAGCTGGTTTGAAGGAGACAGTATGAATAAATGCATCTGCTGGCAAGATGTAGTAAGTGGTGTGCCACAGTGATCAATGCTGGGGGCTCAAATTTTTTTTATAATTTAGATAACTGGGTGAAAGCATGGAAGGCTTGGTTATTAAATTTGTTATTGTTGCAGAGCATTGGTTAGACTGCCATTTAAAATACTGTATAGGTTACTGGTTTCCATTTTTAAGGAAGTTTGTTAACATTTTAGAAGCAGTTCAAAAGAGGGGTAATAGATTAATGCTTGAACATGAGGCATTTTGACAGGATATTTGGGGAGAGGAGGTTTCCTATTGTGGAAACACTGGAACTATATAAGATTAAGGTAAGAACAGTCTGTTCTCTCAGAATCATGAGTCTTTGTCCTTTGCTTTCTTATATAGTGGGGAGGTATGCCGGTGGGGGGGGGGGGGTGTGAGGAAAAGAATGTGATGAAAGCAGAATCATTGAATATTTAGAGATAATTTGATTCACGAAAAAGGGGTAAAGAGATACTGTGGGTAAACAGAAAAGTAGTCATGAGATTACAGTTGCATTAGTGTTGATTTTGTTAAGAGGTGGCACAGGTTCAAGTGGCCTAGTGACCTATTCTTTGCTGCTCTGAATTCGTATGTCCATATGTATTGGCTGGAGAGACATAAAAAGCAAAGAAAAATTGTTGCATTTGTTGGAGGCAAAGCATCTTGACTTTGGAACTTGCTGCAGGTGTGTCTGAAGATTAAGAATTTGGCTGTTCTCAGTGATGTTCCCTTCATGATAATGTCAAAAGAATTTCTGTTCATAGATAATTAGAAAATGAGATACATTTTTTAAGAAATACAGCATGGCAGTAGGCCCGCACCACCCAATTACACCCATGTGACCAATTAGCCTACTAACCTGTACATCTTTGGGGTGTGGGAGGAAACCCATGTAGTCACTGGGAGATTGCACAGTCTTCTTATAGCAGCGAATTGAACTTGGGTTGCTCACAGTTTGATAGCATTTTAAGACCATAAGAGTTAGGAGCAGAATTAGGCCATTTGGCCCATCGAGTGCTCCGCCATTCAATCATGGCTAATCCTTTTTTCCCCTCCTCAACCCCACTCCCCAGCCTTCTCCCCATAAACTTTAATGTCATGTCCAATCAAGAACCTATCGAGCTCTACCTTAAGTACACCCAATGAACTAGCCTCCACAGCTGACTGTGGTAATAAATTCCACAAATTCACCACCTTCTGGCTAATGGTACCCTATACACCATTGTGCCACCCATGATGTTCTGTGACATTTGCCTTTTCAGTAAAAATGCAATCATTCACTTAAAAGAAGATTTGATAATATGTAGGCAAAAACTGATAAGCGGCAAGTAATACCAGGCAATAACCATCTTCATTAAGAGGAATGTAATTACCCTCCCCTGACATTGAAAGATTTTCCCACTGCCAAATTGTGGATTACTTGGCAGAAACTAGTTACAAAAGCAAACCTAATATTAAATATGTTGCTATAAGTACTTCACAGCCTAACTCCCAAATCTCTTTATCACAGTCAGGATGGGTCAGAGTTAAGTTGAGATATTGTAATTGACTGCAGCTTCAGCGACATTCAAAATGTAATGGTATTTGGGGCAAACTAGGTGGTAGATAATTTTCTAGTCTAAGCATTTATTTCATTCACCACTTGAACATTTTGCTGTGAAATCGAGAAAATACTGAGCTGCAACATTTAATGGCTTCTTTAAAAGTTGTTCTATATCTGTGAACTCTGCAGCCTAAAAGCACTAGGGTAGCTATCCCCCAGGGCTGATCAGCTATAGGATTCTGCTTCGAGTCGCACAATGATTTGACTTGGACATTTGTTCTTGCTTCATTGTATGATGTCAAAAGAAAGCTGTGTCACTATCTTTTGTAAATTATGTACTGCCGTGTTAATCATTTGCCGATTACCACATAGGGCAATAAGTTAGTTACAAAAAATTAAAAAATGCTACTTTGGCATAGTTAATTATATCCTTGCAGTGAAGATTTGAAAAATGGATTCTTCAAACTAGAATACATATAGCAGAGTTTCAGATACATTCTGTGGAAATGGAAGCTGGCTTGGAATTGAAACTCGGGTAACTCATGAGTGAAAGTTTTAGCAGTGGTTTTCAAGAAGACAGAATTGTGTTGGAGTGATTATTAACCAGAAGTTTATTTTAGGATTAGTAGAACATTAACATTGTGTATGAAGTGGTTCAGCTGTAGAAAATTGCCAACAAGAAGGTTGGATTTTTTTTTGTCATGTGAAAAGCATGGTTTAGGTACCTGTTGCAAGAGGTTTTGGTGAATTCTGTGCAGGATGTTGAGTCATCTATTTTTACAGCTTAGTAAAGACCAAAGGGCTGCTGTTCAGACAGAATTAAGTATGGTTAGGCAAAGGGTTGTTTTACTCCTATCATAATGAGCCTAACTATTTTGGATGATGCTGTTAAAGGTCTAGATATAGATAGGAAATATGAGGTGACAACACAAGGAGGATTGAAAGACTGTATTCTTGGGAGATTCCAGTGGAAGTAGCACAGAGAAAATATGAAGTCATTGCAGGCAGTTCTCTTGACAATGAATGGGTAGATAGGAGTGTCATGTCTTATTCTGGTGAACAAATTTGGTATGATTGATGTTTACTTATACTGTAGCTTAAATTAAGGTGTATTTTTAATTTGGAAATTAACCAGTCCCAAGTGGTTCCTGTATAGTAAGTGGTGAAACTGAAGGAGCTGATGCCTAATAACTCCATTTTTACAGCTTCAGTCCTGGCCTCTAGTGCTATATCTATTGTGTTTGCCCATTCTTGTGACCATGGGTGCCCATTCTTGTGACCATGGGATTTCCTTTGAGTGCTCTGTTTTCTGCGAACATCCTATAGATATGCAGGTTTGTAGGTTAATTGCCTACTGTAAATTGCCTCTAGTGTAAGTGAGAGAAATCTGGAGGGGGGGTTAATGGGTATGTGGGGGTAATTAGCAAACAAATGGGATTGTTGTGAGGGATAGCAATTTCTTGAACCAAGTAGCCTTTTCTGTGTCAAGAAATCAAAATTCTGGAAGTGACGACCATCAATAATAATGGTTATTATTTTATGACCATGTATGTGGAACACCTTTAACGAGTCACTCCAATAATAACTAAATTACTGTTGCAATCCATGAAGAGTAAAAAGATGAATAGTGATGAGGTCAAAATGGCTTAACAAACAAAGGCAACAAAAATGGAGCTGTGTATATACAGGTCCTCCTGTGATGATTAAAAGTAAGTAGCTTTTTCAGTTACTATTTTTTTAAGAACTGATGGTTACCCAGCATTTGGTAAATAACATTATGAATTTTATAAATTCAATCCATAGAAATAGGCTTTTCAGCCCACTGCATCTATGTGAACCACCTATACTAATTTTGTTTACCTGCATTAATTTTGTATCCCTCTATGCCCAACTTGTTCAAGTAATGGTCAAGATGCCTCTTAAATGTTCCTATTTCTGCAACCACTTCATCTGGCAGCTCATTCCAGATGTATGAAACATTTACTCCTCAGATCTCTTAAACCTCCTCTCTTTCACTTTAAGACTATGTACTTTAGTTTTAGGCATCCCACCACTGGAAGCTGACTCTGGCTATCTACCCTATTTATGCATTTCAACATTTTACATATTATTACACAGTTTAGAATTCTAACAAAGGTGGTACTCAATTTGTTTTAAGCATTTCTGGGAAATGAAGTAATTTGGGGAAAAGGATGATGCAAATATTTAATTGGGCTGAGCATGCCAGCATGTGGAATACTGCTGTCTTTTCTTGTAAATTTACAATTTGAATGTAATTATTCTTTAATGCTTAATTTATTTTAAGAAATGAAATATTACTCATTTTGTAACATAAACACTTTTCATTTTACTGATGGCTATTTTTAGTCAACATCAACTTGAATGCATACATGAAAAACTTCTGTTTTTATTTTCTTTAGGCGGAGTGTTATTGAAGCAGTTTACCACAGACTGAATCCTTGTAGGGCTGATGGTGTGAGTAACTGTACTATACTTTTAGCATTAGTAGTTTAAAGTAATTAAAGTTTGTTGTATTTGTAGAATCAATAGAAGCCAGTAACATTATGCCAAGCCAAGAATTCTAAATATTTGTTATTAATGTGCCATTTCTGGGCTGAAAAGCCATCATTAGTAGAAATTCTTTAATGTAAAAAGATAATATATAACATTTATTGAAATTAAATCCTATATTGTCAAATATTATAGCATGGAAGAGACTACTTAGCCTACAGGTGCTGACGTTTTGAAGGAATTATTCCATTTCACCTAGCTTTTTCCATAAAAACCTGCAAAATATTTCTCAAGTTCTCAACTTGACTCCATAGGAATTTAGGAACTGTAGCGGTATGCTACACGCAGCGCTGAAATAACGACATGTAGTAGATGAGCTGCAGTTGCAAAAGAGATTTATTTGAACTTCGCGGCCTCGCTTTTAAGCCTTCCCGATTCCGCCCTCCCTGGGCGGGAATGCTGTAGGAGGCGCATATTCACAGTCCCGTCCCGCGCACGGGCTTTTCCCCTTGCTGGTGAAGTAGACTTGGCAGCCTTTTTGGGACTGGCCTCAATGCTGGCGTGCGCTGATTTGTGAGCCGGTTTGAGTGCGCTGGGAAGTGGGTCGCCATATAACCTCCCCCCCCCCCCCAGAACTGGCGATACACCCCCCAATGTCCACAGTCTGGGCCGACTCTGTTTGGGAAGTCTGCCTCTGCGCCACGGTGCTGGAATCTCGACCGGCTGCACCACGTCCACATGGGCCGGTGTGAGTCGGTCCACCGTGAAAACCACCTCTCTCCCCCCCCCCCCCCCCCCAGTGTCCAGCACGAATGTGGACCCGTTGTTTCTGATCACTGTAAACGGCCCCTCGTAGGGCCGCTGTAGCAGTGCCCGATGTCCGCTTCGTCATACAAAAACGAACTTACAGTTTAGCAGGTCTTTGGGTACGCAGGTCGGGTTCTGCCCATGCTGCAAAGTGGGTATGGGGGCCAGGTTACCGAGCCTCTCGCGTAGTCTGCCCAGGACTGCTGCGGGTTCTTCCTCTTGCCCCCTTGGGGCTGGTATGAACTACCCTGGGACGACCAGGGGTGCGCTGTACACCAACTCGGCTGACGAGGTGCGCAGATCTTCTTTGGGTGCCGTGCGGATTCCGAGCAGGACCCAGGGAAGCTCATCCACCCAGTTAGGTCCTCTCAGGCGGGCCATGAGAGCTGACTTCAGGTGACAGTGGAAACGCTTCACCAGTCCGTTTGACTGTGGGTGGTAAGCAGTTGTGTGGTGCAGCTGTGACTCCAAAAGGCTGGCCATAGCTGACCACAGGCTGGAGGTGAACTAGGTGCCTCTGTCGGAGGTAATGTGGGCCAGTACACCAAAGCGAGATACCCAGGTGGCGATCCGTGCCCGGGTGCAAGATTCGGAGGTGGTGTCGGTGAGCGGGACCACCTCTGGCCATCTTGTGAACCGGTCCACGATAGTGAGGAAGTGCCGCACTCCACACGACACTGGCAGGGGGCCCACGATATCCACATGAATGTGGTCGAAATGCCGGTGGGTGGGGTGGAACTGCTGCGGCAGAGCTTTGGTGAGCCACTGCACCTTGGCAGTTTGGCAGTGCATGCACGTTTTGGCCCATTCACTGACCTGCTTGCAGAGTCCGTGCCAAACGAACCTGTTGGGAGATCATCTGGACAGTTGTCCTGATGGAGGGGTGCGCTAATTTATGAATGGAGTTGAAAACGCGCCGCTGCCGGGACGACGGGGCACGGTTGGCAGGTGGTGACGTCACAGAGTAGGGTCCTCTCACCTGGGCCTATGGGGAGGTTCTGGAGCTGCAAACCGGAGACTGGTTCTGTAACTTGGGATCTTGTCTGCCTGCTGCGCCTCCGCCAATTCTTCATAGTCTACCCCTTGGGACAGGGCTTGAATGGTAGGGCGAGAGAGAGCGTCTGCCACGCCATTGTCCTTTCCCGAGACATGCTGGACATCCGTCGTGTATTCAGAGATGTAGGACAGATGTCGCTGCTGGCGGGACGACCAGGATTCGGACACTTTTGTGAACGAAAGGTAAGCGGTTTGTGGTCCGTGAACGCGGTGAAGGGCCTACCTTCCAAGAAGTACCTGAAATGCCGGATTGCCAGGTATAGCGCCAACAGTTCCCGGTCAAAAGCACTGTATTTGAGCTTGGGTGGTCGCAGGTGTTTGCTGAAAAACGCCAGGGGTTTCCAGCGCCCCTCAATGAGTTGTTCCAGCACCCCACCGACTGCCGTGTTAGATGCCTCCACTGTGAGGGCGGTAGGGACGTCCATTCTGGGGTGCACTAGCATCGCGGCGTTTGCCAAGGCTTCTTTGGTTTTAATGAAAATGGCGGCGGACTCCTTGTCCCAGGTAATGTCCTTGCCCTTACCCGACATCAGGGCGAAAAGGGGGCGCATGATTCGGGCAGTTGAAGGGAGGAAGCAGTGGTAGAAATTTACCATGCCCATGAATTCCTGAAGGCCTTTGATTGTGTTGGGCCGGGGGAAATGGCGGACTGCATCTACCTTAGCAGGCAGAGGGGTTGCCCCGTCTTTAGTAATCCTTTGGCCCATGAAGTCGATGGTGTCGAGCCCAAACTGGCATTTGGCCGGGTTGATTGTCAGTACATATTCACTCAGTCGGGCATAGAGTTGACGGAGGTGGGACAGATGCTCCTGACGACTGCTGCTGGCTATGAGGATGTCGTCCAAATAGATGAAAGTGAAGTCCAGGTCGCGTCCTACCGCGTCCGTTAACCGCTGAAATGTCTGTGCGGCATTCTTTAGGCCGAATGGCATGCGGAGGAACTCGAAAAGGCTGAAAGGGGTGATGAGTGCTGTTTTGGGGACGTCGTCTGGATGCATCGGTATTTGATGGTATCCCCAGATGAGGTCCACTTTGGAGAAGATCCGTGCGCCATGCAGGTTTGCTGCAAAATCCTGTATGTGCGGCACAGGGTAGCGGTCTGGTGTTGTAGCCTTGTTCAGCCTGTGGTAGTCGCCGCATGGTCTCCAGTCCCCTGATGCTTTGGGCACCATGTGCAGGGGGGAGGC
Organism: Hypanus sabinus; assembly: GCF_030144855.1. Classification (NCBI taxonomy): domain Eukaryota; kingdom Metazoa; phylum Chordata; class Chondrichthyes; order Myliobatiformes; family Dasyatidae; genus Hypanus; species Hypanus sabinus. The sequence goes on from NC_082707.1 coordinate 175,003,124, forward strand.
CCAAGTGCTGTTGGACCGCTGTATGATCCCCAATTCCTCCATCCTCTTGAACTCCTCCTTCGCCAGTCGGAGCTTGTCCGGGGGAAGCCTTTGAGCACGGGTGTGGAGGGGTGGTCCCTGGGTCGGGATGTGGTGCTGTACACCGTGTCTGGGCATGGCTTCTGTGTACTGTGCCAGAACCGATGGGAAATCCGCCAGGACTCTGGTGAAGTCGTTGTCGGGCAGGTTGGTGGAGTCTAGGTGTGGGGTTGGCAACTGGGCTTCACCCAGGGAGAACGTTTGAAAGGTCTCGGCATGGACCAGTCTCTTCCTTGGCAGGTCAACCAGTAGGCTGAGAGCCCACAAAAAATCTGCGCCCAGGAGCGGTTGGGCTATGGTGGCCAGTGTGAAGTCCCACGTGAACTGGCTGGAGCCGAACTGTAGCCACACCGTACGGGTGCCGTAGGTCCTTATTGTGCTGCCGTTTGCAGCCCTCAGGGTGGGACCTGGTGCCCTGTTGCGGGTGTTGTAACTCATTGGAGGTAAGACGCTGATCTCGGCTCCGCTGTCGACCAAAAAGCGGCGTCCCAACTGCTTGTCCCACACATACAGGAGGCTATCCCGATGGCCAACCGCCGTAGCCATCAGTGGCGGCTGGCCTTGGCGTTTCCCGGGAACTTGCAGGGTGGGCTACAGCGGTGGGCTTCTGCGCCCCACCGCTGGTGGTAGAAGCACCATTGTTCGTTGGTCTCCTCACCCCTCCCTCTGGGGTTAGTGGGCCCTGCTGCCGGGCCGGGTCTGGTCTGCTGCTGGGAGCGTGGCCTGGTGATCTGTGCGACAGGTGTCCCACTCTCCTTGGCTTTCCACAGCAAGTCTGCCCGAGCTGCCACCTTCCGGGGGTCGCTGAAATCCGCGTCAGACAGCAGCAGGCATATGTCCTCGGGCAGCTGCTCCAGGAATGCCTGCTCAAACATGAGGCAGGGCTTGTGTCCTCCGGCCAGGGACAGCATCTCATTCATCAAAGCCGATGGCGGTCTGTCTCCCAAACCATCCAGGTGCAGTAAGTGGGCAGCTCGCTCGCGCTATGAGAGTCCGAAAGTCCTTATGAGCAGGGCTTTGAATTCCGCGTATTTGCCGTCCTCTGGGGGAGACTGTATGAACTCCTCAAACTGGACCGCTGTTTCCTGATCGAGGCAGCTCACCACGTAGTAGTAATGCGTGTCCTCCGAGGTTATCTGCCGAATGTGGAATTGGGCTTCTGCTTGCTGGAACCATAGGTGAGGTCGTTTAACGAAACTGCATGAACAGATGTGGCGTCGTTCATCTTCGGCTCAAATATCGTTTGGGCCGTCGGGGTCACCAATTGTAGCGGTGTGCTACACACAGCGCTGAAATAACAACACGTAGTCGAAGAACTGCAGTTGTAAAAGAGATTTATTCGAACTTCGCGGCCTCGCTTTTAAGCCTTCCTGATCCCGCCCTCCCCGGGTGGGAATGCTGTAGGGGGCGCGTATTCACAGTCCCATCCCACGCGCAGGCTTTTCCCCTTGCTGGTGAAGCAGACTTAGCGCCCTTTTTGGGACTGGCCTCAATGCCGGCGCGCGCCGATTTGTGAGCCGGTTCGAGTGCGCTGGGAAGTGGGTCGCCACAGAGCCTTCTTATGGAATCTAATAACATCAGTCTTCTGTTCTAGATCATAACCCTCTCATTTATTCTCTTGGTTCTTTTACCAATTATTTTAAATCTATACCCTCTAACTACTGACCCCATAAAATTCACTCCCATTTTATAATGTACCTTATGATCTCCCCTTAAACTTCTCTGCTATGGAGAAAGAATGCTAGCTTATCTATGCTCTTCAAATAGTTGAGTTCCTTTGTACTTGCTTCATGGTAGTGAATCGGTCCTGCTCCTCCCTAATGCCTCATGATTCTTCATATGTCTGTAACTGATAATTACAGACAACACTGTAATTGAAGCTCAGCTAGCCACTTTAAAAATTCTCTTCTTTACTTCAGAACACTGATAAAATAGGATATGAATTTTGACACTTGGAGGATTCCACTATTTATTTCCCACCCTTCAGGAAAAAAGAGTTGGACACGAAAATCTAAGTTGATGTTGGGAGTCTCCTTAATTTAAGGACCAGCTGAGAAATTGCACTTTCATTGTTGAAGGTGCCTTTTTTCAGTTGGTCATTACATTAAAGCTGTTTGCTTTCTCAGGGACTAGGAAGAAATGTAGGGGATTTTGCAGATATATTTTGTATTATCCTTTAGATAATATAATAAATAAATCAAAATTTCTGATCATAGTTACACAGCTGTTTGTGGGTAGTTCGCTATTTGTAAATTGTACAATGTTTTATCCATTGCAACAGTGACCACACTACAAAGTATTTAAGTGGTGATACACTCAATAAAACCATTATGTGATACTTCATCAAATAGGCAATCCTTCTCCACACTAGCCAATGATTGTTAGGTTAGTTCTACTTTATCTTTTTGAATAGGGTTGTTACATTTTCAGTCTGCTGTGCTTTTCCCAGATCTAGTGTCACTTTGGTCCTGACCTCTTAACAGCTTTGGTCCACAAGAGATTAGTTGCAGAGGCAAGGTGGGTGTGCTTACCCTTGACTTCAAGAAACAATTTGACCATGTGTAATGAAGTTGTGTCCTGGTTAAAAAAGAACACATGTCCCAGAAATCTAAACTAAAAACAAAAAAAATGTTAGAAACACTTACTAGGTCAGGCAGCATTAGTGGAAAGTGTAACAGTTAATTTCTTGTCAGATAAGTTGATGAAGGATCCCTGAACTCAAAAATTGTTTCTTTTTCAATTGGTGCTGCCTGTCCTATTGAGTGTTTTAAGCATCTTCCATGCTTTTAACATTCTCAATTTGTTCTGTCCTCTATCTATTTTACTGCCTTTATGCTGTTATTTGTTCTATTGTTTATCATTCTTTACTTTTAATGTACCTTATTCCTCCTCGATATTGCATCACCCCTGTGCAATGCCAGATTTATCTCCTCCTTTAGTAGGAGTTAACATCCAATGAAAACATGGGTTTCACCTATGTGGCTTTTCGCAGTCCCCAGAACTGACTTCTGTGCTCCTGGATGCTGAATACCTTCTTTCTGGAGCATTTGCCCAACCACACATTTAGATACCTTATCTTCTACTTTCTGAATTCATTAGCATCTGCTGTTGGAAGTAAATCAGGTATTACAACCTTCAAGCTCTTGATCATTAACTTTCTCTTAAATTTGTAAAACTCTGCCTTTTGGACTCCTACTTGTATTGTTAGTTCCAAAAGGAACCTTAATTTCTAACAGTTCCCTTTCTATTTGCTGAATGTCTCTCTGTGACATGTTCCTGTTAATGTGAAGGGCAGGACTTGGCAGGGTTAGTGAAATGGACCAAATACAGGGAAATGAGTCTGCATGGTGATCGGCATGAGAAAATTGGATCATAGGGCCTGTTCCCATGCTATATGATGCTGTTTCTTACCCCTATTCAATAATTTTTGAAGTATAAGTTAAATATGCTGAAAATAAATGCCAGGTGCCATAATACTTTCACATTTAGAACATAAAACATAGAACACCACAGCACAATACCGGCATTCGGCCCACAATGTTATGCTGTAACCTACACTAAGATTGATTTAATCCTTCCCTCCTACATAGCCTTTCACTTTTTTTTTCTAATGTCCATGTGTCTCTAAGAGTTTCTTAAATGTCAGTAATGTATCTGCCTCTACCACCACCACTGGCAGGGTGTTACATGCACTCACCAGTCTGTGTTTTTTAAAAAAAACCTCATCCAGTCACCTTAAAATTATGACCCCTGATAGTAACTATTTCCACCCTAGGGAAAAGTCTCTGCTATCCACTCGATCTGTGCCTCTTATCATCTAGTACCTCTGTCAAGTCACCTCTCACCCTCCTTCATTCCAAAAAGAGAAGCTCTAGCTCACTCAACCTCACCTCAAAAGACAAGTTTTTTAATCCAGGTAGCGTTGTGGTAAACCTCCTTTGCACAAACTAAAGCTTCTACATCATTCCTATAATGAGGTGACCAGAACTTAACACTGTGGATTTACCAGGTCTGATAGAGCTGCCACATTACCTCACGACTCTTAAACTCAATCTGCCAACTAAGTAATGAAGGCCACCTTGTTAACTGAGGGATCTATGGACACGGGCCCCAAGATCCCTCTGTTCTCCTATACTGCCAAGAACCCCATTGGTCACCACCTCCAGGCAGAATATGCTGTATCTACAGCCAACCTCTCCCTTCTGTAGACAGCCCAATAATAAATTCTCACAAGCATCCCTGGATCCCATGCCTCCTGACTTTCTGAATCAGTCTACCATAGGAACCATATCCAATTTTGCCTTACTAAAATCCATATACTCACATCCACTGCTCTACCTTTAATGTGCATTGTCCCATCCTCAGAGTTCAATCAGCTTGTGAGGTGATACACGTGCTGCCCCTCACAAAGCCATGCTGACTATCCCTGATCAGACCTTCCTTTTCCAAATGCTTTTAAATCCTGTCTCTAGAAACTTCAATTATTTGCCTACCACTATAGGAAGACATACTAGTCTATAATTCCCAGGGTTATCCCTACACCCATTCTTGAACAAAGGAATAATATTTGCCATCCTTCAGTCGTCGGGTACTACTTACGTGGCCAGTGATGACACAGGTCATTGCCAAAGGCATGGCGATCTCTTCCCGCACTTCCCATAGTATCCTGGAATATATTCCATCTGGCTTCAGTGACTATCTATCCTAATGTTTTCCAAAGGTTCCAGCACATCCTCTTTCTTAACAACAACATATTCGAACATATTGAAGTGTTTCACACTGTCCTCACAAATGTCAAGGTCCCTCTCACTGATGAACACTGGGGCAAAGTATTTATTAAAGACCTCCCCTACTGTTTCCGACTCCAGACACATTTTCTCTTCTATTCCTGGTCGGTCTAATCACTCGTCTATTCATCACATGCATGTAGAACAACTTGGAGTGTTCCTTATTCCTACTTGCTAACACCTTCTCTGGCTCTCCTAAGTCCATTCTTAAGCTGATTCCAGGCTACCTTGTAACTCTCTGGCCCTGACTTATTCTTGTTTCCTAAACCCTAAGTAAGCTTCCTTTTACTTCTTTACAAAATGTTCTACATCTCTTGTCAGCCATGGTTGCCTCACCCTACTTTCTTTCCCTGCTTCAATGAGACAAACCTATCCAGAATCCCATGCAAGTGCTGTCTGATTAATGTCTTCATTTCCATTTTGCATTTCCCTGAGTATATCCTTTTCTAGTTACGCTCCCAAGTTTTTGTCAAATAGCATCATAATTCCTCCAGTTAAATACTTCCCATGCCATCTGCTCCTATCCCTGTCCTAGGCTGTGGTCTGAGAATTGTGGTCACTGTTTCTGCAAGGCTTACCCACCAAGAGAACTGTCACCTGACCTGCTTCATGGAACATTTCTTGGAAATGTTCCTATGTGAATGACATAAAACGCAATATTAAAATAATATCTTGACTAGATCAAGTTTTTTCAGCTTTGAATATGGATGGATTAGAAAAACTTTAAAGTTTTATTGTTATTTTTCCAACTGGGGGTCCTAGAGTCTAAGCAGAGACACAGTTCCTGATGATTATTTTGAATTTGTTTGAGTGAATATGATCACTGACTTAGTTTTGAATCTGAATAAAAAATTAATTGCTGAGTCCCAATTAGGAATAGGAGACATCAAGCTAGTCTGAAATTTCACGCTGGAGTATGTTCTGTACATAACTTCCTAAATTTTATTAAATACCTTTTGCACAGTACTGTATTTGTCAACATGAAGTAGAGAGTCAGTTTGTAAATCTGGTGAGAATAAAGGATGATGGGAATGGTGAGGGTGGAGTGCAGTGGGAGGGTTGTGGGACCGGTGGCACAGGAGAAGTGCCAGAGATGGGGCGGGGTGACATGGGTGCAGACACACCCAGCTTTAAGACACCAGGCAAGGTCATTTAATTCCAAACAATTAGTTTATTGATCATTACAGAATGTCTCTCTGGTGTTTCCCACTCCCTCCCCTCTCCCTGCCCCCTTCCCACTCTCAGTCCACAGTAGAGACCCATCACTTACATGTCCTGAAATTAATTTTTTTTGCAGCAGTACAGTGCAATACATACATTTACTACAGTACTGTACAAAAGTCTTGGGCACCCTAGCTGTATATATGTGCCTAAGACTTTTGCACAGGACTGTAGGTATAATATATGGAATCTTGAGAGCAAAATTATTCACTGAAGTGCCAAAGACTAAATGGAAATTGAATTGAAGTAAGATCCGCCATTTGTATAAGCTGATAGAGTATGAAGAATATACAGTATGTGCAAGGGCTTTATGCATGGTTGGTAAGAGAAAGCCTCAGCCAAGGAAGAAGATGGACATTTTAGACTTAGGAGCTGTCTGATGAACATGAAATTATTTAGAGTAAATGCAAAAGAGACAGAATAAATGAGAAAATTAGTAGTTTTAAGCGATAGGAGCCAGTGGTCCTATACTCCATTTCTGCAGAAAACTAGAGACTGATATGGAGAAATGTATAAAGTAGGTAAGGGCTTGAAGTTGAACAATAAAAGAAGAAGGATAAACAAAAGCTGATATTGATATGTATAGGATGACAATGTCAGGATTGGTTGCATTAAATAGCTCCAATTAGGTCATTATTATGTATTTGATAATCATTTCATAGAACGTACCATTGTCTTTGAAGTACAAAAACAAGTATCTCCTGCACCATCTCTTCAAATAAAAATAATCCTTGAAAATATAGATGTCCACATGGTGGTGAATGATACCACAAATCAGATTGGGCTATGTTTCTACAGGCCTTAAGCATGATCCTACCACTAAACATATCTTTACCCCATGGCATTCCACAGAGATTGTTCCCTCCGCGATTCCCTTGTCCATTCATCCCTCCCCAGTAACCTCCCTCCAGCTACTTATCCATGCAAGCGGCCCAAGTGCAACACCTTCCCATTCGCCTCCTTACCCACCTTCATTCAGCGACCCCAAACAGTCCTTCCAGGTCAGGCAACAAATCACCTGCAAATCTCGTGAGGCTCGTCACAAGCTGGGGGACCACTTTATTGAGCACCTCTGCACCATCTGCCACAAGCGGGATTTCCCAGTGGCCAAACATTTTAATTCAGTTTCCCATTCCAGTTCCAATATGTCAATCCATAGTCTCCTCTTGAGCCAAGATGAGAGCCCACGCTCTGGATGGAGGAGCAACACCTTGTATTCTGTCTGGGTAGCCTCCAATCTAATGGCATGAATATCAATTTCATCTTCCAGTGATCAAATTCTCCCCCCCCCTCCCCCCACATTCCCCAGTCTGACCTTTCACCATTTCTCACCTGCCTATTACTTCTCCCTGGATTTGCCCCTCCTTCCCTTTCTCCTATTGTCCTCTCTCCTCCCCTGTCAGAATCAGGTTTATTATCACTGGCATGTGATGTGAAATTTATTAATTTAGCAGCAGCAGTTCAATGCAATTCATAATCTAGCAGAGAGAGAAAAAATAAATGAAATAAAACATGATAAATAAGCAAGTAGATCAATTACATATATTGAATAGATTTTTTTAAATGTGCAAAACAGAAATACTATATATTAAAAAAGTGAGGTAGTGTCCGAAGCTTCAATGTCCAATTAGGAATTGGATGGCAGAGGGGCAGAAGCTGTTCCTGAATCGCTAAGTGTGTGCCTTCAGGCTTTTACATCTTCTACCTGATGGTAACAGAGGAAACAGTGAGAAAGTTTCTTTCTTCTCCAGCCCTTGACCTTCCCCACCCATCTGGTTTCACCTATCACATTCCAGCTAGCCTGTTCCTCTCCCCCCCCCCCCCACCTTTTTTATTCTTTCATCTTCCCCCTACTCAGTCCTGAAGATGGGTTTTGCCTTGAAATGTCAACTATTCTTTTCTATCGATGCTGGCTGATATGTTGAACTCCTCCAGCATTTTATGTGTGTTGCTTTGGATATCCAGCATCTGCAGACTTTCCCATGTTTGAGTATTATCCTTTGATTGCATTATATTAACGATGGCCACCTGCAGTTAAAGAATTGGAACATTTATTAAATAAGTACTCATGCTGCTATAATATTTAAAGTACTACACTAAACATATCATGCTGACTCAATTAAATGGAACAATATCACAATGTTAAAATTGTTCCATTATCCATTGGTTCTTCATGTCCAAACTAATTCTGTGTAAAAGTAATCTGTCTACTCCCATCTGCCTGCCCGCTCCCCAGAATCCTGCATATTCTTTTCATTCTGATAACTACAGTTTATTTTCCTAATGATGCTATGTGCCTGTTATGATGGTGTAAGTTTTCTACTGCCCCATACAGATACGTACTTGATCATGTGATAATAAACTCAATTGACTTTGCAGTACTTTTTCAGTGTGCCTCTTTCAACGAAATTTGCACATTTACTGAATCATCTAGTTTTGCCCAATTCCACTAATTACTATCCTTCTCACAGTTTATTATGCCTTTTAATCTGTGTATTTGCAAATTGTTCCCTGTACTGGTATACATACATACCTGCTGAGTTCTTCCTGCATTTTGTGTGTACTCTTTCCTTCAGTTTTTAAAAAAAAGTATTTTGGTACTTTTCTTCTTTAATCTATTTTCTATTATGTGCTGGTATTCCATGGCTTTAATCTTAGTGTCAAACCTATGATGTGGCACCTTATCAAATACGTTTCCTTCATCAACCTGCTCTTATTTCATTTTAAAAATCCTGTCAAATTAGTTGGGTGTAATTTGTCTTTAAAAAAATTTGTGATGGCTTTCTGAGCATTCCATTTCAAATCATGTCTAATTTGCAAAATGCCACAAAATTTTAAAAAAAGTATTTGAAGTGACCCCTTGTATCCTAGAGTGTAATATATCATGTAGTGATAGAAAATTTGATGATCCTCTGCCATTTTCTCAATCATCAGAAAAATTACAAATTAAATCTTGTTAACCGAATAGTTTTTGAGTTAGTGATTTGAATAATAGTTAAATTAGCAATAAAATTGTACTGTTTTCAATGGTTTTTCCACTCTACCACTCCTAGAAATGTTTCTGCAGTAGTTTTCAGTTTTCTTCTCTGAAATTATGTGTGATTTTAAAGATTTCATTAATCACCATTAAACTCATATTGTGCTAAAAACTAATGTTTTTGAAATGTTGAATTTTAAACAGCAACTTTCAATTCTCTTGCTCTTAATTTGATCATACTACTCTGGAATAAATGATCATAAAAGCAAAAATAAAATCAGGCTAAGATTATTAAAATTCTTAAATATACAAATGTGTGTATATATACAGTGGCATACAAAAGTTTGGGCACCCCGGTCAAAATTTCTGTTACTATGAATAGCTAAGCGAGTAAAAGATGACTTCATTTCCAAAAGGCATAAAGTTAAAGATGACACATCTCTTTAATATTTTAAGCAAGATTACTTCTTTTATTTCCATCTTTTACAGTTCCAAAATACCAAAAAAGGAAAAGGGCCCAAAGCAAAAGTTTGGGCACCCTGCATGGGCAGTACTTAGTAACACCTCCTTTGGCAAGTATCACAGCTTGTAAATGCTTTCTGTAGCCAGCTAAGAGTCTTTCAATTTTTATTTGGGGAATTTTCGCCCATTCTTCCTTGCAAAAGGCTTCTAGTTCTATGAGATTCTTGGGCCGTCTTGCATGCACTGCTCTTCTGAGGTCTGTCCACAGGTTTTCAATGATATTTAGGTCAGGGGACTGTGAGGGCCATGGCAAAACCTTCAGCTTGCACCTTGTGAGGTAGTCCATTGTGGATTTTGAGGTGTGTTTAGGATCATAATCCTGTTGTAGAAGCCATCCTCTTTTCATCTTCAGCTTTTTTACAGACGGTGTGATGTTTGCTTCCAGAATTTGCTGGTATTTCATTCAATTAATTCTTCCCTCTACCAGTGAAATGTTCCCTGTGCCACTGGCTGCAATACAAGCCCAAAGCATGATCAATCCACCCCCGTGCTTAACAGTTGGAGAGGTGTTCTTTTCATGAAATTCTGCACCCATTTTTCTCCAAACATACCCAAAAAGTTCTATTTTAACTTCATCCGTCCACAGGACTTGTTTCCAAAATGCATCAGGCTTGTTTAGATGTTCCTTTGCAAACTTCTGATGCTGAATTTTGTGGTGAGGATGCAGGAAAGGTTTTCTTCTGAAGATTCTTCCATGAAGGTCATATTTGTGCAGGTGTCGCTGCACAGAACAGTGCACCACCACTCCAGAATCTGCTAAATGTTCCTGAAGGTCTTTTGCAGTCAAATGGGGGCTGTGATTTGCCTTTCTAGCAATCCAGTGAGCAGTTCTCTCAGGAAGTTTTCTTGGTCTTCCAGACCTCAACCTCCACTGTTCCTGCTAACTAACTGCCATTTCTTAATTACATTATGAACTGAGGAAATGGCTACCTGAAAACACTTTGCTATCTTCTTATTGCCTTCACCTGCTTTGTGGACATCATTTATTTTAATTTTCAGAGTGCTAGCTAGCTGCTTAGAGGAGCCCATTGCTGCTGATTGTTGGGACAAGGTTTGAGGAGTCAGGATATTTATAAAGCTTTGAAATTTGCATCATCTGGCCTTTCCTAATGATAACTGTAAACAACCCATAGCACTAACAAGCTAACTAAGGTCTGAGACATTAGTAAAAGTTATCTAAGAGCTCAAATTTCTTGGGGTGCTCCTTTCCTTTTTTTCATTCTAAAATTGTACAAAACAAAAATAATATACTAATTTTGCTTAAAATGTTGAAAAGAATGTTTCATCTTTAACTTTATGACTTTTGGAGATCAGTTCATCTTCTACTCACTTAGTTATTCACAGTAACAGAAATTTTGACCAGGGGTGCCCATACTTTTGCATGCCACTGTACATATATACAGAGATATACAGATCTGTATATATGCAACTGCTGTGAAAGTATTGTTTGCTCATTAATTAAAAGCAATTAAATTCAATCAAAATTATTACGGTTAACTCTTTGCAGTCTGGGTTGTCTAGAAATTTCTGCATTTTTGGGCAGTCCAGACTTTAAAGGGTTATACTTCTTCTCTTTATCAAGGAGTCGTCATTCCCAGATGACATGTGGTAGCAGCCAACCAGAATGATTGCATACATCCACAAGCAAGGCCATCAAGTATCCATGAATCACGGGTCTTCATAAGGTTGTTTAATATTGTGAGAAGAGTTCAAAAAGGATGCTAATGCAATACCAAAATTCAGTAACCAGCAATGATTCAGCAAGAATGCAATTTGTTTGGTGGCTGAAAATATGCATGATTGAATTATTTGTTAATACAAATTGGGCATTTTTGATTTAATCGCATTAACATGGAAGTGCAATTGTGTCTTTTTTAAAAAAGAGATCTATTTAGTGGAATATGATCTCTTTTAAAAGTGTATTGCATAGAAAACTTGATGTCCCTATCTGACATAATAATGGTTGAGTATCCAATTACTCAAAAGAATCAAGAGGAATCTTGCATCTAACTCTTCAAACTGTTCTCCAATGCACGACATTGAATAGATTTGACAAACAGTGAACTTGTAAAGTAAATGCTCATCTCATTTATTGATTACATCATGGATCACACTTGTATCATTACATTACTGTGGACTTTTTAAAAGCTGACACTATCCTTTTGTGCAAAGTGATTTATTGTTCATTACACATTGGTATATTTCAAATTTTGTAGCAATTAGCAAAGGTGATTTTCTTTTTAAGTGGCAGAGTGATCTGTGGAAAATTTATTATGTACAAGACTTATGCAACATTGTATCACCATTTAGTTATAAAATTCAATGCTTTAGTGCTTCTCTGACATCTTCCGATCTATGTAAATTGTTAAATAGTTAATGTTACTTGAGAGTCTTAATCATTTGTTTATTGTCAGCCAAGTTATCAAGTCAGTATGGCAGTAATAACTGATGAAGTGTGCTGGTTGTAGTAATAGTCATTGGGTCTCGTCTTTCTTTCAGCATGGAATGGTCTTTCATTATGTCTTTATTTTCCACCTATTTTTAATGAATAATAATTCTGGTACTGTTATTGGCTTGAATGATTCGGTCAACACTGGATGGAAGTTTACAAACAAGGATAGGAAGTGAAATATTTTCTTAGGATAATTCAAAGTACTGAATAGGTTTTAGTTTCATCAGATTAATCTTTTAATCTGGTTATTTTTCCAATACAGTGGTGGAAGTGCCTTTATAAGATCAGCAGGAATGAGAAATATTGCACACTATTAAATTACTTCTATTTCTATAATAATGGCTAAGAACCCATAGCAGGATATACTATAATGGTTTTTAGTGTACTTCAGGATTAGCATAGGCTAGCTTGCTTTATCTTCCAAGTAATTCAGAGAACAGATATTTCAACACTGTATTTAATGCTTGATTATCAGACTTTGGTAACAGGATTGCTTTCTCATTTGAAACCATTTATTAACTATTTTCCAAAAATAGAGAATAAAGCAAAGGACAATGAAAAATATTTCAAGTGGGAAGTGTTATTTAAATCCATTGTCCTGGGGGCACGTAGATTTTATTGTTTGGTTGTTAAATTGTGCAGTGACAATAAACGACTTGAAGAGTTTGCTAATTTAAGTAAATGGAAAAGAATGTATTCAAGAATGGATTATATACACAAAATATAGCCAATTTAAAGTATAATGCGACAATCAAATGAGCTTCCAATTTTATTCATAGTCTTTGTACCTTGTGCATTGGATTCCTTTGATCTTATCAAAGCAGATTTCTTTTTGAATTGTTGAAATTTGTATTCTACAGAATTTAAGCAGATTGGAATTCTAAAGGTGATAAAAATAGAGGTTTTATTTTTATGTAATTTTAGAGAAGTGAAATCTTGTTATGAAAGACTCAGTAATCAGTCCTGAGGATGTTTATTTTAACTTTTTATCATGGTAGCTATAATTCTCCAATAAGTTGCAAAGAAAAATGTGCTGAAATGCATAAATTTTCCTCCCTAAGTACTGAAACTTCATAGAGCATATATTGTCAAATTAATAATTGAAATTGCTTTAGAAGTGACATTTTAATTCCTCTCTCATTTTTCCTTAAGTTTTGTGGTCCAGATGTATGTTTATTCTCAGGCATTACATGATTTTCAAATCCATGTAATTTTCAACAGCCAGTAATGTCAGGGTAATTCACAATAATGTGGATTTGACAGTTTTTACCCCTTACTGATGAATTTGAATAGGCTATTAAACTCAGTCTCTCTAATTAAATTGAATGTAGTAGTATGTTGTTAGAGCAGCCACACCAAGTAACAAATTGCCTTTTCACAATATTGTGATTTCAGTGGATTCATTATTTTATTTGTGCAATTTGTAGTTGTAGACTTGGAATAATAAACATTGCTCCTGAAGTAATATTTAATTGTTTTGTATGAAAAATTAAAAAGCGTCTAAAAGCTATTTATATGAAATGCTCCTTTAGGTAGAACACAAGTTTTAAGACAAGAATGGTTGATACTGATCTTACAAATTTTTAAAATAAACAAAAAGAATAATTGCTCAGATTTTATTAATTTCAATGGCTTGGGAATAATTGTATATCCTAGAAAGTTAGTTATTGCTGGGCTGGAATTTTTTGTTTTTAGTATTGATTCAGTAATGTCATGCTTTTTGCAATTTTTTTACCATTTTTAAATTTCAAAATTGGTTAAATTTCATGGATTGAATGAAAAATTAAGTGAATAAGATGAATGAACTTTACATCTCTGACTAATAATGATTGGATTTGAAATCTTCTTGGACCTATTTTAGAGGAATGTGCATATGAAGATTGGCCTTAACTTCTTTTAAGAAGGTAAGGAGGTTATTTATCTGTGTAATTTGTTCAAATAAGCAGGGGAACTGAAACAAGTTTCTGTACTAACATGCCAAGAAATGACATTAGCATAGGAAGTAATCCTATTAGTTACAATGTCCTGATGCGTTTTGTTCACTGCGACTGTTGCTGCTTGGTTGAATACTGGAGGCCATTCATGAAGTTTATGCAAGGTGATACAACTTCTGGAAAGAAATCCTTCATCATTCAACCACTTCATATTCTTTAACATTATTGTATTCATTTTGTTGTTTCAACCCACTGCAGTCTCCACTTCTACTCTTCTGTTTTTTCTCCATCACAAGATCTTTGACCAGGGACATACTGGATAATCCATGTTTATAAATCAAGTGCAACTTTGTGGAAACAAATATAAATTCCAGATTGTTCCTGTGCTGATGTGAGGTTTTATCATTTGTGGGGGAAAAAAAAACAGCGGGGTTTAGGGTGATTTTTCTTGCTTTTTGTACTTAAAACTGAAAAATTCCAGCCCTAGCTTTTATGAATTTTGATGAATTTACATTTTTCAACTTCAGATTTCAAATTAAAATTAGATAAAGGTTGTATTTTGTAATGGGTATCTCCCAAGTGAGCTGCCCCATTGCACCATGTGACAAATTCAGAAATTCTGGTCAGTGTCATTAATAGAGATATTCACAATATCATTTGACTTTTTCAAGCCTGTTTTATTCACAATATTGCTGCTATGTTTCAGTTAAAACTAGTTTAAATATATTTTGATAAATTAATTAGAATCATTATTGCCATTGAATTATAACTCTTACTTTTACTGAAAAAGGATTAGTGCTTTCCCAGCGTACATGACGAATAAACTCTTCTGGGGCTTCCAGCCAGTTAGAGGTATTGGTTATAACTTTTTCGATGCCAACTCTACCACCTTCATCAGAGATGATGGCTGGGCATGTTTAGTATGATGGTATTATCTCCCTCCATAATCTGTCCCTCTTGATTGGTTAGTCCTCATCCAATCAGGTTTCTGCTCTCACACTTTGTTACAATCGAATGCCAGCTCTTACTTAGAGCGAGACTTTCATGCTTGTTAAAATTCTTTTTCTCTATTCTTATTTCAATGGTTTCATTTACCAGGTGGTCGCAAAATCCATTAGTATAGCACAGTAGTTTTGTGTTGTCAAAGTTAATCTTATGGCCATTGTGAATGTAATGTTCTGCTATATCAAAGTTGAAAGCGGCACTAAAGAAGCCATCTTTGTCAAACTGGAAAACCCATCACTGAACAGGGGGTGGGGGACAACACCACCTAGCAGTTTGTTACAATGCAGTCTTAACATCTCTACCATGGCATCTCCAGAACAGTTCACACCTCCATTCATGAAAAGATAAGACTAATGACCCTCTCATTACCTCAATGACTTTTAATGACTGTCATGTGATTGCTATATCTTTAATGAACTCGGAGTTTATAAGCCAGAAAACTTCCCACCTTGGATCAGAACTGAAGAAGCCTCTCGGATGAGTGGTGAAACATCCTTTAGACCGCACAGCAAGTTCAGTTGCCTTGATTTACTTTGATATACAATGACCTAGATGACTGAGAAGCCTCCATAGATAATGTTTTGCTACGCCAATTTCTCTGGTTCACCCAAACGGATACACTTCCTGTGGTCCTTGATGTGGGTTTCCACTGTGTTTCCCATCTGGCCAATATATACTACTCTGCATTGACAGGGAATCCTGTAAACACTAAAACACGTAACAGAACATTGCTTTCATGGTGGCCATAGGATTGACTTCGATGGCGCAAAACTACTGTGCCGAGCTAATGGCTTTTGGGACCACCTGGTAAAGGATGCCATTGAAATAAAACAAGCAGAATTTTTAACAAAGACAAAGTTCTTGCTCTAAGTAAGAACTGGAATTTGATTGTAAACAAGGTGAGAGCAGAAAACTGATTGGAGGGACGAACTACAGGAATATAAATACCACTGGACTAGACATGTCTAGGCATCATCACTGAGGAAGATGGCAGAGTTGGCCATTGAAACATCGGTTACAATTGATAGATCTACACGGTTGCAAGCCAGGAAAGAGTTTATTCATTTTACTTTCACTGTTTCAACTGTCTACAAACTGGAGAGGTTGTTGTCAAAATTTGGAAGAACATCAACATTGAAGGTTGTGGATTTAGGAAGGCAAATCATTTCTAATTAATGCTCATCTTTTGTTTCAAAGTTTTTATAAAAGGAAATTTAGGTGTGAAGCATTGTCATTCATATAAAAATAAGAAAACATTGTTTTTGAAGATTAAAAAAAAACTGGAAATTAATACCAAAAAAAGAGAATGCCTAAAGCACTCAGCAGATCAGGCATTATCTGTGGGGAGCCTTGTCAGTGCCAGAACTGAGAATTGTGAGAAAACAAGTTTATGTTACAGAGGACAGCAGACAAAGTTGTCAGGGTAGCAATTGGAACAAAATGAAATGGATACATAGTGTAACAACATATGTAGAGGGGGAAATGTGAGTATCTTAATTTGTTAACGTTTGTATTAAATCCTGCGGCTTGTAGCATGCCTAGTTGGAAGATGGGTTTCTTTTTCTTGAGTTTACTGGATGCATTTGAGGAATGTGAACGATCAGAGTAAGATTGGGGCAACAATGTACATTAATAAACTCATTAGCCTTAAAAGTCTTCTACAAAAGAGTCAGGCCACATCATGAGCACCCAATTATATGCCACTTATTCTCTGAAATTTAAAACGTTCTTCTGTCTTTTCCAGTGCTGATGAAGGGTCCTTGACACAAAACAATGACCGTTTTTCCGTTTCATTGATGCTGCCTGATCTGCTGAACGTTTCCAGTTTTTCTACATATTATAGCCATCTTATGTAATTAATTTAAGACTTTCTTCTCCTGTTGTTTATATTGTGTTTCCAAATATGTAACTATTCACACCGGTTTGCCTTACTGCATTCTAGGAGAGTACTGTCCTGGCACAATTCTAAAGAAGGGATTATGTGATGAGCATTAACTTCAAACTGAAACTTACTTATTTTAGCAGAATTTTCCCCCCATAAACAGCCAGAAATATCTTGTATGTTTATATTGTTGGTTATCAGGTAATATCGTTTATACAACTGGATTTTCATTCCCTCATGCATTCCTTTCCCTTCACATTTTTTGAATCGTACAATAACAGCATTGGAAAATATGTTAGTAATTGCAAACAGAATGATTATAGTTTCAGTGAGATGTAATTTAATTTTTATCCCTTTAGAAATACTGGTGTGTAGAATGTTTATCAATACTTAATATGTTGTTCAGAGCTATTAACTTTCTTAGATATCATGTTGTGTTTACAAAGTGCTTGTTAATTGTATATTTTGTATAATATACTGATCCCAACTACAAAGAAAATACTGTGTGAATTTAATTTTTAACTGTAAGCTTGTACTATGTGTTGGAGTCAATTGAACAAATTGCCTATGTTTGTGGATTCTGAAAGATTGAAATACAAATATGGCTGAAGAAGTGTCAGTAATTAAAGTGACAGGCAACTACATCATAATATTGTGTTTTTACTCATGTTAAAATATAAAGATTGCTTGAATGGTTTGGTGAACAATTTGTCCCATGAAATATTTATAGGCTGCTTTCCCCACCTTAGAGGTGTATATTGAGTCATAGGAAACGTACATATTCTTCAGCTGAACCACAACACTAATCAAAGAAGAACAAAATTAGAAGATAGTGTTTACCTGAAATTAAATACTGAAAATTCTGAGAAGCTGTATCTGTGGAGAGAGAAGCGGGAGCATTAAGATCCATAATGTTTTATTTGGCAGAAATCAGAGAGTGAGTATTTGGGGATCATTTTCAGGATGGCTGTTGGTGATCAGTGGAGTTCTGCAGGGCTCACTGTTGGGACTGCAATTGTTTGCTTTTATACATTAATGATCTGGATGAAGAAACTAGTGATGCTATGTCCAAGTTTGTAGACAATACCAGTATAGGTGAAGAAATGTAGTGTTGTGGAGACAGGGAGTCTGCAGAAGGACTTGGACAGTTCAGGAGCGGGCAAAGAAATGGCAGATAGAATGCAGCAGAAGTAAGTATGGGGTTATGCAATTTGGTAGGAAGAATAACAATGGAGATTATTTTCTAAATGGAGAGGAAAATTCAGCAATCAGAGGTGCAAAGGGACTAGGAAGTCTTGGTTGAGGATTCCTTCAAGGCTGAGTCAATAATAAAGAAGGCAACCTCGGTGTTCGCATTCATTTAGAGAGCATGAGAATATAAAAGCAATATACTGCTGAGGCTTTATAAAGCATTAGTCAGACCATATTTAGAATATTATAAGCAATTTTGGATAATTTATCTAAAGGAAGGGTATGGTGGGCCTGGAGAGGGTCCAGAGAAGGTTCACAGGAATACTACGAGGAATATAAGACTTAACATATGAGGTGTTTGAGGTCTCTCAATCTGTACTCAATGGTGTTCAGATGGCTAAGGGGATCTTTGGACTTGAACTATGATCTCATTCAAACCTAGCAGATATTGAAAAGCCTGAATAGAGTGGACATAGAAAGGATGTTCTATTAGTAGAAGAACCTGGCATATGAGGCCACAGCCTCAGAATAATGAGGAAATACTTCATCCAGACATTTGTGAATCTATGTAGTCCAATGCCACATATAGCTGTGGAGGATAAATCATTAATGTGTATTTAAGGCATAAGTTGATGGTTTCTTGATTAGTAAGGAGGTTAAGGGTTATGGGGAGTAAGTGTGAGAAAGGGGTTGAAAAATATCCATAGTTGAAGTGCAGAGCAGATGTGATGGGCTGAATCAGTGGTTCTAACCTTAGGTCATTGGCCTAAGTTGTTAACTTTGTATCTCTCTGCAAAATACTGAGTATTACCAGCGTTTTGTATTTTAATTGTATATACAAACCAATGAAAGTCATTAATGGTTCTCTTCTGGTGTAATACTATTCATAATTCATTGCTGGACCATAGGTCAATATTCCATATGCCTAGTTATTGTTCTTGAAGGATGGAAGGGCGATGATTTGTCCAAGGGAATGCAAAGTTGCAATCACCATAGATCATAAATCTATATCTAACTGTTGAATCAAAAATAGGAATAGATTTTGGTTTATTTGCCTTCCATGTAACTTATCAGAGATGTTTCACCATGGGGATGCAATTGGTGAACTACTTTAAATACAATGCAAACACAATAACTATCTGAGGTTGTTTAGTTGTTGGCATTTCTGTCAACCTTCCATCTGTACTGAAGGGCTCAAGTCAGTGATCACCACTGAACTGGTAAGGATTTTGCATGTCATATTTAAAAACAAAGGTCTGCTACAAACCTGCATCTGCTGCACAGCTGCTCCAAGATAATAAATGTTCATGATAAGACTGTGGACAACATGGATCTCTTTCCACATTTGAGAACCAACTGTCAGTAATTGCATATGTCTGGTGAAATTCACCTCTTTTTCCAGTACACTAGCAAAACCGTTGGACTTCTGAGAAGAGCAAGGTTTGAAGTTGACTCTGGTAAGATGGAGGCTGAGGGTCTGATGAAAGGCGTTGATTGTGTGAATAGTCAGAGGCTTTTTCCCGGGGTTGAAGTAGCTGCCACATGAGGGCACAGGTTTAAGGTGCATGGGAGTAGGCACAGAGGAGATGTCAGGGGCAAGTTTTTTTACGCAGAGAGTGGTGAGTGCGTGGAATGGGTTGCCGGTAACGGTGGTGGAGGCGGGATACAATAGGGTCTTTTAAGAGTCTTTTGGATAGGTACGTGGAGCTTAGAAAAATAGAGGGCAATGGGTAACCCTAGTAAGTTCTAAGGTAGAGATATGTTTGGCACAACTTTGTGGGTTGTCTATAATGCAAATGGTGATAGTGCTCAGTGAAGATGAAGGGTTGTTATTGTAGAAAATAGTGGAGTGTAACTGCAGGGAGATGAAAGTCTATTTAAAAGGCTGAAATTGAGATAGTGAACAGTACAGTTGGAAATTTGAAATAAAAGCAGATTAAGCTGTAGAAAAGAAGGAAGAAAGGCAGATTTCAAACAGATTGGTGACCTCACACAAACGAAGTGCTGGCTTTTGAAACATGATTTTCTTCCTTTCAGTGTGGTGACTTTCCATTGTCTTTATTCTCCAGCTATTCTTCAAACATAACACTCTTATTGCGGAACAGTTTGAATAACTGATGGTAGCTTTAAACACAAGGATAGGAAGTGAATTGCATTATTATGGAAATTCAAAGTATTAAGCAGGGTATAATTTAACAAGATTAGTTGGAAGATAGGGTGCAGTTCCTTGAGCATCCTTTGAACTCAAGAAGCATCCTCTCTCATTTTCCTGTATGTGAATGACTTGATGCGACTTCATGTAGAAATAAGAGTTTGATCACCTTTACTACCAATTTCTATTTAATAGTTGATTTAATATCTCCGATGCTGTGTTATGCAGTTTAGAAACAGGTCTTTTAGCTGACCATGTCTATGTGCCATATCTCTCACGCAGAGCAAGAGGAAAGTTTCTTTTGCTATCACTATTCACTCCAGCACCCTCCACATGAATGTCTCTCTCCATAATATATGCTACTTTCAATGCAAGATACATCCCCTCCCCATTCAGCATTCTGAAGGTACTGTACTCCATTTCTTCAAGTTAACTCTTTTGCCTCTATCATTTGCACCCATTTCTGACACTGCCTTTCTGTGCAGCTGAAGTCCTTTGATCCTTTATGCTTCCCATTTTTGTAGGTTCACCTATTTCAAGATGAAGCAGTGAGCTATTTGTGTTACTTCCAATGCAGTTTACAACATTCAGTGCTAATGATGAGGTAACCACTACATTGGAAAAGTCAAATGCAGATGTAGTGACTGCTTTGTAGAACACATCCATTCAATTTGCAAGGGATCATTTGCAAATACTTTTGCATCCGAGACCCATTCTGACTTCTGCCTTTGGCCTCTCATCCTGTCCTAATGAATCCAGCTCTTTACCTTTCAGTGAGACTCTTTATATTTTTTGGGTCTCAACAGTGCATTGAACAGTTTTGGGATATTTGGTCTTTTGGGTTGGACATTTCTAATGACATTTCATTAACTTGTTATGTTCAGCAAGTTTTTTCTGTGCAGCTGACTGTTCCACTGAATTATTTTAAAATTTCAAATTTGTAACAATGCATTGCTCTGTTTTTTTCCCAGCGTTGTGTTTTTCATTTTTCTCTGTGTGTTATTTACACTTTCTCTGGACAAATTATCTGTAGTTAGCAAACCTTCAATGCTACCTCAGTCTGCATCATCATCACTTCTTTTGCTCTCTCTACTCTTCTACTCTTAAGATTAAAATGTTCTTTTGTTTTTTAACTTTTCCTAGTTCTGATAAAAAGTCATTGACCTGAAACATAACTCCTTTTCTCTCTGTACAAATGTAGCCTAAACTGGTTTTTCCAGTGTTTTCTGTTTTTATTTATGATATCCAGCATATTCGGGAAAGGAGAAAATGCAAGTTTTTTTGTGTGCTGTCTTTTTATGATCTCAATAACCCAAAGTGGTTCACATCAATTTAAAGAAATTTCATTTTAAGTCACAATTTTTGTCAGCCACTTTAAGGCACAAATGTATTATTTTTCATCAAGGTATAACTTCTGAATCTGGCACCAAATGGACTTATTTTGGGGAAAAAATCATTAAGTATATTAAATCCATCTGACTGGTATAATGTATTGAGTGCATGGAATGGGCTGCCGGCGACGGTGGTGGAGGTAGATATGATAGGGTCTTTTAAGAGATTCCTGGATAGGTACGTTGAGCTTAGAAAAATAGAGGGCTGTGGACAACCCTAGATAATTTCTAAAGTAACTACATGTTTGGCACAGCATTGTGGGCCGAAGGGCCTGTATTGTGCTGTAGGGTTTCTAGTTTTAAAATATTACAGCTTTGTAGTTCCCATAGTACTTATTATCAGTTTAGATTGCGTGCTTAAGATTTTGAAGAGCTCTTTGAACTACAACTTGCTGATTTGAAAGTATGTACTATGGTTGAGATAACTAATGCAGAACCTAAAAAGGTACTTTGAAGGAAGCAATTAATTTAACTATTGCATTTTTCTTGGCCTCTATTGTTTAAAAAAGAATTGGTGTTCCACAATAACAGACATGTACAACAATTAACTAACACCACCAAATAATTTCTAATTATTCTTAAAAGATTAAATTGAATGCAATGAAATTGAACCTCACTACTGCTTCCTAATCAGCTGCAGGATCAAGAGGTGATCTTCCCAGTACAAATGAAAGGAAATCTCAACAAAACTTGGTTTAACAAGTGGACTCTAATCTGTCAGTAAATCTTGCAACGGATTTGTGCTGGCCTTTAAATAATTAACTACAAACTTTTTTTTAAACTGCTGGCATTCACTGTATCCTGTCTGCTACTGGAAGTTGATGCCTTTTTTTTTGCCAGAAATTTAATCAGTGCTAGTAGAATCTTGAACTGAAATCTGTAGTGACACAGTCACTGATGGCAGGATAGTTACAACATAATGGATATGATATAATCTGGAAGTTTTCTTATTAAAGAAGATGCTATGTCAAAATCTGTTTGCAAAGAAGCATCCTGTGAAAATGGTAATTTTAGGTTGGGGATAATAGATACACAGATATTGACAGTAATTAAAAGGCACACTGGTTAAAATGCCAAACTGGTAACACAAATAACTTGAACAATCCAGCAATTAAAAATTGAAAATGCTGTTAATACTCAGCAGATCCGGCAGCAGTGGTGGAGCGAGGAAATCTATGAGCATTTCAGGTGGTGGCACTCATGGCAGATTAAACAGCATCTATGGAGAGAAGCAAAGTTAAAGTTTGAAATTAATAATATTTCATCAGTTTTTTCTCCACAGGTTCTGCCAGTCCTGCAGGATAATTCCATAAACAGTGAGAATAGGTAAAAAGAAAATGTTGAATATCTTGTAGCTTCAGGGTGACAAGGAGAGATGGAAGAGCAAACCAGGAAATTGCAGAGAATATGTCCCCCCCCCCCCCACTTTAGAATACTGAAAGTGAAGATCTATTTTGGTGAAATCTCATGGAACTCAATTTGACTAAAACACTTCTCAAAATAGTTAAGTCACTTATATTCGAGTAGGAACAAGGAATAACTGCTGTCCTTGCTAGTGATGCTCAGAATCTGAAAAATGACAAAAAATTAAACTGAAATAATGTTTTTTTAAAAAATGCAGAGAATGATAATGCTCAAGAGATTGTAATGTTTTAACCTTAAAAATCAGGAGAAATAAAATTGTTCATTCTTCACTTTAAGTGAATTAAAAATTTGCAATATGGATACATTAATGGCAAAAATGGAGATAAATGAGTTTGATCGAATTGCCACTAGCATTGAGATATGTAGTATTGTAAGCAAAGATGGGAATTAAATATTACTGGGTATTTTGCATTTTGGAACAGGGAAGGGCAGGAGAGTCTGATCAACAATGGCATTAGGGCAATAATGAGAATTGAACCACATGTTCTAATATTTACAGCAACCCTAATGGAGCTTTACTGATCAATAATATTAAGGGGAACTTAAAACCAGGATAATTGTTTTATTATCTGTTCTAATTCTAATTGTTTAATTAGAATAATTAAATGAAATAAATGTTCAAATGGGCTGGGCAAACAAAATTGGTGTAGATTCAAGGATGAATTAGTGGAATGCATTTGGAGCAATAGATTAGTAAGGAAATTAGTCATCTCAAAACAAAGGGTTCTGTAGGAAAGAAAATTTGAGAAAAGTCATCTTTTCTCAGCACCATCTTAACATATCTTTAAATTCCTGGGTATTAATCTGATGATTTATCCTTGGCCCAACACATTGATGCAATCATAAAGGAAAACTCACTAGCTTCCCTACTTTCTTAGGTTTGTCATTCTACAGATGTACTGTTGAAAATATTTTGACTTGTTGCATCATGCTCTGGTATGGCAACTTGGATGTGTAGGGCTGTGGCCAATACTTCATGAGCACATTTCTCCATACCATCAGTTATGTGTACAAGAGGTGTTGCTTCAAGAAGAGAAAATCTGTCATCAAAAATGCCTGCCATCTACGTCATGCCATCTTTTGAGCGGGGGAGTACAGCTGCAGGAGCCTGAAGTCTCTCACCACCAGGTTCAAACTACTTCCCTTTGACCATTCAGTTTTTCCAGCCAACTGGTAAACCCTCATTGGTACAGTTTAGCAATTTTGATCACCTTGCACTAAAATTGAATATTTTTTTTGTTCTAGCTGTGAATTCTTGTTTAAAAAAAAGTGCACAATTTAAGATTCATGCTTTTCTTGTGAATGCTACATATATGTTCCAGCGATGCTGCAAGCAAATATATCATTGCACCTGTGCATGCATGTACTTGTGCATTGGCAATAAACTTGATTTTGGGTTTGAGCAAGACAGATCTTAGTTCAACAGCAAGAATTTTAAGGAAAGTTGCCTGAGAATGATGGTTGGGCTGATTAGGTGGATTGGGAATTAGATAAATAATAACATTTTAAAAATGTATATTTACTCATTCTGCACCTACAAGAAATAAAACTCCATGGGGAAAATTATATTTTCATGACTAAAGAGATGGGAATAGTATTAGGTTTAAAGTTAAGATTAGTCTTGCCAAATGATTAAAAGCTTTAGAAAAAGAAGGCTGATCAAATAATTCATTACAAAGAGAAAGGGGGATGGAACACAAGCTAGCAGAAAGTATTGAAAAAAGAAATTACAAAAGCATCTTTTTCACAGGCAGTCCTTTTGGGATTGAAGATGACTTGTTTCAATTCTGGTTCAAAAGCTTCTGAGGTAACTGATGAGGACCACTGGTGCGTCAGGAGATTGTACCACAGTTGCTGCAAGAGGTGCCTGACAAGCCAGGTGGCCCAGTCCACCAATGGGAACTTTTAATTAACATGAAAGAAAATGTGCTGAATGATGGAACTAGAATTTGATACATCGCTGCATCAGATGGGAAATAAGATGTCATGGTGTCATGAAAACTACCTATCCATCAGTGTCAGCAAAACAAAGGATTTTCTCATTGACTTCAGTAGGGGAAGGGGGAGGGAGTGCATAGCACATGCTCCTTGCTCCTCTTCACATCAACAATGTTGATGTCAAGGAGATTGAGAGCTTCAAGTTCCTAGGACTGAACATCACCAATAGCATGTCCTGGTTCAACCATGGTGATACCACAGTCAAAAAAGCAAACCAATCTCTACGTCCTCAGGAGGCTCAATAAATTTGGCATGACTCATACTTCTTATCAATGCACTGTTGAAAGAATTAATCTGGATGCATCATGGCTTCGAATGGCAACTGCTTCTGACTGACTGCAAGCACATCACCAAAACTAGCCTCCATTCGAAATTCTATTTGCATCTCTCACTGTCTCGGTAAAATTCCCTGTATTATCAAAAACCCCACCCAACCTGGATATTCTCTTTTTTCCTCTCATTGGGCAGGAGATATAAAAGCCTGAAAGCTCAAACCACTAGGTTCAAGGACAGCTTCTAGCCTTCTGTTGTAAGACTATTGAACAGTTCCCTCATATGATAAGAATGGATGCCTAACCTCACAGTCGATCTTGCTATGACATTGCATCTTATTGCTTGCCTGCACTGCACTTTCTGTATAATTGTAACACCTTATACTGCACTCAGTATTGTTTTACCTCATAACCTCAATGCACTATTATAATGAATTGATCTCTGTGAATGCTATGCAAGATTTTCACTGTACGCTGGTGCATGTGACAGTAAGCCAATTCAATATGGAGGGAGTTCATAGAGGCTGAGATTATTTTCTTAAAAAATAAAAAAAGCAACTTTGGGCATGTCCAGTAGAGTTGTAACCTCAGATCCAGTGAATGAGGTTCTTCCCTAATTTCCAGTGTATCTATGTATGTATGTTCCCTCCTTCTGTGACTGCATAGATTTGCATTGGATGCCTCAGTTTTATACTATATCCCAAAGCTCTGCAAGTTGGTAAATTAATTGGCCACATCAAATTTCCACTTGAGGTGCATAGAGAATCTGGAGGAAGTTGATGGGGAAGTGGGAAGGATAGGTGATGGGGAGAAATTAATGTGGAAATGGGATTTCTCTGTAAATAGCTCCATTTAAATCAGAGGATTATAAACATTATTATGGAAATGGCAGCTGAATTCATGTTAACTTTCCAAAATTCTAAAGATTCTTTAACATCCCCATTGGATTGGATGGTAAAAATTGTGCACGACAAGGGGGGGGGGGGAAGAAAAACTGAAAAATATATTTAGTCTAAATATCATAAGGTTGTGAGAAAATTGAGACCATTTATTTTGTCTAGAAATGAATAATTTGGGCAGGATAGATAGATACTTTACTAATCCCAAAGGAAATTTACAGTGTCACAATAACAAGTGCACAGATATACAAATATTAGAAGAGAAGTAAAGAATATAAAATAAGTTACCTTAAACAGTTTCACGGGAGGTGGGGAAGGGTTCATCACTTCCCTGGCTATAGGTCGTCTCATTATAGAGCCTAATGGCTGAGAGTAAGGATGGCCACATATAGTGGCCTTTGGAGCAGCACAGTTGTCTTAGTCTATTTCTAAAAATATTCCTGAATTCATTCAAGGTGGCATGCAGAGGTCGAGAAAAATCGTCCTGAGTTGCCAGGATTATCTGTAGGGTCCTTTGTTCTACCACAGCCTCCAGTGTGTCCAGTTTGACTACCAATAACAGAGCCACCCGTGTCGATGCCATTGCCTCAGCACACCACCACATAGAAGATTGTGGCTTAATGCTGTTACAGCGCTAGCGATTCGGGTTCAATTACTGCTGTCGTCCGTGAGGAGTTTGTATGTCCTCCCAGTGATTGTGTGGGTTTCATCCATGTGCTCCAATCTCATCCCACCTTCAAAAGATGTACAGGTTAGTAGGTTAATTGTTCACTTGGATGTAATTGGGTGGTGAGAACACATCGGGTTGTAAGACCTGTTATTGTGCTATATCTTTTTTTTAAAAAAAGGGAAGACCACTAGGTCATACTGAATGGTGGGACTGAAACAGGAGTAATAAGTCATTCCTACTTCCTATGTTCCTATTTGAATGAGTGTTAGTTTGCTATTGAACTGTTTTGATGGGAATGGGAGTGGTGGGAAGCTTGTTTATTGCAGATAACCTCATTGAAATTTGCATACGTTTTGGAGATGGATAACTGGCTAAAAAAAGGCCAAAAACTTGCTTATGTTTTGTCTAATTCAGAATCATTCACATTTCAACAAAATCTGGAACAAGCTTGGTAACATGGTCAGTCGCCATTGCAGATTTGGGTAACTTGCTGTCAAATGCACGCCTACCAAATGATTATGGAGTTCCAAAAAATTTGTTATGAACTTTTAAATTGAAACAACATATAGCTATTGACATCAGCTGCAAACCATACATTGGCACAATGCTGCTTTGCTTTTAAGTAGGAATTGTTGATCTAAAGTACGATTATCGTCCAGTTTGAAAACTGATATTTAACCATGCTAGCGTACAGCACCAGCGACCAGGTTCAAGTTCACCACTGTCTGTAAAGAGTTTGTACGTTTTCCTCATGACTGCATAGGTTTCCTCCAGGTGCTTCGGGTTCCTCCCACATTCCATAGACATACAGTCAGGTTTAGCGAGCTGTGGGCATGCTCTGTTGGCGCCCACAAAAAGTTCCACCAGCATTTTGTGTGTGCGTTGTTGTTTGAACTTCCAGTATCTGCAGATTTCCTTGTGTGTACAATCTTCGCTGATCTGATTTGACAGAAACTATGCATTTCACTGTATGTTTCAATGTACATGCGATAAATAAATCTAATCCTAATCTTTTACAGAATTGAGCTAACCCTGTCCATTATTGGATTGACTTTTGTACAGTATTCTGCAGCTGATGGGCTTTAAACATTTCAGCATGATTTGGATCCTCAGTTGCCTGAGCCATTGAAATCAATGCTATTCAGTCTCCTGAGGCTGTGCTCTAAGGGTGCTAATACTTTTTGTTAACTGGGTAAATTCTATTTCCTTCTGTTGTATCCCAGTGCTTATTGAAGTAACTTTATACTTGAGGGCAAAATGCATACAAAGGTTTAACAAATTACTCATCGTGACTTCTGACAGTACTGAAGTCAGAAGAAAGTGTGAAAGAAATGCACCTGGTGTAAGTAATTATAGACCAGAAAGAAAAGGTATACGTGGCACGGAACACCAAATGGCAGACTAATTGTTTGCAAAGGGGGAACAATCTGCTGCTGATGAGTTTGAGATCAGTTCGATTAATGCAAGCTTTCCTGCCAGTTTTGTTTAGCCATGTCATGGTCTGTTTCCTTTAGTAAAGCCATTAAATGTGACTAATGCAGGCGCCCAGCAGTTAGCCCTTACTTCCCTGGGGCTCAGGATATAATGTCAGTGGGCTACGATCCAATTCACTATGATCTGGATACATTGAATCTTTTTACTGTAGGTCTTATCAGGCAAGGCCGATTGACTGCTATCAAATGCTCTGAAAGCATCCTAGCTTATATAAGCAATTTCATGTGCTCATTGATACGAAATAAATTCCTGAACCTCGAAGGTAAATTTTCAAGGTCAAAATTCTGTTATTTTATTTATCAAAATGCAACCTTTAAAAATATAAAGAGGCGTGTGTGTGTGTGTGTGTGTGAGAGAGAGAGAGAGAGAGAGAGAACACGACAGAAAACACGAACGCGCACTAGTGTTATGTCACCCTGCAATCTGGGGTTTGCATGTCACAGAGAGCACCAGAATTTAGCACTTGTTCATAGGTATACAATAATATGATTTAAACAAACAAGGTCAAGCTATAAATACTACCAGACTGATTAAATACTACCAGACTGGTTTAGGTGTACGAGGATTTTTAATCTGCACTGATGCCGTGTTAGTGGCTGAAAGGAAAATTGTCCAGTTGCTGCTCTCACTGTTTTGTCTGTTCTACCCATCATTAGTGATGAAGCTGCTCCTCATCTCTAAATCTGGATGACATATTTACTTTCATTTTTGCCACGTAGATTAATTTAATTTTAATTTCGTATTGAACCTGAGGGAGAAATATTGTCTGAAAATTTACATGCATGTTGCACCATATTTGATGAAGACAAAAATTTCATTATGTATATTTTGGTTCTCATATAGACAATGTGTCCTCATACCTTGATTCCATTCTGTCCCCCATGGTTCAGTCTTTTCCCACCTTCATCTGCGACACCACTCATGTCCTCGATCTTCTCAGTAACTTTCAATTCTCTGGCCCCGACCGCTTCACCATGGATGTTCAATACCTATACACTTCTATCCCCCATCAGGAAGGTCTCAAAGCTGTCCATTTCTTTCTTGACAGAAGAGTCAACCACCACCACCCTACATCTGGCGGAACTGGCCTTCACCCTTAACAGTTTTTCCTTTGGCTCCTCTGACTTTCTCCAAATCCAACCATAAGCTGTATAGAACAGTCTGTGTTTGAAGCCTAGATCATATTCCCCAACACTTCCTCCACTACACTGATGACTGCATTGTCGCTGCTTCATGCACCCATGCTGAGCTCATCAATTTACTAAATTTTACCTCGAACTCCACCTGCCCTTAAATTCACTTGGGCATCTCTGACACCTCCCTCCCCTTTCTTGATCTCTCTCTCTCCATTTTGGAGACAAACTGTCAACCGACATCTTTTAAAAACCTACTGATTTCTGTGGTTATCTCAACTATGCCTCTTCCCACCTTATAAAAATGCTATCTCTTCTCTCAATTTCTTTACTTCCACCACATCTGTTCCCAGGATGTGGCTTTCCATTCCAGGACATCTGAGATGTCATCTTTCCTTAATGAAAGAGGTTTCCCTCCCTCTACTACTGATGCTGCCCTCACTCAATCACCTCTATTTCCCATACCTCTGCACTCATCCCATTTTCCTGTAGTCATAATAGTGATCGAGTGCCTCTTGTCCTCATCTACCACCCTATCAGCCTTCGCATCCAGCATATTATCCTCCACAACTTCCGTCATTTCCAAAGGGATCCTATTCATCCACACTTCCCCTCTCTATTTTCCTGTCACCACTAATCTCTGTCCAGACACTTATCCATGCAAGCAGCCTGTCCTTACACCTCCTCCCTCACCTCCATTCAGTCCTTTCAGATGAGGCAACACCACCTGTGAATCTGCTGGGGTAATCTATTGTGTCCCATGCTCCCGATGTGGCCTCTACGTTGGTGAGACTTGTCATAAATTGGGAGGTGCTTTATAGAACACCTCTGCACCACCCAGCATAAGCAGGACTGCCTAGTGGACAAACATTTTAATAGCCATTCCTACATGCCGATCCATGGGCTCTTCTTGTGCCGAGATGAGGCTATCTTCAGGGTGGAGGAGCAACACCTTGTGTTCTGTCTGGTATTCAACCTGATGGCAAGAATATTGATTTCCCCTGCCCCCCGCCTCCACTCACCACTATTCCCCACTCTGACCTTTTACTTCTCCCCTGCCTATTATTTCCCCCTGGGTCCCCTCTCCCTTCCCTTTCTCCTAGTGTTCATTCTCTCTCTCTCTATCAGATTCTTCTCCAGCTCTTGGCCTTTCCCACCCAACTGGCTTCACCCATCACCTTCCAGCTAATCTCTTTCTCCACCCCCACCTTTAAATCCATATACAAAGCAAGGATAAAATTTACATGTGAATTGCGCATGAATAAATGAAGTACATAAATATTGGCAGGTATAGAACAGATTAACTGGTGACACTTGAAATGTGATGCATCAGGGAGTTCAGATGACTAATGGTCTGAGGGAAGAAACTTTCCCATCCTGACTGTTCTTGTTTTTATGTGTCAGAGTCTCCTGCCTGATGGTAGAATGTCAGAGAATGCTGGATGGCTGGGTGGGATCCTTGATCATACTAAGGGCCCTGTGTGCACTGCACTTCTATTCAATGTCCCCAGTGGATGGTAGGGAGACTGCTATGATCCTCTCAGCCATTCCCACACTCCTTTGTAGGGACTTCCAGTTTGATGCTCAGCTGCTCCCATTCCAGATGGAGATGCAGCTTGTCAGGGCACTCTCAATGGTGCTCCCTTAAAATTTGGTTAAGATGGGTGGAGGGAAGCTAGTTTGGCTCAATCCTTAGGAAGTGGAGGCACTGCTGTGCCTTCTTGTTCAGGGAGGTAATGTTGAGAGACCAGGTGAGGTCATCCCTGACATGAACTCCTGGGAACTTGGCGCACTTAACTCTCTACAGATGAGCCAGAGGGGAACGATTCATCTGCACCTTCCTTGGTCTTCTCCACATTCAGACTTGGGTTGTTCTCACAGCAGTCCACCAGATGCTCCTCTTCCTCTCTGTACTCTTACTCATCATCATTGTTGATGAGGCCAGCCATTAATGTGTCATCCACAAACTTGATGACACAATTTGAGCTGAATCCTACAACACAGTATCCACATCCAGAATAGAGAATAAAGATCAGCCTTGTTTGTCAGAAGTACATTGGAACATCGAAATATCCAGTGAAATGCATTGTTTGCATCAACAACCAACATAGTCCAAGGATGTGCCCAGATGTTTTGCCATGCTTCAGGCGCCAAGATATCATGTCCACAATTTAGTAACCATTACTAACCTGTATATCTTTGGAATGTGGGAGGAAACTGGAGCACCCAGACGAAATCCATGTGGTCATGAGGAGAAAATGCAAATTGGACCCGACTGCTGATGCTGTAAAGTGTTATACTACATGCTGTGCTACCACACAAATAAAATAAAGTCACCTTTATATGGTCAAAGAATGAACAAGTTTGTGCACAGCCAAGTAAACCACACGAAACAATGAGATAGCTGGCCAACCAGTTGGTGGTTGTGATGGCTGAAGGATGGGTAAACCAGGTTGGTTTATGAGCTGCAACTGATGTTTCCTCTGAGCCACGGCACCTCCGACACCAGTGCATTCCACACTAAAGTGTCTGTCTATTTCATATTCTTGGATCCTAGGTATGAATTGAAGTGATTTAATTCAAATGATAGTCCTGTATCTAAGCCAAGTTACCACTAAGCTGCCTGTAGCACTTGCTTAATTGGCAACTTTTTGGCCTTTCTGTTGGAAGGTAGTGGATTCAAGTGAAGTTATAGGTTTGAGTACTTCAGCTCAGCTCATGTTAAAGGAGTAAAAGAATTTCACTCAAAATTGAGACCACTACCATCTGTTCAGATGAACACAAAGGCTCCTATTGAACTATTCAAAGAGAATATTGAGTACTTGTGCCACTTCCTTGAATTAACACTAACTGACACTAAGAAAATTATTTGAAATTGCTGGACTGTCTAAGCGAGTTATCAGCTACTTTTTTTGCAGGATCACACATCAGAAGTACCTTGCACCTTATTGAACATTTCATTATGCACAGATGATTTGTTGACCTACCACTGAACATATTCCTGAGTCCAATGCCAACCTCAATTTAAATTAGCATTATTTGAATAGCTAAGTTTAAACTTTTTACACATCAGCTTAATTCATATTTTGGCCCACTCTGAATGTACACAAGCCACTTCTTTTCCTGCATTAACTAATTGGTTGCTACCATAATCAAAACCATTTTAGGTATTATTTCAGTCTCTGCATGGGAGAGCTTGTATAATTTTTATTGTTCTCTTGTCATTTCCAACAATTGCACATTACTATGAATTGTAAAACATTCCTTATTAGGATAGTTTTTTTTTTAACAGCAGCCATCTGCAACAGGTAAGTGTGTGTGTGTGTGTGTGTGTGTGTGCTGGTAGTTGAAGTGTGAATGTTGGCTGGATATTGGAAGCTGTAACTTAATTTACATTGCCATGACCAGGCATCTGGGACATCAAATGTACTATCATATGCAAAGCAAATAATTTCAAACAATTTTGTGCTCCCTTGAAATTGAGGTCAAGTGTTCTATAGTCCTGACATGAACAGCACAGTTACAGGCCATTTGGCCTACCTGGATCCATTCATCTTTTTTCTGCTAAATCTACCAGTATAACCTTTTTACTCCTCTATTCCCTTGTATCTTTTCCTAGCCTCTTCAATGCAATCACGCTATTCACAATGTATCTGTACTCTTCTTACTCAGCTGAGAGTGCTTCAGATGTCCATAGTGTGAAGAATGCCATGTGAAGGTTATTTCATTCTTTTGCTTTTCCCGCAGTTTCCAATTCATCATCAAACTAAATTCATTTTGTAAGTCCCTCAGTCATGTTGTATGCAAACACATTCTAGGCTGGTGCTCTATCGCAGTACTGAACAAGTGTTGCACTTCTAGAGTTGGCATCTTTTGGATAAGGTTTTAAACTGAGGCCTCTCTACTGTCCAGTGGTCATGAAAAGTGACATAAAATGTAATGCATTCTTTCAGTAGCAAAGTCTTTACAGGCCAACCAGTTGAAAGATCAGCTACCAGTGGCATGTTATGGAGATGATATCCTGATGTTAAGGGATAAGAAAATATGTGTATGGGAGACAACAGAACCAATTTACCCTCTCCCACCCCTTATTTTGTTATCTTAGTCCTTCATTGATTACTTCTATAAGGAACAGAAATAACAAAAATAGTGAAGAGACCAGTGACTTTCTCAACATAGAAATACTTAAAAAGGTTGTTTCCTTTAAATGGAGATTTGAGTCCAAAACAAAATATATTCAATATATTAATATAGATCACAAGTGTCAGTACAATAGCAAAATGATTTAGGAATGTTCTAATTACTCTTTATTTGTCTCTTTTCAATGTAATATCTCCTTTCAAGCACATGGCCTAGTGAATAATTTACTGTGCTGATTTACATTTGATAGTTACTTCAAAGGCAAGGTACATCTTAGGATTTCTTGGTGAGATATTCTTTGAGAAGTTAACTTTGTTGGTAAACATTTAATATTTGTCATGAAACTATTTGTTTTCAGTTTAAGAAATGTTAAATGCAAATTTTATGATGTGCCAGGACCTAAACCAGAACCTAATTTTCCATTATGTTTCATTATTTATTAAAAGAATGTTAAATATCTTACTTCAAGATAAAACATAATAAAAAATGATTATCACATGTAATTGACTACTAATCAAATTTCACACAGAGAATCCGAGTTGTTTTCTATGGTCTACTGTAATTTGCCATGACAACACTTGATTGCCACAAATGCAAACTCACCAGTGTAAAAGACAAAGGCAGGATGAAGTTGCTTTTTAAGATTGCTTTCAAGGAGCAACTGGAAGAGACAAAGAGTTACTTGGGTGGTCCAAGCGCAAATCTCTTTAGACAGAGCAGGTACCAAAAAATCATTGTACACGTCTAGTTGGTTAATAGCTGTGAATTTTCTGCTTTTTCAATTGAATTGCACAACTTTCAAATACTCGCAAAACCTCAAAACAAAATCAGAAGTTATGAATTATTTTTTAAATCAAACTGTGATGAAGTAAATTGATATACCATAATTCAACCAAAGCGATAAGAGTTAACGTAATTATTGTTTAATAAACATACAATCTGAAGACCAAGCTGCACCTAATAGGTCCAACCCAACAGCTACATTTACTTACAAACTAGAATAAGGTAATTTAATATACAATCTTAGTGACTTGTCAAGAAAGCTATTCAAGCTTGACAAGTAGTTGGGAAAGTGCCCTCTTGAGTTGCAAATGAAAGTTTAAAGTAAATTTATTACCAAAGTACATATATGTCATAATATACAACCCTCAGATTAATTTTTCTTGTGGACATTATCAATAGAATATTAACAGAATCAATGAAAGACCACTTGGGTGTTCAGCCAATGTGCAAAAGACAGCAAACTGTGCAAATAAAAATAATAGCAAATAATGACAGTAAGTAAGCTAACCAACCATTCTCTTATTAAAATATTGGTTTTTTTACAATCAGTGACAATTATTAAATATTTGTCACTGCAATATTTTCTGCAATGTACATGCAAATCCCCAGATTTAGGAGATTTTTTTTACATAGGTTAGAGGGAAAATCTGAAACATTACCACTTTGAGAATTACAAGCTGGTGGTGTACAATTAAAGATAAGATAAACCAATATATAAAATGGAAAGGAATTGAGAGACAGGCATGAAGGAAATGGAGGAATACTCAAGTATAAAATCCTGGCTCAGTGGCTTGTTCCTCTGTGTAAATCCATCTACATATATGTCTCAATAGTCACTAAGTTTTGACTTGAAATAAATTATTTCATATTGCTAAACTTATTGCTTACTTGTCCACTCTCCTTTCATGAGAGAGTGTATAATTAACATCTCTATGTTTAGTTTAAAACAGGACTTCCCAGCCTTGGGGTCCATGGACTGCTTGGTTAATGGTATAATGGTAGGGGCCCAAGGCATAAAAAAGTTTGGGAACCCTTGTTTTAAAGTCATAAGAATATGTAGAGTTATTTCTCATTCCCTTTTCTTCTCCTGATGCAAAATCTTGTTTTATATTACTCCCTGAATCTTTAATACTCTATAAGAACATAGTTTTGTTTAAGGTTTGATTTATTTTTCAAAATAACATTATATACCAGCAGGTGGCACTCTGTATTACTGCATATGCTAAATAATAGGATGCATTTTCTGATGGCAGTAGACAGGTAGTCATATTCTTTCGGGGTCAAAATCTACCACATAAAATACGGCATGTACTGTCGAGTCTAAAGGGAACTACAAGTAAAGTGTGTGTGTGGGACGACAATCTGCAAGCTTTTAACGTGTACTGAAAAGAGGTTTCGGTAACATTACTAACCAACAAAGAATGCAATTGAATGGGGTTACTAGGTTAACTGGTTGTTAGTTTAAGTTCTGGAATTTTGTTTTGTTTGAAGGCTATTTGCAAATAAATGCATTCACTTAACTGAGGTATAATTTCTAGTTTTAATGAATAAAAGTTTGTTTTCATTATTGTTTAGTTATTCCACACATTCTCAGAAAAACATTACAACATCCTCCAACACTACTCAGAAGTGATTCAAAAGAATGCTTGGCTTTAAGTAGGTTGGAAAAGCAAGGTGTTTATTATATACAGGAATTTGGGTGTTGAAGTTGTATAAGGATTTTGTGCAGTGCTGTCTCCTTAACTACAAAGACCGTAGAATATAGAATATTACAGTGTAGTACAGGCCCTTTGCCCATGATATTTTGCCAACCTTTTAACCTATTCTCAATCTACCAGTCCTGTCCTACATAGCCCTC
Source organism: Hypanus sabinus (assembly GCF_030144855.1). Classification (NCBI taxonomy): domain Eukaryota; kingdom Metazoa; phylum Chordata; class Chondrichthyes; order Myliobatiformes; family Dasyatidae; genus Hypanus; species Hypanus sabinus. Next base: position 175,039,388 of record NC_082707.1, read on the forward strand.
CATTTTTCTATCATGTATATGCCTATCTAAGAGGTTCTTGAATGTCTCTAATGTAGCTGCCTCCACCAATGCCTCAGCAGGGTGTTCCACACACACACCACTCTCTGGTAAAAACTTACCCCAGCCCCCCCATATTTGTCTCCAGTCACCTTAAAGTTATGCCTCCCACCATATTAGCCACCTATAGAAAAGGTATCAATAAGAGCAAAGTTACAAGGATGTTGCTGGGACTTGAGAACCTGAGTTATAGGGTAAGTTTGATTAGGTTAGCACTTTATTCACTGGAGCATGGAAAAATGAGGAGAGATTTGATAAAGATATACAAGGCATGAGGGGTATATATAGGGCTGATGCAAACAAGTTTTTCCCACTGTGGCTGGGTGAATTTAGACCTAGAGATAATAGGTTCAAGGTGAAGAATTCTGTTGTATTTAACTTTTTTTGGTAGTATTTTGTTTCTTGTGCTGGGTGCGATAGATCTATTGTGGATGCAGTGTGGTTTCATTTGGTTGTACTGTATATATGTACAATCAGATGACAATAAACTTGAACTTGAAAAGTGAAATATTTTAGGGGAATGTAGGAGAAACTATTTCACTCAGAGGGCGGTGAGAGTGTGAAATGTGCTGCCAGAGGACGTGGTGGATAAAGATTCAATTGTAATATTTAAAAGTACATGGCTGGAATGAATGTCGAGGGCTATGGTCCAGGTGTGAGTTGATGGGACTAAGAATAACAGTTTGGTACACTAGATGGGCTGAAGTGCCTGTTTTTGTGCTGTAGCACTCAGAATCTGAGTTTTTTCCTCTTTTACATTTTTCCAACAGGAGGCACTGGCATTATTCTGCCTTCCAAATATGAAATATCCTTTACCTTCTACTCATTTTCTTAATAGATCTGTCTCATCTGTCATTAAATACATTTTCCTCCATAATTGAACTCCAATTATAAAGAAAGAAATGGTAGTCACAATTCATCAGGAGAATCCAGTAAAAATATTTTAAGTGCTAATGTCAGTTAGCTGAAATACTTTAATGAATGATGAACATAAAGAATGGAAGATGTATGTTCAAAGGACTGTGTTTGCATTAAATCCTTAGCATGTTGCACATACCATCTACTGAAAGAAGAATTTCAAATTTATTGTAGGATAGATGTATCAATGGTCACAACCTGTATGTTATGTTTCGTGTTTTAATTTCAAAAATTCAATAATGTAATATTTGTATAGACTCACCTGTGTCTAAAATGCATGCTGTAATTTTAAAACATTAAACACAAGAAGGAGGATAATTGCTGCTTAAAATAAATTCTGTTGCTACTCTGAAGACAATTATTTAAATCTTGAATGGTATAAAATCTGAAATAACCAATCCTTTCAAATAATGGTTAATTGAGAGTTCAAAACATTATTCTAATTAGTGTTTGAGGAGTGAAGTTAATTTTAGTGGGGTCATGCTATGCTGTAAAGGGTCTAGTGACCTCTTCACAAACAATTGGAAATTTTACATACATAGCAATAGCTTTCTTTTCAGTTGATGACATAATCTCTTTAATTGATGTCAGTTAGGAGATCTACTTCTGAAAGAGTACTGGAAAACACCTATAGACAGCAATTGTACTCCATCTACTCTTACAACAATAATGCAGGAATGAACAATGTGCCAGAGACTCCTTGCAACTCAAGCCTGTCAGCACAAAGCACTCGCAGTTGAAAGCATGGTATTGGGGATTAACAAATCTGTTTACATTAACACTGTGGTCTGTGAACCTCAAAGTATAGAGGACTGCTGAATATGAAATGTTGTACAGAGGAGCACTGAAAAATTACGTTAATATGTCTATTTAATCTTGATCCAGAGATTTGACTGCTGAAATGCACACGTTGGCTGACAATGAATCTAACATTAATATTCTATAATTACTTATGGTCTTCCCTACTCATTTATCAGTCCTATATGTAACTAATTCAACATTCAGAGGGGTAAATTTTCATTCATCTTTGGGTTAAAAGAAATTACTTTGATAATACTATGCCTAAGTTAAGAGGTAGGTTTAAATCTCATTTCAGCGCAAAAAATAAAGGCTGGCATTCCATATCATTAGTGGGTAAGAGCTGTACTATTGGTAATGTCATTCTAATGAAATGTTAAATCAAGGTCCCTTCCTCCTACTCAGAAGCAACATAAATACTCCATGGATTTTTCCCAGTTGTCCTGGCCAACATTTATCTCACAACCAACAGTGTGACATGATGTGCTCATCGCATTTTTGTTTTGTGAGTACATGCTATTTGTTGTATGACTGCACTTCAAACATACTTAATTGGCTTTCAATTTCATTAAGAAGTTCTCAGTTTGTCAGGTTATGAATATAAGATCTTTTTTTTAAAAAAGGTCTTGTGTTCATAGCCTGAGGGAGGTCTTTAAAATAATGGATAGATTGGCTAGAGGAAATAAGCAGTGAATGATTCCAATTGTGAAATTATTTTTAAAAAATTGCAGAATAGTGACTGCTGATATTCAACATAGAACAAATATATATCCCTTGCCACCAATTTTTGTGGTGGATGTGTTTCAATTTCACAAAAGAAACAATGGGGACTGGACATGTGTACCAGTGCCTAATGGCATATGTGGTCTTGTCACATGCAGGATTTGAAAATTCACATGCAGGGCCAGGAAGATTTAGAAATATGCTGCTTCCATGTTAATTAATGAGGGTAGATCCCAGCCTATCTGATGAACAAACCACTTTATATTTGTTATTTTCCACACACGTTACCACTAAATCCTATCCACTCCCATCAACAATCAAGGCACTTGTATAGGTTTCCCTAACCCCTAATGATCTGCAGTTTAGCTCTCTCTCTTATGGGTCTAATGTTTGACCCTTGCATCCTCTCCAATTCATTTCCACTAACTACTCTATGAACTCTCACCTTTCAGACCTCCTTGAACAAATTGTTGGATTAGCATTGCCCATCCATTCAGGTGCCTAAGGAACTACTACTCCATTTCCAGCAGAACAGCTTTACCTGGCATGCTCAGTTTGCCTGTTCTTGTGCTGTACTGTTCTATGTTCTAAGGTTCCTGTCATATACACTCTTATGTGCTACCCAGAATTTGACCCATCAAGTGCATCTGGATTAAATTCCATTTGCCATCAAATTGCCCAACTTTTCTGTTGAGCTGTGTCCCACTGTATCATGATCTTCTGGTCAAAGTGCTACTAAGCTACAATGTCTGCCAATGTTGTGGCTCAAACTTAGCTTTTTGGGGTTGTAGGGATGGTTTTGGGGTGTAGTGTGTGAAGTTAGAGGTCAAGTTAGGGTTTGTAGGCAGGGTGGAGATGAAAGGCAGTAAACGAAGAGTCTGGGCAAGAGTTTTCATCCAGACTGGTTCACTCTGCAGTCAAATGTCAGCAATATTGAAGATAGAGTGGCAGGCAATGAGACCGGTGATCCCAGAGGTCAAGTCATAGTTAGTAAGACCAGCGATCCCTGGCCAGTCCTGGTCATTGGATGGAAGTCCATATGGGCAGCAATTCCTGGGTTCAGGCAGGGCTCATGAGGACTGGTGACATCCTCCAGGTCACTAGAGTTGAAGGACTGGCAAGTCCTGATGTCAGCGAAGTCCAGAGGGAAAAGCCAGAGGTTGAAGACTGAAGGTAAAGGCGCAAAGGAGACATGAGAGCCTAGGTCACTGGGGTCAGAGTCCATGTGAGTCTAGTAGTGGAGGCCAAATGTCAAACCCATGATTGGAGAGTCCTGGGATGAAATCAAAAGCTGGAGGCCCTGACGTCTGCAATTCTGAGAATCCAGGAGGTGACCTGTTCTGGGGTTGGAAGCATATCTGTGCGTATGATGTGTGGGAGGATGGGAACGGGACTTGGTTTGCTGTTTGTCACCATGCCAGTTCTGGATCCAGTTCACCAACGTGCCATAGGTCCTTTGCAACTTAAATCTTCAGGACCAGCCTACCATGATGGACTTGGTCAAATATCATAGCCATTTCAAATCCTGAAGAAAGTATTGAAAGGAGATATCACAAAAGCTGATATTAGCCAGCAGAAATCCATGATGCATTTTGGTCTTGTTTACTTGTTTGTTGTTAACTACAAACTATTTAAATCATTATAATAGTGAGTACCTGGACATAAATGATAGGAATGACAGCTAAAACATGTTTTCTGCAGAAGAAAATGTGCCAGCCATCTCAGGTAGGGGAAAGACAACAGAGCTGGAGGAACTAGTTTGCAAGGTTTTCTCACATCTAAAATCTCTCTTTTCCATCTTATTTCTTTCTCACCCAATATACACTGCAGAACCAATTACAGCAACTAATTGCTAATGCAGTTAATTCCTCCACAACCATCCCTTCATATTAATCGATTTGCAGTTATGCTTTTTATTTCAGAGATTGATTTCAGGAAAGGAATGAGCACAGTTAATCAATAAGATCAACAAGCACCAGTTCAGATAGTGTAACAGGAATATTTTAGGCTTGAGATGGGATTTTCACCTGCTGAATCATCAGCAGATGTGTGTGCAGGCACCATGTCAGAGGGTTAGGATGGCACAGGGTTGTGTTTGCCAAATGACCATGCTGTTGAGTATTGCATCTTTTTTCCTATATTTTGCATATGTGTGCTAGAAATTTATTGGATACCAACTGCACAATGACCCTCTCAAGTGAAGTATTCATCTTAACTGTCTGTGAGCAGATACTGATATCAAGGTCACAAACACGAGGAAATTTGCAGATGCTGGAAATTCAAGCAACACACAAAACACAGCCTTCTATATATTGGTGAGATCTGATGCAGACTGGGAGACTGTTTCACTGAACACCTACCCTCTGTCTGCCAGAGAAAGCAGGATCTTCCGGTGGCTACACATTTTAATTCCACATCCCATTACCTTTCTGATATATCCATGGCCTCCTCTACTGTCAAGATGAAGTCACACTCAGGTTGGAGGAACAACACCTTATATTCCATCTGGGTAGCCTCCAACCTGATGGCATGAACACTGATTTCTCTAACTATCGTTAATGCCCCTCCTCCCCTTCTTACCCCATCCCCTATTTATTATTCCCCCCTTTTTTCTCTCTCTCTCTCTGCCCCTCTCACAATCACTCCTTGCTTGCTCTCCATCTCTTTCTGGTGCTCCCCTTCCCCTTTCTTTCTCCCTAGGCCTCCCGTCCCATGATCCTGTCCCTTCTCCAGCTCTGTATCACTTTTGCCCATCAACTTCCCAGACCTTAGCTTCATCCCTCCCTCTCTTCTCCTGTCATTTCGGATTTCCCCCTCCCCCTCCCACTGTCAAATTATTTCATCTTTCAATTAGTCCTGACGAAGGGTCTCGGCCCGAAACGTCGACAGTGCTTCTGCCTATAGATGCTGCCTGGCCTGCTGCATTCCACCAGCATTTTGTATGTGTTGCTGATATCAAGGACTTCGGTAAACTGAGGGCTAATATGTATGCACCAGGCAATGTAAGTTGCATTGGGTGTTAAGTTAGGTGACTATACACGATAGCTTTAAGATTAAAGAAATTAAGCTCCAACTTGTTTCAAAGTTAAAATTTGTTATCAAAGTATAATTATCAAAGTTTCAAAGATTTCAGGTGAGGCACAAGGCAAGATGGCAGCACAGCACTGAGCACTGACATATAACCCTCCTTTTTCACATTCCTTAGGGCACATAGACGGTCTTAATACAAGGCTGAGTTGGAGAAAGATCTAACTAAAGACATGACCTCAAAAAAAGGTCCAAATTCAAACAAGAAACAAGGTATCAGCAGACGACACCAAGCTAGTGATTCATCCGAGGAAATAGCTATGCTAATTAAGCAAACAATGGCAACAGAGATGGAATCGCTGCAAGAAATGGTAGCACAAGTGCTAAAGGAGTTGCTGGAAAAGGCTCTTGACCCCATACAGAAGCATATGGCGGAGAATGGAAACATTCTCCAGTCGTTAAAGGAGCAAGCGGACATTCATGCTAAAAAAATTAGCACGGTCTTCAACAAAATAGACAACTTTCAGGTTAGCTTACGCAAGAATGAGAAAGATACTATCTCCTGTCTCGCGGAGGTGAATAAGATACGGAAGTTAAACGACTTGGAGGACAGATCCAGGGGAATCAATGTACGGCTGGTCAACTTACTGACAGGAGCTGAGGGCGACGATCCGAGAGGCTACCCCCAGAAGATGCTGCCTAATTGGATTCCAGCGCTCAAAAACTCCCACAGCACTCCATTGGAGATTGATTGAGCACATAGGATCTTTTCCAACAACGCCTCAAGACCACAGACCATGGTTTTTAGGCTTCTGTGGTACACCAATCGGCCAGTATCCTGCGAGAAAAGCCAAACCTACTCTTCCTGATGGCAGTTCTTTGCTGATTACAGCCCCGACATGATGCAGGAATGATAGGGATACAAGGAGATCTGCCCTAAGCTTCAACAGAAGGGGATCGACTAGTTCCTCATATGCCTCACGATTTTGGGAGTGATTATCAAGGGCATGAAGATGTGGTTTGACTCAGCAGAGGAACCAAAAGAAGCCCTGAATTCATCGGTGCTGGGAGATATGGAAGAAGACCCTGGGCGAAATCCACACGCCCCTCGGGAGAAGATGGAACTGCAGTAAGAGCTCAGACCAGCCTGTATGCGCAATCTAAACAGGCATGGACAAATGAACGGCCTAAGAGTGAAGTTTTCTGGCTATTCTTTTATTGGAAAGTCATTCGATGCACTTTTGTATTTACATACTTAATTAAGGGGCCAGTTTGTTTCTGAGTTGCAGGTCAGAGTTTTAAGGCAATGGCTCAGTTAGCTTGTTAGTACAAGGATAACATGGTATGGTAATGTGATACAAGTCCGCCTAGAATATACTTGTATCTTTTACTTTCTACGGTGATATTCAACACACCCAAATGTCATACTTCAAGAATGAAGCTGAGAAACAGCCGTTTATTCTGAATAACTTTAGTTGTATATATTCATTTTGGGTTATGTGTCTAGTAGACATATTTACGTTCCTGGGCACGAAGTAAGACGTCACTGGCGTCATCGCTAAGCGACGCTGTCCTGCAAGTCAGCTGTTGGGGTCTTTATTGTGTGTTATACTTGCAGGGGGGGTTACAGCGCCCCACCGCTGGTGGTAGAAGCACCGTTGTTCGTTGGTCTCCTCACCCCTCCCTCTGGGGTTAGCGGCCTCTGCGGCCGGGCCTGGTCTGGTTTGCTGCTGGGAGAGTGGCCTGGTGATCTGTGCGACGGACGCCCCACTCTCCTTCTTGGCTTCCCACAGCACGTCCGCCTGGGCCGCCACCTTCCGGGGGTCGCTGAAATCCGCATCGGACAGCAGCAGGCGTATGTCCTCGGGCAGCTGCTCCAGGAATGCCTGCTCAAACATGAGGCAGGGCTTGTGACCTCCGGCCAGGGACAGCATCTCATTCACCAAAGCCAATGGTCTGTCTCCCAAACCATCCAGGTGCAGTAAGCGGGCAGCTCGCTCGCGCTATGAGAGTCCGAAAGTCCTTATGAGCAGGGCTTTGAATTCCGTGTATTTGCCATCCGCTGGGGGCAACTGTATGAACTCCTCAACCTGGGCAGCTGTCTCCTGGTAGAGGGAGCTCACCACGTAGTAGTAACGTGTGTCAACCGAGGTTATCTGCCGAATGTGGAATTGGGCTTCTGCTTGCTGGAACCATAGGTGAGGTTGCAGCGTCCAGAAACTTGGCAGTTTTAATGAAACTGCATGAACAGATGTGGCGTCGTTCATCTCCGGTCCAAGTATCGTTTGGGCTGTCGGGGTCACCAATTGTAGCGGTGTGCTACACGCAGTGCTGAAATAACAACACGGAGTCGGGGAGCCGCAGTTGCAAAAGAGGTTTATTCAAACCTCATGGCCTCGCTTTAAAGCCTTCCTGATCCCGTCCTTCCTGGGCGGGAATGCGCGTATTCGCAGTGGTGAAGCAGGCTTGGTGCCCTCTTTGGGTCTGGCCTCAATGCCGGCGTGCGCCGCTTTGTGAGCCGGTTTGAGTGCGCTGGGAAGTGGGTCGCCACAATACCATATCTGAGGTGGGAATGGTTTTAATTATATAGGTTAATGGGTTTGACCAGGTTTATTTTTTCTTGTCTCTTTGATATGTATGATTGTCTCTGAGAACCATTTTGCCTTTCTAATTTGTTGGTGCGGGGGTGGGGGGTGGGGGGGAGCAGTTAATGTTCCGTGTCTGACATTGCTAAGTGACACAGATATTACAAAGTAAAGGGTTGAATGGGAGGGGTGATGGGAAGGGGGTAACTCAGGGCTCCACCACTAACTTACAACAACAGAACCAGGGGAAGATGAGTATCACAGATAAATTAGAAAATCTTACTATTGTACCATTTAATGTTAGAGGGTTAAACTATCCCTCCAAGCGTTCAAGTGTTTTAGATTTCTTACGCAGAAGGAAAATAGATATCGCACTGTTACAGGAAACACATCTTAACCTAATGACATTCCCAGGGTTCAAAACTGCTTTTAAAAACCCATTGTGGCATCAGCTGATGGTACTCCTATGAAAGGAGTTATAATATTAATGAGACTTAGTATTAATGTATCAATTGAAAGATCCAGCTTTTTGCTGTACATCCATTCAGGGTAAAAAAGTTGCATTCATTAGCCTATATGCCCCAACTATATTCAAGGCTGAATATTTTCCCTCAATTACCTCACAATTACTGAAGTTAAGTGACTACCAACTATATGTTGGTTCGGACATGAATGCTTTGGCAAACAATAACTTCGATAAATCTTCCTCAATTATTTCAAGCTCTCAAGAATCTGCTTCCAAAGCACTTAACCTCTTTCTAACGGTTTCAAATTTAACTGATGTGTGGAGGGTGCATAATCCAAAGACTATACTTTCTTTTCCACAAGACATGAAACTTTCTCTCAGATAGATTACATTCTTATATCCTCTGGTTTGCTGCCTTTGGTACACTCAATAGAATTTTTGTCCAGAGATCTATCTGATCACAACCCAGTTTATACCTACTTTTAATTATGACAAAATCAAAAATAAGACTACTAGGTGGAGGTTTAACTCCACCCTTCTAAAAAATGATGAATTTCTAATATAACTGAGAACAAAACTGACGGAGTTTATAAATTTAAATAAAAATAGCATCTCTGATGTGACAGTGGTTTGGGCCTCCATCAAGGGTTTTTTACGAAATAACACCATATGGTTCAGTTCCCACCTACATAAAAGCCAGCTTCAAAAGATTTCCACCCTAGAAGAACAATGTAAGATTTTGGAGAATGATCTGAAAAGGGGATACACCATAACAAAAGAAAACGAGCTCTAAACAAAATAAGCAGAATTAAATGATTTATTAAGAAGCAGGGCAGAATATATGATCCATATAACCAAACTTAAGTATTATGCAGAAGACAGTAGACCAAGCTATCTTTTGACACTAACGCTCAAACAAAAGGAAGCTAAAAGGTCTATACCAGTGATTAGAGGTGCTAAACATGGAGCAGTATCTTCAACAGAGGAAATAAACAAGACATTCAAGAATTACTTTAAAAAACTGTATACAAGTGGCTCAGTTCCTTCTGAGAATGACTTCACTGATTTTTTTTAGTGGATTAGACCTCCCTACATTGTCATTAGAGGACACCAAAGCCCTAGACTCTCCTATTACACTGGATGAGCTCCTCAAAGCAGTCAAAGCTACAAATAAGGGCCGTATACCAGGTATAGATGGCATACCTGTAGAACTTTACTTTGGGATATTTTTGGACTAGTATGGTTAGAAACATTAAATTATGCTATTGGAAATGGCGCTTTCCATAGAGATTTAAACACAGCCCTGATCACAGTTATACCTAAGCCTGGTAAGGACCCCTTGGAGTGTGCCAATCACCAGCCAATCTCCTTGATAAATACTGACCTCAAGATATTTTCCAAAGTCTTAGCCAGTAGATTCAAGACAGTAGTTGGGAAAATAATTAGCCCAGATCAAATGGGCTTTATCAGGGGATGTCTTGCATCTGATAATATTCGCCGGCTCTTACACATACTGAGTGCAACACATAAAATCCCACCTGCCTGTGGCTTGCTGCTTCTAGATGCTGAAAAAGCGTTTGATGGCCTTGAATGGCCATATCTTTGGAGAGTTCTAGAAGAATTTAAGTTCGGTGATAAATTTATCAATATGATTCAACCACTGTATGCTAATCCCTCAGGCCGGGTATGTGTGCAAGGAGGTTTCTCTGAGTTATTTGACATAGGATGTGGCACACAACAAGGGGACCCTTTGTCTCCTTTAATTTTTACTGTATCTATTGAACGGTTTGCACATTTAATTAGAAACTCTTCTCAGATCTCCTCTATTACAATAGGCACAACATCACATTTGATTTCACTTTACACGGACGACACATTAGTTTATATGGCAAATGTTCAACAAACTCTCCCCTATGTTTTAAAAACACGAGCAATTTGGATTTCTTTCAGGACACAAAGTTAATCTGTCAAAATCAGCACTGATGCTGATTAATACAAATAAAAGTAAGGTGTCTCTTCCTCCCCAGATTAATGAGATCCTCTACTTGGGTATTAACGTTAATACTTCCCTATCATCTGTGGCTAAAACAAATTACTCTTTAATTTTGGAAAAAATAGATATTAATAGATGGAGACACCTTGCCAGCATCAGTTCCAGCCCGTATATATAAAATGAACATCTTACCCTACATTAATTTTATCAGCTCAATGATCCCACTTGCAGCTCCAGCAGGTAAAAACTGGACTCCTCACTATGATGCTATGTTTGGAATGGTAAATGACCCAATATAAAGTGGTCAGCACTACAATTCAAAAAGTCAGATGGGGGATTGGCATGTCCAAATTTTAAACTGTATCACTGGGCATTTGTATTAAAAAGTCTTAGCTATTGGATGGAGGAGGATAAAGTTTCATCATGGAAAAATATAGAACAAGAGCTAATAGCACCAATAAGGTTGAAGGACTTATAGGTATGTCTATCAAAAATATGTTTGTATTTTGGTCCAATTTTAACCCATATGCTACAAGTGTTTAGAGCAGCAGAAAAATTCCTAAAATTTAAAAGTGTATGGTGCAAATCACCTCCATTATGGAAAAATAATCATCTTCTATCTGGGGGGAAACCATTCACTAACAGAACTTGGGAGGATAAAGGTATTAATGATAATGGTTAATACTCTTCAAGATATTAATGGGGCAAGTACTATCCTTAGCTTTCTAGAACTGGTATCTCAATGTAATATTGATAAACACTCTCTTTTCTTCTACTTTAGAGTAAGATCAGCTTGTAAAGCTTACGGGGTTCCCTTGGGGTCAGATTTAAAGGACCATTCCATTTTGAGTTGGATACAGAGTGGTCCAAGACAGATAATGTCACATATCTATGATAAATTAAACTCCCAGAAATATACAGTCGGCCCTCCTTATCCGCGAATTCCGCATGTGCGAATTCGACCAACTGCGAATCGCGAAAACCCGGAAGTGCTCTTCCAGCACTTGTTGTTCGAGCATGTACAGAATTTTTTTCTTGTCATTATTCCTTAACAATGCAGTATAACAACCATTTTACACAGCATTTACATTGTATTAGGTATTATAAGTAATCTAGTGATGATTTAAAGTATACGGGAGGATGTGCGTGGGTTATCGTGGATCGGGATTGAAAAAAATCGAAGTTCTCTTACTAAGTAAGTCAGAACAGGTACATCCGGTATTCTTTAGCGTCAGTCAGTCAAACATTTGCCTTAGTATATGGTATATATTTTACCTTTCTATGCATGTAAAACACTTAAGAACGTTTGTTTTAGCGCCGGGCACGGGAACGATAGTTCTCGGGAGTTGGGAAAGACTGCTCCAGAGCGCGCTCTCCACTGTGGCGGGTTGATGTGGAGGATCAAAAACCCAAAACCCCAAAATTAAACCACTACGTTGCTTCGTAATAATTGTAGCTTTCATTGGGGCAGAGCCTTTCTCACTTTATCCTTCAAAATTGTTCGGATCATTGACCGACCGTAGCCTAACGTTTATCCAATGACCGATGGTGTTTCACTTCTTTCAATCGCTTTATTATTTCCACTTTATTTTCTATCGTGTTCGTGATTGTTTTCGCGAACAGAAACACTGCTGATTCAGATCTCTGACGCCGGGTCCTAATGTCCACCGTACCGAGACAGGTTAAATAAGGTCAGGGGTTCCACTGGGTCCTATGATCCACCGCATTGAGACAGATTGAATAAGGGACTTGAGCATCCGCGAATTTTGGTCCCGGAACCAATCCCCCGTGGACAAGGAGGGCCGACTGTATGTCCACATCAGGAATGAAAGCCTGGGATAGGGATATATCTGAATTGGGACAAGACTTAGACTGGGATGCGACTTGGGATAATGCTGCCGGCACTTCGAAAAACCAAAATCATCGGTATATACACTTGAAATTTTGTCATAAAGCATATCTAACACCGAGAATTAGACATCAAATGGGACTGGTTCCTGACCCATGTCGCTCATTTTGCCCCCACGGAACTGTTAGCTCTTTTACACATGTTGCATGGGAATGTCCAGGGGTTTTTGGTTTGTGGGAGAAGGTTATCAGTGCTCTTACAGAACTAATGAGGGTACAATTACCAATGGACCCCGCTGTACATCTTCTAAATGATGACTCCCACCTTCCCCTTACGGAAAAAACATGCAAAATCTGGCTGGCAGGCCTGACTGCAGCTAAGAAGATTGTAGTCCAGCGTTGGAAACCTCCCCATGATATTTCAAATACTCAATGGCTTCGGAGCTTTTTGGACATTTCTTATCTGGAATTATCATCAGCAAGAGTAAATGATGCATGACCAAACACAATCTTAATGTGGACAAATTTGATATGCAACTTAAAAGATCTTCTGTTAAAATAGGAATGCTCTGTCTGTGTATGCACTGCTATTCAGTTGGTTGGTGGGGGGAGAGAGGGTGGAGAGGGGGAGGGGGGACAGTGATGAGGGTTGGGGGTGGCTGGGTTAAACAGTCAAAAATGCAATTGTTAACGGTTGTATTGAATGTAATTTGTTGGTGTTGCAATAAAAAATAGTGATTAAAAGAAGTATGTCACCATATACTACCTTGAGATTTATTTTCACAGGAAAATAAAGAAATACGATAGAATCAACTACACACAAAGATGGACAAGTAGTCAATGTGTAGAAGACAAACTATACAAGTTTAAAAATAAATAAATAATACCGAGAAGATGAGTTGTGGAGTGTTTGAAAATAGAATGATTTCAGTGTATTTATTGATTAGTTTATTTTTTATTTAGAGATACACATACCAATCCTCATAGAGGGATCAGAAGTGGAGAGATCAAGCAGTTTCAAGTTCCTGGATATCAAGATCTCTGAGCATCTAACCTGGTCCCAACATGTCGATGCAGCTATAAAGATTGCAAGACAGTGGCTATACTTCATTAGAAGTTAGAAGAGTTTTGATATGTCAACAAAAACACTCAAAAACATCTATAGGTGTACCATGGAGAACATTCTGACAGGTTGCATCACTGTCTGGTATGGAGGGGCTGCTGCATTGGACCAAAAGTAGCTGCAGAGGATCATAAATTTAGTCGCTCCATCTTAGGCACCTGTCTACAAAAGTACCCAGGACGTCTTCAAGGAGCGGTGTCTCAGAAAGGCAGCGTCCATTATCAAGGACTGCCAGCACCCAGGACATTCTCTTTTCTCATTGTTATCATCAGGTTATTCCTAAAAGGATGTTGAACCCATGAACACTACCTCTAAGTATATATTATTTCTGCTTTTGCATGATTTTTAATCTATTCAATATGCATATAATACCATTATTTTATTTATTTCTTCTATGTTATGTATTGCATTGAACTGCTGCTGCTAAGTGAACAAATTTCATGACACATGCCGATGATAAAAAAACCTGATTTTGATTCCGTGCCGAACAGGCCCGTCTGGCCCAACAAGCCACACCGTCCAGCAATCCACCTATTTAACACTAGCCTATTCACAGGACAATTTACAATCACCTACTAACTAGAACATCTTTGGACTGTGGAATGAAACTGGAGCACCCAGAGGGAACCCTCGTGAGCAGGTGGAGAACATAGAAACTCCATACAGAACTCCAAACTCCGAAAGCCCTGAGCTCTAATAGTGTCGCACTAACCACTAAACTACCTTGGGTCTCCATTTTAGTGAAGTTATTTACACTGGTTCAGGAGCCTGATGCTTGTTGGGTAACAACTGTTCCTGAACCTGCTGGTCTGGGACCTAAGACTTTTGTACCTCCTTCCCAGTGGCATCAGTGAGAAGAGTGCGTGGTCTGAATGCTGAGTGTCTCTGATTATGGATGCTGCTTTCTTGTGGCAATGCACCTTGTAAATGTGAATGAATAAACACTTGAAACAAGTTGAAACATGAGGTCCTGAATCTCTAAGCTATTGATTAATCTATCCAGTGATCATGACTTGGGTATCCCCCATGGTAAATCTGTCCTCAAGTTCATGTTTATTTTCATTTGACTGTACATATATACATATCCAAATGGAACAATATTGGACCATAACTGAATCAGACCATGAATCATTAGCATATAAAACAGAATATTATAAACATATTAATGCATATTTCAAAATGCATGTAGTGCAAGGCACAGGTAAACAGTAAGCAACTCAATGTCCTTGTGTTGAGAGTTGAGACCTCAGTCGTGGCAGGATATTCATTACTTTCACAGCCTCAGGGAAGAAGTTATCCAATTTGGCAGCCACGAGGAAATCTGCAGATACTGGAAATTCAAACAACACACACAAAATGCTGGTGGAACACAGCAGGCCAGGCAGCATCTATGAGGAGAAGCACAGTCGACGTTTCGGGCTGAGACCCTTCATCAGGACCAATTTGGCAGTCCTGGTCCTGATGCTTTTGGCCAAAGAGATTGTGGGATGGTTGGTAGGGATCCTCAAAAATACTTTGAGCTCTTTGCTCTCAATGCTCCCAGTAAGTGTTGCAAATGGTGAGGGGGGGAGGGGGTAGAGAGAAAGACTCTGGTGATCCTCCCTAGTTTTGCAGCTTCTGTACCACACTATGATGTAGCAGGGAGGACACTCTCGACGGTGTACCTAAAGAAAGTTGTTAGAATGGGGGCACGCCTCTGTCTCCTCAAAGTGTAGACACTGCTATGCCTTCTTGAGAAGTGAGGAGGCATGTGGGTCCAGGTTAGATGATCTCTTATGTACACACCAAGGAACTTTGTGCTCTTCATTCTCTCCACAGCAGAGCAATTGATGAGCAATGGAGAGTGGTTGATCTGGTCTTCCTGAAGTCCACAATCATCTTTCTTGTCTTGTCCACATTGAGACTCAGGTTGTCTTTTTGCACCATTTGACAAGCCTGTCTACCTCCTGCTGATACAGACCACATTTCTGGTGGTTCAGTCAAGAAGAATTGCCAGGTGTACTCCATGGCAATCTTTTGTCATGTAGGGCCAATATATGGTTAGGTGTAGTCTCAGAATGGTTGTGACACTTGTCTTGATGCGAAGTCTTGGTCTGAAGCGTGGCTGTTTATTCCCCTCCATAGTTGCTGCCTTACCTGCTGAGTTCCTCCAACATTTTGTGTGCGTTGCTTAAGATTTCCAGCATCTGCACAATTTCTTCTGTTTACAGTTGAGGCACCTGCCATCCTTTCTCTAGTTTAGACTGATAATTCACCTGCTTGAAGTGTATCTCCTTTGGTTTAAGTTAGGTTAGGATAGGGATGGCAGACAGTGTGAATACCATCACTGGTACCGTAGCACTGCAGAGCATACAGCATGTCGAAAGCATCATGCTCCAGCAAAAAAATATATAGAGACTACGCCTATTAAAAGTGATACTATGATGAACTATAAACCGGAAACTGATGTCATTTGTAACTGACTGCAAATTGTTCAACTATTAGAGACACAGTGAGTTAGCTACAGGCAGTGCTATCCAAGTCTCGCAAGAGGTACCAGTTGTAGTTGTAATACGTGACATAATGTGAGAACAAAGTTCAAAATAAATCTTATTATTAAAGTACATATATATCATCATATACAACCTGCAGATTCATTTTGTTGTGAGCATATTCAACAAATCTATAGAATAATATTAGATCAGAATCAATGAAAGACTGTTGAATCTTTGTGAAGACAAGGAACCAAACACATTACTCCAGATTCAGCAAAAACTTCTCAGAAATCAGAATTCAATTATGTGAGAAAACTGGCAAAGAAGTACTGCCTAGCCTTTTCAACCTTTTCTCATAAGGTAATCTGCCTGTTCTGGCTTTTATTAAACCTTTGAGCTGCTTCCAACACAGTAACATTTTTCACTAAACAGGAAGATTATTACTGTAGCAGCACTCACCCCACATAACCAAAGTAATAACACTCCATAGGCTTTCTGAATTATTTGCCCTATACAGTATGCACACTATTGTGAATCATGCTCTGGAACACCACACCCTTTTACATGTCAGAGTCCTGTCTTCTCTCAACATTGAGATAATATGGCATTTTAACTGTCAAGATAAAAGTCCAAATCCATAGATCCCACAAGGTTGCTAAGGTGGCTAAAAAGGTGCATGGTGTGTTGGCCTTCATTAGCCATGGAATTGAGTTCAAGACTGCAGATCTGTAAAACTCTGGTCACACCACACTTGATGTATTGTGTTCAGTTCTGAGTGGCTCATTATAGGAAGGAGATGGAAACTTTAGAGAAGGTGCAAAGGATGCTGCCTAGATTAGAGAACATGTCTAATGTGGCAAGGTAGGGTGAGCTAGGACATTTTTCTTTGGAGTGGAGGAGAATGAGAGCTGGCTTGATAGAATTGTGTAAGTGCATAAGAGGCATAGATAGAAGGGATAGCCAGCTCATTTTCCCCAGATTGGCAAAGGCCGCTACCAGAGAACATCATTTCATGGTGAGTGGAAGACACTTAGGGGAGATGTCAGAGATAATTTTTTTTTCCACAGAATGGTAAGTGCCTGGAATGTTCTGCTAGGGTTGGTGGTAGGCACATGTATGAAAGAAACATGGAGATATGTAGGAGGGAGGGACTAGATAGATTATGGAGTAGACTTATATATGTTGGTACAAGATCATGGGCTGAAGGGCCTGTAGTCTGCTTTACTGTTCTATGTTCTGTATTCTAAGATAGACATTTTTATATTTTCCACATTAAACTCCCATTTGCTAAAGCTTTGTCCTCTTGCTTAACCTGTTTCTATTTGTCTGTTTCCTACTTGACCATACAACAAAGGAGCAGAATCACATATTTTGGCCCATCTAATCAACTCCACCATTGCAGCGTAGCTAAGTTATTTTCGCTCTGAACCTCATTCTCCTGCCTTATCCTCATAATCTTTGATGCCCTGATTGATCAAGAGCCTATCAACATCTGTCTTAAATATACCCAATGACTTGGCCTATACATCATCTGTGGCAATAAATTCTACAGATTCACCACCTTCTGGTTAAATAAAATTTCCTCATCTCTGTTCTAGGTGGATGTCTCTCGGTTTTGAGGCTGTGCCCTTTCATCCTAGACTCATCCACTATAAGAAACATTCTTCCATAGCCACTCTATCTAGGCCTTTCAATATTTGATAGGTTTCAATGAGATCTGCCTCCCCCCTCACAAAACCATTCATCTCCAGGGAATACAGGCTCAGAGCTAAATGTTCTTCATATGTTAACCCTTTCATTCCCAGAATCATTCTTGTGAATATCTTAGATAAGGGGCCCAAAACTTCTCACAATACTCCCATGTGCGGTCTGACCAATGCTTTATAAAGCTTCAGCATTACATCTTTGCTTTTGTATTCTGTTCTTCTCAAAATGAATGCTAAGATTGTGCTTGCATTCCTGACTGTTAACTTTTATAACTCCTGAAATTAATTGAAAGTAAAACACAGGAACCCCGGGATCTCTTGTGCACATTGTGATTTAGTGAGGCATACACCCATGATGTGGTGGCATAATGACGTATACCATTCATGTACTTTTGCATAAACCCCTAATGATTTATGTAAGCAACAAAGAATGCTTAATCAAACAATACTGTATAAAATATTGCTCAAATATTACTCCAACTCAATATAGAATGCACCTCAACTATATACACAGTACACTATATAATACAACTACTGTATAGACATCCACAACATAGTAGTCTTCAATCTTTTTAAACACTGTCTTGACCTTGCAGCACCTGGTCCATAGCTTTCTGCCAGAGTGCAGAGGCTGATACTAATCCAAAAATAAGCATATTGTAGTGATAAAGGCTTTTGGGAGCTTTTATGGTAAGAAACATTCTGGACTCTTTTTCCAGCTCCATCTGCAGGTAGACCACAGCTAAGTCATCTTTGCTGAAGTGTTTTCCTTCAGAAAGGTTTGCAAAGATGTCCTCTATCCTGGGCAGCAGGTATTGATCTGTTTTCAGTACTGGGTTGATGGTGACCTTCAAATCAGACCCATTCTTCTTGGCTACTGGGACCACTGGTGTTGCCCATGGGCTCCACTCCACCTTGGAAATAATTCCTTCAGCCTCTATATGATCTAGCTCACTGGCTCTTTTATCATGGTTTCTATAAGGTACTAGATGGGCTTTGTAAAACTTAGGAGCAGCATTTTCATTTAACACTATTTTATCTTTGATATATTTGAGTTTTTCAATGCCACCTTTGAACACTACTGTGACATCATCCAGTAACTTTCTTAATTTGCTTCCAGTTGTTTCTTTTGCAGGGGATGTGGCATGCAAATAATTCAAGTTTCAAAGGTTGATTTATTATCAAAATACGTGTGCAATATTCAACTCAGAGATTCTTCTTCTCCAGATAGCCATGAAACATAGAAAACCATTGAAGTAAGTTCAAAGAAAAGCAGCAACCCCACCCCCACACAAAAAAGGAAAGAAACAAGACCATCGGCCCCCAAATCCCCCTCCGCTACAGAAAAACCTAACATAACTGCAATAAGAACATCAACCTCCATGCCCCATTCCTGCACAAAAACACAATAAAAATATTGACCCCTACATTCCTTACCCCGCACAAGAAAAACTAACAAAACACAACAAGAACACTGAATCCTTCCCCAGCACAAAAAAAAACAAGAAAGAATGGGTGACAACACAAAATATGAAAACCATAAGACTGAAAGAGTCCATAGTCACAATCCATAAACACAGAAGCTTGGGAGCATCCTCCAACATCATGTAAAGAGAGAGACCTGGTTCAAGTGCAGAGGCCTACCGTCTGGGCACAGTGATAAGCCAGACATGCTCCTCCAGCAGCAGAGGGATCAAAAATGCAGGTAGTTGACGATGAACACTCACTCACCTTCTGGATTCACCTTGATGTTTCAATCTTCCTCATCACTTTAATCAGCAAATAATGGAAACTTTAATTAGCAAAATGGAATCGATCATTGGCTTGCATTCTGTCTTGAAGTTTCTTTGCCTTGAGGCCTCAAGGTTTCAAGCTCAGAAAAAAAGAATCTTCTCAGTGACAGCAAAATGCTGGATCACTCAATTGATCACCAAACTGTAAGTTTCAGAAACATATTTAAGATGAAACACAGATGCAAAAGAAGTGAAATAAATTGCTTTGTGGTCTATCCAGAAGGAGGCGCTATTTAGACTGGAAATGGTGGATGGGTCTGTAGTTGTCTCAGCCAATCATGGTCCCACAATGTTCTTACCACATATAAACCCGAAGTGGCTTGTTAGTTGTTGTATTTCATTGTTATGAATGTCATTCCCACAGGCATGATCTTTTCTCTGGTATATGTTCTTAGCTGGATATCTGCAGGCTTCAGTTCAGTATCTTTGAATTGCTGGTCAAACTTATTTTGTGGAATGACTGAAACAGCCGCGCCAGTGTCCAATTCCATTTTAATTGATTTGCCGTTCACTTCTGGCATAAGCCATATTGCTGGTCTTATGTTAGTTTTCACATTAGATATCTCAAGGCTACTCAGTCCTGTGCCACTCTCATCACTATCAGGTTTTTCATCAACAGCATGCCAAGATTAGTGCTCTTTTTGAAACTTCCACTTGATTTTTATCTTTTTCTTTTCCCCATGTAGCCCATTTATTTTTGTTTGCATGACTGCTCTTTTAATGTGTCCTTTTTGATGCAATTTCTGCCTTTAAACCTGCATTGGTCTGGTGTATGTGAGCCCCTGCCACAATGGTAACAGAATTTGTTCGGCCAGGTAGGCTTCTGTTCAAATATTGCAAATTTGTTCACACTTGCTTTCATTCCTGATTGCAACTCAATAGTGTCCCTGGCTGCTGTTTCCATTAATGCAGGGATTTCAATTACTCTTTTAATTGTCAGTTGTGCTTCAGTTAGATGCTTTTTTGAATGCTTTCTTGTAAGATTCCACAATCTAAATGATCTCTCAGTGCATCATTAAGCCCATCAATGAATGGACAATGCTCTGACAATTGCTTTGTTTCAGCTATGAAATGGACAGTTCTGATGAAGGATCTTGGCCTGAAATGTCAACTCTTTACCCTTTTCCACTGATGCTGCCTGATCTGCTGAGTTTCTCCAGCATTTTGTGAATGTTGTTTGGATTTTCAGCACCTGCAGATTTTCTCTTGTTTTGTGAAATGGACTCCCCTTCCTTTTGATTCTGCTTATGAAACTTAAAGCTTTCTGCAATCAACAATGGTTTCAGTTTTAAATGTTCCTGCATTATGTTCAGGATCTCAACAAAGTTCATTTCAGTTGGTTTGTTTGGACCAGTCAAACTTCTAAGCAAACTATGATTTTCCACCTATTACTCTCAGTAACATTGACATGCACTTTTCATTGGCTATTTCATTTGCTTCAAAGTCTTGCTTAATTTGTTTGGTATACATAATCCATTTATCTGTTGTGTGATCAAACATATCTACCTTTCCAATGTAGCCAGTAATTTCTCCTCTATTTTTATTTATTATCATCAGCACCAGGAGCTCACTGTTTATGAACCCAGACATTTCGTCTGTTTTCTGCCTTTTATTATGACCACATTTTTCTCCCCCTTCTGAAAGGGGAAAATATGCTCTGCTTTTTAAAAAAACTTGAATGCCTTTTTCTCCCTGTCCAAAGGAAAAATCATGCTTTTTAACTCAATGTCTTGTCGACTTCAACTGGGTAGGAAGTCATCTCAGGTTTGTTTTAAAACTACTCATCACCACTGTTATGTTTTGTTAGTCCAGTAATTAATTGAAAGTAAAACATGTATGTTTTACTTTAGTGAGGTATGCATTTATGATGTGGAGGCATAATGACGTAAGCCATTCACATACTTTTACATATAACCAGTATTGAATTGTGAAAACAATATGTTTACAATATTACTCAAACATTACTGAAATATTAAATACACAACACTTACCACCAACTCAACCTGTAAGTTAAACTTTAGGGAATCTTGCACGAAGACTCTCAAGTCCTTTTGCATCTCTGATTTTGGAATTTTCTCCCAATTTAGAAAATAGTCAATACCCGTATTCTTTTTACCAAAGTGCATGACCATGCAATTACCTACATTATAATATCTTCTTTACACTTACCTTTCTTTATATCAGCAAATTTAACAACCATATTTTTTTGGCCCTTCTTCCAAGTCATCTGTATAGATTTTAAGATGTTGTGGTCACAGCACCAATCTCTTACTAAATATTGCTGAACATAAGATTCATTTAAGCTTACTTGCTGTTTCCTTTTAGGCAAGCAGTTTTTTTAACCATTCAATTTTGACTTTTCAAAATCTAACCAAATGCATTGATTAAATTTTATTAGATTAGGTTTGAGTACCTTTAGCTAATCACATGTACATCAAACATACAGTGAATTGCTTCATTTGCATCAACAACCAACATAGTCAGAGAATGTGTTATGGGCAGCCCACAAGTCCCTGTGAACTGCTTCTGGTGCCAAAATATCATGCCCACAATTTGCAAAATACAAAGTAAATTTATTATCAAATTACATATATGTCACCATACACAGCCCTACAATTCATTTTCTTGTGGGCATTCACAGTAACTACAAAGAAACACAATAGAATCAATGAAAAACGCACACAACTAGAAGGAAAAACAACCAATGTGTAAAAGATACCAAACTGCAAATACAAAAAGAAAAGGAATAAATAAATAATAAATAATTACTGTCCCACTTTTGAAGGTGGAATCTTAGTCTCACCCTTGTTTTTCCTTTATGTAAGTAAAGATTTATCTTCATGTTAAATGTATTTTTATCCATTAGTTTCCTATGTATACTTAAGTGAAACTTTTGTGCCTTTGTTTTATATTGTTTCATTAAATTTACAAAATCCATGTAATAGATCAAATTCAATTGAAAAATAAAAGTTTACCATAATATTGACAGCCTACAAAATGGTTTTCCTAACTAGTGTTTAAGGATTTCTGTTGTTTTCTTTTTTAGTGAATAGTAAGCGTTATTTCTATATAACGGATATGAGAAGTGAATGACAACGGAAAATCAATGAAAGGTCAAAAGGTAACAAATACATCCTTTAAAGATAGCCTGAACAAATTAGACAATTGAAGATTACTATGTGTCCCTTGTCCTGACGACTCCTGTATTCAAGGCTGTCAATTTAGTTGCTGGAATGAGGAGAAACAAAAGTTTAAGTGCATTCAGTGTTTGTCCTTATCCCAGCGGGAATTTTTTCCGATTACCAGGTGACACAAAGTATGGACTTAACAAGCAAAATTTAAAAAAGAAAATAATTTTCATTATTTAGTCAATCACAATTAGAAGCAAATGTTTTCTCTGTGCAGGCTACCCTCTTTTCAGAACATTGTACTACAACCTTTTGTTCATTTCTAGAAAAGACCAGTAGTCAATGGGGACCAGAATGGTGTATACAGTGAAGTTTGGTATCCTTTGGTCTGCTATATAATGCGCTTTGTCAGGAGAACAACTCCATGTCCTGAACAGAATTGTTCAATTAAAGAGCACAGCAGGGAATAGGAAACTTGTTGCTAAGTAACTGACAACTGCTGCATGTCATTTGATGTTAAAGTGGGATGGAAGTGGCAATGTTAAGACTGCTAGCCAATGACTACAAGTGTATTTACATAATCTGTTTTGGGAGCCAGCTGTTCATACAAATTATAAATAAGTCTTTTTAATACTGAAGATTTTTCAAGGCACCAACCTGTTTCTTTCCATATTTCATGCCTTTATCATGGCTTCCTCATGCCATGAGGACTGATTGCAATAATAATCCCCCAGAGGTTCAGGTTGATTCCAGGGGCTGTCTCCAATTCTATGACTGTCAGATATTTTATTTGAAAAGTTGTATTAACATCTGTATCCTCTACATTTTGGAAAATGTGCTTACAAGTATACTTCTCAAGCTTTAAGTTGCACAATCAAATAAATGATTCCAAATTACTCAGCACCCTTAGCCTTTGCCTACTCTTGCTGAAGCCTGTTGAACCAAAGTCTAACCACCCTAACTCTGGCCCACTCACACAGTGGCCACTCTGCTTAAAGCTTGCTTCTTTTTATTGGCCTTTGCTAGGTTACTAATAATTGAAGATGTCCCAAAAGGCCCCTCTCATTTTTAAAAACTCAAACCTATAAAGAAAGAAATGGAAGTAATGTTTCAATTTAGTGAGTTTCCATCAGTTGAACTTCAGATATAAATGGCAGTGTAATTGGAATATACACACATTACTAGAAGGCCAAGGAAGAATAAAATCATATGTCATCATATAAAATCATAGGACCCATGTCTTGTTAGCAACCTCTCCAATTCCTGGTATGACGAATTACTGCTTTGTTGATATTTCAACTTTCAGTCCCTTAGCTTGTTAATACACTTTGCCTGTTTATTTCGCTATGGTTTAATCAACTTATGCCACACATTCTCCATAGCTTTGCAAAGTAAACTCTTAGATTATCAGCAAGTTTCTTAGGAAATACAATGAAAACAATCATGCCTCTTGAACAAATTGTACCTTAGATATTTATTTGGAAAATTGGTGCTATACCAATTTTCACGTTTACAAAACCATTCAAGGTCATCTTATCAGCATTGTGTGTCACCTGTATTCACATTATAGAGGGGGTGGATTGAACTATGGCATTAAAGCTGAATATTCTAGCTGGATACATCAATTATTCCCAATATATGTAGATATGCTGTGATTTGTAGAAATAATGAACTATGAGGGGTGATTGATAAGTTCATGGCCTAAACTAGAAGGAGTCAATTTTAGAAAACCTAGCACATTTATTTTTCAACATAGTCCCCTCCTACATTTACACACTCAGTCCAGCGGTCGTGGAGCATACGGATCTTGGACCTCCAGAAAGTGTCCACAGCAGGGGTGATTGATAAGTTCATGGCCTAAGGTAGAAGGAGGTGAGTTATACAGCTCTCGTTACATGCACATGCAGTTCAACTCTTTGCAGAAAGTTTGAAGTTAATAACTCACTGAGGTGATTGATAAGTTCGTGGCCTATGGTAGAAGGAGTTGAGTTATGTCTCCTAATCTGAGGAAAGACATTCTTGCCATAGAGGGAGTACAAAGAAGGTTTCACCAGATTGATTCCTGGGATGGCAGAACTTTCATATGACGAAAGACTGGATCGACTAGGCTTATACTCACTGGAATTTAGAAGATTGAGGGGGGATCTTATTGAAGCATATAAAATTCTAAAAGGATTGGACAGGCTAGATGCAGGAAGCTTGTTTCCGAAGTCCAGAACGAGGGGTCACAGTTTAAGGATAAAGGGGAAGCCTTTTAGGACCGAGATGAGGAGAAACTTCTTCACACAGAGAGTGGTGAATCTGTGGAATTCTCTGCCACAGGAAACAGTTGAGGCCGGTTCATTGGCTATATGTAAGAGGAAGTTGGCTATGGCCCTTGTGGCTAAAGGGATCAGGGAGTATGGAGAGAAAGCAGGTACAGAGTTCTGAGTTGGATGATCAGCCATGATCATACTGAATGGCAGTGCAGGCTTGAAGGGCCGAATGGCCTACTCCTGCACCTACTTTCTATGTTTCTATATGGGTTATATAATTTTAACTTAATTTATTGCATTTTAATTATTTTTCATCAATTAATTACTCCTATTTTAAACTATTTTCTCTCTTTTTAATTACCAAAGCATTTTTGATGGTCTTTGATTATCTCTGAATATCAGAAACATTTAAAAACTTAAAACATCTTGATGATGCTCCAATCCTTTTCCTGCCTCCAGTCAAAGGATACGAGAGTTCTTGAGGCAGAGCCTCAGCATTTTGCCACCTAAGCCCATTTGATGCTGAAGCCTCTTGGAGCACAAGGGCAACTCAATCTATCCATTGCATCTGACTCCAGGTAAGTCTCTGCGTGTAAAACCAGTGGCAAAGTACGGCTGCAGCTCAAATCCATCTTGATTCAACCCTTTATTTCATGACATGTTATTCATATCACAATTTGCAGGATTAAAACCCAGATGTAGCCAGGAAGGTTGCATTTGTGAATCTCCTGGATGTAGGTAACGTGGTGGGTGGTAAGTTGATAGTCTGGTCAATACCTAGTTTCTAAGAGAAGCCTGTATTAGAAAATACCATGTCTGCAATTAGTTTCTATCGTAGGGAGTATACCTTTTGAATTTCAACTTCTAGTTTAATTGTCATCAACTTCTAGTTTAATTGTCATCCAATCGTAAGTGAATACCAATGAATAAAACCAAATGAAACAGCATTACTCCAGGACCAAGGTGCAAAACACAGTACACACAGTCACACACAAGATACATATAGCACATATAATAAAGCAGTAAAATACAGTCACACAAAAAAAATATAGTCCAGATCCTTCAGCCCATGAATGTTGCAGTCTGCATTTGAATGCAATACGGCTTATCTTCTGCTGCGTGAATGGGAGGGTGGTGGTGGTGGTGGGAACAGGGGGCTACACCAACTCCAGCATGGACGCCATCCACACTGCCTCAGGCCATTAGGGTGGATTGCCTGACTCGAATACCTCCCCCTGGCTGGTTGCAAACAGGTGACACCATGGCTTGAGGCAGAGTCTTCACCACGACCAAAGTGACTCAGCTCCCCTGCCATCCACCCCCACCTTTCACCAATAAACCAATGAATTGGACTTACAACGTTCCACACCATCAACGTGCAACTGGGTCTAGTGATCACAAGAAAAGCAACAAAGATGATTACTCATTGTTAGACTGCACACCTCCTTTGTGCACCAATGCTTCTCTGTCGTAGGCAGTATCACCGTGTGCACCAAGTCCT
Organism: Hypanus sabinus; assembly: GCF_030144855.1. Classification (NCBI taxonomy): domain Eukaryota; kingdom Metazoa; phylum Chordata; class Chondrichthyes; order Myliobatiformes; family Dasyatidae; genus Hypanus; species Hypanus sabinus. The sequence goes on from NC_082707.1 coordinate 175,065,783, forward strand.
GCTCTTTCAGTTTCTCTGCCAATGAGAGAATCGCTGATGGGGTAAGACCTGAAATACTTGAAGTTCTTTATGCCCAGGAGGTCCTTGTGATCATAAAAATTATGATTAAACAGACAATGGCTGACCTCATAGAAGCTGCTGTGCCCAAGCATGCTGCTGTCTTACTGGTACCTATTGTTAATGAATGTGAATCCAAATAGAAATCCAATGCCTGACAGATGCCAGTAAGGATACTTCTGCTGAGATACTTCTACTGCTGACATATCAAATCTATGTAATACTTGTTCTGGGAATAATGAAATAACTTTTCTTCTGATTTTGACACCACTATTTGAAAGAATTAATGAGTAAACAATAAAAAAACTCTAAAGATTATGTCTTTGCTGAATCTACTACTGCAAGTATACCAAAACTTTTTCATACCACATTCCTGAGTCTGCTTCCTAAGTGGAGATTTTAGAGACTATATAAAAGGTATATACAATATTTTGCTTGTTTGGGACATATAGATGAAGTTTTATTGCCTGAAGGTTAGGTTTTACCATATATTTGCTCAACGCCACCTGACCTGCTGAGTTCCTCCAGAGTTCCCTTCTACTATTGTACAAACGTAGATGCAGTTAACATGGGCAGAACTTTGAGTATTTCAGCAAGCCTTCAAAGTATTATTTTATTGATACAACATTACCACTACATAACAGAAATAAGTTTAAGACTAACAAACACACCAGCAGTTGCAGAAATGACAACAGTAGGTTTCTGTTGCCTACGGTTTTACTGCAGGCCAGATGCTCAGTGCTTCTGGCCCTTTGAAATCTTTGCTGCTGCCACATCAAATCTGGAATGATCTTACTGCCCGACTTAGTCAGATCTACTCAGATTTATTCTTTAAATTCTTCTCCATCTTAGTCATCTTCTGTTTGATGGCATCTGTTAAGACAGCAAACAGCTGATTGGTTAAATCAGTTTTGACATTCTAATACAGCATTATAATACCATTACAGTCATACCATATCAAATCAGAGGCTATGTCTTTCTGCCTGTATTGTTATTTGTGAGTTTCATGGTACAGTTGTCCATGAAATATAAAAATAAATTGTTATTTCCCATGGGTATTTATCAAATTTCTTTGTTCTAAGTGTGTAATTGAATTGTGGCAAATGATGCAATGTTCATTTCAGTTAGAATACTATTAATACCAGTTCTTACAAAGGAAGTAATATCCAAACTTTAGACATGCAATTTAAACATTATGAACACAACATTATTATTGCATTATTTCTTTATAAATTCATGCATAATATTTAAAAAATGTCATCAGAAGTATAAATTAGGTTCTATTTAGTATTAAAACTAACTTCCTGAGTAAAACAAGAATAATAACTTTGGAGTTACGGAAATATAAAACAATAACCTTAAGGGGGGGCATATTTTACCCTTCTAGGTGATAGGATATATTTTCCATTCTCAGAACTCAAAAAATAGTGTACCTAAATCAATTTGGCAGCACTCTTCCTATCCAGGGTTTCAAACCATTAACATTGTCACTGTAAGGTCTGAGCAGTCATTTGTCTAACAATGAGAGTTCCTAGCATGTTAGTATGTAGAACATAGAAAACCTACAGCACAATACAAGCCCTTCAGCCCACAATGCTGTGCTGAACATGTACTTACGTTAGAAATTATCTTGGGTTATCCATAGCCCTCTATTTTCCTAAGCTCCATGTTCCTGTCCTGGAGTCTCTTAAAATACCCAATTCTATCCACCTCCACCACCTTCGCTGGCAGTCCATTCCACACACACATCACTCTCTGTGTAACAAAACCTATGGCAGCCCTCCACACTATCCACAACACTACCCAACCTTTGTGTCATCAGCAAATTTACTAACCCATTCCCCCCACTTCCTCATCCAGGTCTTTTACAAAAATCACAAAGAGAATGGGTCCCAGAATACATCCCTGAGGCACACCACTGGTCACCAACCTCTATGCAGAATATGACCTGTTTACAACCACTGTTTGCCTTCTGTGTGCAAGCCAGTTCTGGATCCACAAAGCAATGTCCCTTTGGGTCCCATGCCTCCTTACTAACTCAATAAGCATTGCATAAGGTACCTTATCAAATGCCTTGCTGAAATCCATATACACTACATCTAATGCTCTATCTTCATCAATGTGTTTAGTCACATGCTGACTATTTCTAATCATATTATGCCTCTCCAAATGTTCATAAATCCTGCCTCTCAGGTTCTTCTCCATCAACTTACCAACCACTGAAGCAAGACTCACTGGTCTATAATTTCCTGGGCTATCTCTACTTCCTTTTTTGAATAAGGGAACAACATCTGCAACCCTCCAATCCTCCAGAACCTCTCTCATCCCCATTGATGATGCAAAGATAATTTCCAGAGGCTCAGCAATCTCCTCCCTTGCTTCTCACAGTAGCCTGGGCTATATCTCATCCGATCCCGGTGACTTATCCAACTTGATGCTCTCTAAAATCTCCAGCAATCCCTTTTCTTAATGTCTATATGCTCAAGCTTTTCAGCCCATTGTAAGTCATCCCTACAATCGCCAAGGTCCTTTTCTGTAGTGAATACTGAAGCAAAGTATTCATTAAGTACCTCAGCTACCTCCTCCGGTTCCATACACACTTTATTGGTCATTGGTCATACTCTCATGTCTTATCCTCTTGCTCTTCACGTACTTGTAGAATGAAGCTAGATTAGAATTTAAACATGACTGCCCCTTCTTCAACAACCAGAGAATGTTTTTTTTTAAAAAAACATTAATGGCAAATTTCAAATTATGATTTTTTGCTTTATGTACTGCTCAAAGACAGTTAATAACATTACATGTCACTAAAGGACACTTGAAAGTTAAGCAAAAAGAGTCTTGAGCACAGAGTATAATGACATAATGTTGACTTCAGAATACATGGAAGGAGAGGTGAAACCATTTTTTCCAAGTAGATTAGACAGTCCTGACGAAGCGTCTCGGCCCGAAACACCGACAGTGCTTCTCCCTATAGATGCTGCCTGGCCTGCTGTGTTCCACCAGCATTTTGTGTGTGTTGTTTGAATTTCCAGCATCTGCAGATTTCCTCGTGTTTGCTTTTTAAATAAGCTTTATTATTTCTTTTAATGCATATATATGAACTTTCAATAGGGGCACAATGGAGGGCATCCTGACTGGCTGCATCACTGCCTGGTATGGGAACTGTGCTTCCCTCAATCGCAGGACTCTGCAAAGAGTGGTGTGGACAGACCAGCAGATCTGTAGATGTGAACTTCCCACATTTACAAAGACAGGTGTGTAAAATGGGGGAAGGATCACTGGGGACCTGAGTAACTCCAATCACAAACTGTTACCATCCGGGAAACAATACCACAGAATAAAAGCCAGAACCAATAGGCTCTGTAACAGCTTCTTCCACCAGGCCATCAGACTGCTTAATTCATGCTGACACAACTGTATTTCTATATTATAATGACTGTCCTGTTGCACATACTATTTATTATAAATTCCTTTAAATTGCACATTGCACATTTAGGTGGAGATGTAATGTAAAGATTATTACTCCTCATGTATACTAAGTATATAAGTAATAAAGTCAATACAATTAATTTCTTTCATCTAGCCTGCACCCTACTCATACAACCCACTACAAGTGCTGCAATTTGGATCAGAACAATTCCGGTGAAAACTTGTTGACCTGAAAAACTAACTTGGATTCTTTTAGCACTTTCAAACCTTCATTGACAGATCAAGCTTTTAGCATATGGAAAAGGAAAGGTATAAAATGTTTTCGTGATCTTTTTTTTGAAGGTACTTTGATGTCTTTTGATCAACTTTCTAACAAATTTAAATTACCTAAATCTAATTTTTTTAGATACTTACAAATTAGAAATTTCTTACATAAAATTCTCCCATCTTTTCCCAATTCAACTCCATTGGATTTTTCAGATTTGATTTTTACCTTTAATCCCTGCCAGAAGGGGTTAGTAGCTTTTATTTATAACATGATTATGAAGATACAACCAGAAATATCGGATAGAATTAAACAAGAATGGGAAAAAGAACTTCGATATAATATATCAACAGATAAATGGGAAAAAATTTTACAAATGGTTAATTCCTCTTCTATTTGTGCTAAACATGCTTTAATACAATTTAAAATTGTACATAGAGCTTATATGTCTAAAGATAAGCTTGCTCGATTCTACTCGCATATCAATCCTCAATGTGACAGATGTCACTTAGAAGTGGCTTCATTGACCCACATGTTTTGGTCATGTCCCACTTTACATAACTATTGGAAGGACATTTTTGATGTCATTTCCTCAGTATGGAATATCGATTTACAACCTCATTTTATTACTGCAATTTTCAGTATGCCAAATGAAGATGGTAATCAGTTTTCCCCTTCAATCAGACGAATGATTGCTTTTGTAACATTAATTGCCAGAAGGTCTATATTACAAAACTGGAAAGAAGTAAATCCTCCTACCACATCTCAGTGGTTCTCTCAAACTATTTCCTATCTGAGTTTGGAAAAAATTAGAAGCACTATTTTTGACTCATCAATTAAATTTGAAGAAACTTGGGGACCGTTCATTCGACATTTTCACATGAATTAATTTGGCCTTTTCCAGACCTTCTCTCTGCTTATTCTTGTTCAGGTATGGAGTTCCGGAGTTTTTTCTTGACACTATCACATACTTATAAACTGTTATTATTGCCCATGTTAGTTTAGTTTAGTATTTTTTTTCAATATATATTTTCTTCTATATATTTTCAATTTTTTTTTCTCTTTTGATGATTATTTTTGTTTTTTTTCATTTATATTTATATAGACTTGATTGATTAATGTACCTTTTGTTGATTGATGTTTAATAGGATATTATTATCCTATTACTAATGTAATTTCAAGTTTATTGAATTTGTAATCTATTCATTATCATGCTATGTTTTTTTTATATATATATGAAATCTAATAAAAAGATTGAAAAAAAGAAAAAAAAAGGATTCTTTTAGCACATATGCTGAGTATTTTCAAACAGTTCTTTTTATATTTCAGATTTCCAGTATCTGCAGAAATATACTTTCATGTTGAAACATAGAAGCATAGAAAATCTACAGCACAATTCAGGCCCTTCGGCCTACAAAGCTGTGCCGAACATGTTCTTACCTTAGAACTACCTGGAGCCCTCTATTTTTCTAAGCTCCAGCAAGTCAAAGTCAAGTCAAGTCACTTCTATTGTCATTTCGACCATAATTGCTGGTACAGTACATAGTAAAAATGAGACAACATTTTTCAGGACCATGGTGTTACATGACACAGTACAAAAACTAGACTGAACTACATAAAAAAAACAACACAGAGAAAGCTACACTAGACTACAGACCTACACAGGACTACATAAAGTGCACAAAAACAGTGCAGGCATTACAATAAATAATAAACAGGACAGTAGGGCAAGGTGTCAGTCCAGGCTTTGGGTATTGAGGAGTCTGATAGCTTGGGGGAAGAAACTGTTACATAGTCTGGTCATGACAGCCCGAATGCTTTGGAGCCTTTTCCCAGACGGCAGGAGGGAGAAGAGATTGTATGAGGGGTGCATGGGGTCCTTCATAATGCTGCTTCCTTTGCGGATGCATTGTGTAGTGTAAATGTCCGTGATGGCGGGAAGAGAGACCCCGATGATCTTCTCAGCTGACCTCACTATCCGCTGCAGGGTCTTGCAATCTGAGGTGGTGCAATTTCTATACCAGGCAGTGATGCAGCTGCTCAGGATGCTCTCAATACAACCTCTGTAGAATGTGATAATGATGAGGGGTGGGAGATGGACTTCCCTCAGCCTTCGCAGAAAGTAGAGACGCTGCTGGGCTTTCTTTGCTATGGAGCTGGTGTTGAGGGACCAGGTGAGATTCTCTGTCAGGTGAACACCAAGAAATTTGGTGCTCTTTACGATCTCTACCGAGGAGCCGTCGATATTCAGCGGGGAGTGGTCGCTCTGTGCCCTCCTGAAGACAACAACCATCTCTTTTGTTTCGTTCACATTAAGAGTCAGGTTGTTGGCTCTGCACCAGTCCGTTAGCCGCTGAACCTCCTCTCTGTAAGCTAACTCGTTGTTCTTGCTGATGAGACCCACCACGGTCGTGTCATCGGCGAACTTGATGATACGGTTCGAGCTGTGTGTTGCAGCACAGTCATGGGTCAGCAGAGTGAACAGAAATGGACTGAGCCCCCGTGTTAAGTGTGATGGTGTTGGAGATACTGCTCCCGATCTGGACTGACTGAGGTCTCCCGGTCAGGAAGTCTAGGATCCAGTTGCAGGGGGAGGTGTTCAGGCCCAGTAGGCTCAGCTTTCCAATCAGTTTCTGAGGGATGATTGTGTTGAATGCTGAACTGAAGTCTATGAACAGCATCTGAACGTGTGTGCCTTTTTTGTCCAGGTGGAGGGTGGTGGCAATGGCGTCATCTGTTGAGCGGTTGGGACTGTACGCAAACTGCAGGTACACAAGTACCTATCCAGGAGTCTTTTAAAAGACCCTATCGTTTCCGCCTCTATCACCGCCACTGGCTGTCCATTCCATGCACTCACCACTCTCTGCATAAAAAACCTACCTCTGACATCTACTCTATACCTACTACTAAGCACCTTAAAACTATGCCCCCTCGTGGTAGCCATTTTAGCCCTGGGAAAAAGCCTCTGACTATCCATATGATCATTGCCTCTCATTATCTTGTACACCTCTATCAGGTCACCTCTCATCCTCCATCATTCCAAGGAGAAAAGGCCAAGTTCACTTAACCTATTCTCATAAGACATGCTCTCCAATCCAGGCAACATCCTTGTATATCTCCTCTGCACCCTTTCTATACCTTCCACATCCTTCCTGTAGTGAGATGACCAGAACTGAGCACAGTACTCCAAGTGGGGTTTGATAAAGGTCCTAGTGAGCTGCAGCATTACCTCTTGGCTCTTAAACTATTCAAGTATATTTTTAAGAGACTTTTTCTAGGTGAAGGGTATCCTTGCATATCCAATTTCTGAAAAAAAGCTATAACTAAACTGGAGTTACATTCTACTTTTATTCTTTTATATCCTTCAGAGTTTTAAGTTTTCCTTGATGTTCCTTCTTTCCTTCCATTTACCTGCGCTCTATTTACAAGAAGCATCCCACAGAGAGAACTGCTCTGTTAATAAGAGGAAACTTACGAACTGAACACTGCATAGTGAGATATTTTGTTACTTGTACAGGAAATGGATGGAGTTGTGGAATGTTTCTCACTCTGTACTTATCATGGAGAAGGTCACGTAAGCTAGGGAATTCAGGGAAGAGAATAATAATATCTTGAACCATATCCACCGTAGTAAAGGCAAGGTGCTGGTGAACTTGAGATACATGGATTATTAGGTTAATTGATCACGTGGGTGTATTTGGGCAGCATGGCCTCGTTGGGCTTGAAGGGTCTGTTACCATATTGTACCACTGGATGAATAGACAGACAGATAGATAAATAAACAAAACCAGATCAATGACATTTTATCAGTTCATTGACCTGAAACATTAATGCTATTTCACTCTCTACAGATGTTAACACCCTACTGAATATTTTTAAGTAATTTGGTTTTTTTTCACATTAATCACCTCTTTCTCTTCCCACTAGTTTAACTCTTGTTTTCAGTTCTCCTCTTGCTTACACTCAGAAGACTGTTCCAAATCAAAGAAACTCTGACAAGACTTCAGTTTCTGTATTATGAAAAAAATTGGTATTGAATTCTGAAATTACCCAGATGCTATTTTGATTGAATGAAGAGGGGAAAATTTACTGTATGCTGAAGTCAAATTGTTGGTATGTTATAACTGTTCTGGGACTGTTGATCAACAGTCAGTGTGTGCAGAAAATGAAGTGCCTTCAGCCTTTTCAAAGTGATTATTGATTGACTTAGCAGAAAGCTGCCAAGAAACATATGGTCTGGCTGTTATCCGATTGGATTACCTCGTGAATCCAACCATCATTCAGTGGAAGGATCTTAGCATCGGAGCAACTTTTGTAAGAAGCTAAGCACTAATCCAGAATTATCATCTTGTTGGATTTTATCTGAGTTCATGTTTTGAAAAGGTAAAGCACTGAGCTCAAATTCAGGCATATGTTAACAACTTAATATTTATTAATTTAGCAACACACCATGTTAACAGGCCCTTCCAGCTCAATGAGCCCAAGCTGCCTAATTGCACCTATGTGACCAATTACCAACCTCTTTGGAATAGAAACATAGAAAACTGACAGCACAATACAGGCTCTTTGGCCCATAATGCTGTGCTGACATCTACCCACTTTAGGAATTATCTGGGGTTACCCATAACCCTCTATTTTTCTAAGCTCCATGTACCTATCCAGGAGTCTCTTAAAGGACCCTATTGTATCCACCTCCACCACTGTTGCCAGCAGCCCATTCCACGCACTTACCATTCTCTGCATAAAAAAACTTACCCCTGACATCTCCTCTGTACCTACTTCCAAGCACCTTAAAACTGTGCCCTCTCGTGTTAGCCATTTCAGCCCTGGGAAAAAGCTTCTGACTATCCACATGAACAATGCCTCTCAACATCTTATACACCTCTATCAGGTCACCTCTCATCCTACCTCGCTCCAAGGAGAAAAGGCCAAGTTCACTCAACCTATTCTCATAAGGCAGGCTCTCCCATCCAGGCAACATCCTTGTAAATCTCCTCTGCACCCTTTCTATAGTTTCCACATCCTTCCTGTAGTGAGATGACCAGAACTGAGCACAGTACTCCAAGTGGGGTCTGACCAGGGTCCTATATAGCTGTAACATTACCTCTCAGCTCTTAAGCTCAATCCCATGATTGATGAAGGCCAATGCACCATATGCCTTCTTAACCACAGAGTCAACCTGTGTAGCAGCTTTGAGTGCCCTATGGACAGGGACCCCAAGATCCCTCTGATCCTCCACACTACCAAGAGTCTTTCCATTAATACTATATTCTGTTATCATACTTGACCTACCAAAATGAACCAGCTCACACTTATCTGGGTTGAACTCCATCTGCCACTTTTCAGCCCAGTTTTGCATCCTATCGATGTCCCGCTGTAACTTCCCACTATCCACAACACCCTCAACCTTGGTGTCATCAGAAAATTTACTAGCCCATCCTCCCACTTCCTCATCCAGGTCATTTATAAAAATCATGAAGAGAAGGAGTCCCAGAACAGATCCCTGAGGCACCTCACTGGTCACCGACTTCCATGCAGAATTTGACCCATCTACAATTACTCTTTGCCTTCTGTAGGCAAGACAATTCTAGATTCACAGGCAAGGTCCCTTTGGATCCCATGTGTCCTTACTTTCTCAATAAGCCTTGCATGGGGTACCTTATCAAATGCTTTGCTGAAATCCATATACACTACATCTACGGCTCTACCTTCATCAATGTGCTTAGTCACATCCTCAAAAAATTCAATCAGGCTCAGAAGCCACAACCTGTCTTTGACAAAGCCATACTGACTATTCCTAATCATATTATGCCTCTCCAAATGTTCAAAAATCCTGCCTCTTAGGATTTGGAGTGTTCGAGGAAACTGGATCACTAAGAGGAATCCCAAACGATCATGGGGAAAATATACAAACTCCTTACAGCCAGTGGTGGGAATTGAACCTGGGATGCTGGCTCTGTAATAATGTCACACTAATCACCATGAAACCATGCTACCACAAATATAAGTTATGCCAATGAGATTGTCAGTATTGAACTACCTTTTCCTTTATTGCAAACAGAATATTTGTCTTTTGGATGTTGCTAACAATTAGAGATATTTTTAAGAGATTTACTGCATGAACGTCTCTTATGCTTAGAGGTCATATATATGAAGTATGAATTTGCAAATTAAGAAAATTTATAGCTGTTAAATATAATTTCCATTCATAATGAATGATGCAAAATATTGTCATGAGGAAAAAATATGATACATTTATTTTCAAGTAATTGAACTTGACACAAAGGTTTATTATTGCAGCTTGGTGTACAATAATCCAGAAAACAATAAGTCCCTCTGGTCAGGGTTTGTGTCAGATAGATGATAGCTTAACAACAAATGAATTAGGACACAGGTTATAAGATAATGACACATCTTTTACAATGTTCGAGCCTTACATCATGAAATTTGTGTAGTAACACTTTGTGTGTTTTAACAGGGTGTACAGAAGAAGAAGATAATGATGAATACTTTGCTTTATGTCTGCACACCTTTGTATCAATTAGATCAATACTGGAAATTATCATTTTGTCTGTGAGATATTTAATTTACTTACATCACAGACCAGTATTTGTTTCTGAGAAAACTAACATGATAAAATACTGTCACAGGATCTGAGGTGAGGCTTTCAACATTAACAGTTTTGATAGGGAAAGAAATCTAATGGGTATTTCTTGAATTTGCATAACTAGAGGTTGGTTCTCTGCCTGACTTACATTTTGGTATTGGTTTATTACTACCACATGTACTGAGATATAGTGAAAAGGTTCTGCTTCATATGCTATGCACTGTGTAACATTGCTATTGATGAATTGATCTATCACTACACATTATTGTTTATGTAAGATTGCTGTAGACAAATTGATAAAATGCCAGAATGATTACTCCTCAAATACATACTTCTGTCTGTGAATTCCTTGAGATGATCTGAAGCATGAAAGGCACTTTATAAATGAAGGTTATGTTTATTTTGTTCAGCTCAAATTAATATTTGTAATTAATTAATGTTAGTGATTCTAAAATAATGTTGTGTACTATGTAGAGTGTGTACTATGATACACTGTGTGAACTAATGTAATGTTTAATAGGTAATCATTGTGGTCTACCTTCCTACTAACTCAGCTGTAATGGAGAAAATTTTATATTTTCTATATGAGTCAGATTAAGCCTCCTCAGTGAATATGACCTGTTGCCATTAAGACTAGCTTTAATTTGCATGTCAGATATTTACTATGGATTTCTAACATACTGTCTGAGCTTTGTAATCCTTATTAACTCTGGCAGATTGTCCTTTTAATCATGGCAAAGAATCTTTTGTATTCTGAAAATTAAAAATTAAACATCTGATCAATTGGATAATGGTTTTCATATGGTCATCAATTCTGTTATACGTACTGATTCTAGAAAAATTAAAAATTGCACATCCTTTACTAACGTGATCCCAAAAGAAGTGACAAATTGACTTACTGGATTTCTATTCACCCGCGTCACCTTTCCACTAATCCTCTCGAACTGATTATCATCTATGTAGATCGGGACAGCAGCGGTTTTATCTTACTGGACCAACTGAAGCTCAATTGTAAAATTCATCAGCAGGAAAGGCTTCCCAATTTCTTGATGGATCTCCTTCCTTTGGAATTCCAATGGATTCTTGAAGATTTGGTGCATTATTGGAGGGTAGTTCATACTCTATGCAGGAAGATGGCTCAGAGAGTACAACAATCATCAATCTATAAGGGCAAGAAGGGGTTTAATAATGCCAGAAGGTAGACTAAGATGTTTAACTTAGTTCTACTTATCTTATTACCTCCTGTGCTCCCTTGGACTACTGACATGCAAACTAATGTATTCCTATGGAATTTTTGAAAACAATAATGTACCTAGTGAATTTAAAATCACTGAGTGGAAATAAAAGAAAATACAACGGGTTCTGGTTACTTGGGAAGCATTGCAGCCAATACATTTTGGTCCAATTAAGCAGCTACCCGAATGAGCTGAAGTTTCATGGAAAAAAGCGATAAAAAACGACTAACTACTGTTTAACTGGGTATAAGACCATAAATCATAGGAGCGAATCTACTCCAACACTTCATCATGGCTGATCCTGGATCCCATTCAACCCCATACACCAGCCTGCCCTCTCACCATATCTTTTGTTGACCCAACCAATCAGGAATCCTTCAACTTCCACTTTAAATATACGTACCCACGGACTTGGCCTTCACCGCAGTCCGTGGCAGAGTATTCCACAGGTCTAGCACTCCGGCTAAAAAAAAATGCTCCTTACTTCTGTTCTAAAAGGTCTCCCTTCAGTTTTGAAGCTGTGCCCTCTAGTTCTGGATACCCACACCAGAGGGAACATCCTCTCTAGTTCCACCTTATCTAGTCCTTCCAACATTTGGTAGATTTCAATGAGATCCTCACACATTTTTTGAAATTCCAGTGAGTACAGGTCCAAAGCTGCCAAATGCTGCCTATATGTTAATCCTTTCATTCCTGAAATGATCCTCGTGAACCTCCACTGGACTCTCTCCAATGACAATACATCCTTTCTGAGATAAGCATCCCAAAACTGTTGCCAATACTCCAAGTGTGGCCTAACTAGTGTCTAACAAACCTTCTTGTTTTTAAACCTGCTTGTTTTTATATTCTATTCCCCTTGAAATAAATGCCAACATTCCATTTGTCTTCTTTACCACCAACTCAACCTGTGAATTAACCTTCTGGGAGTCTTGCACCAGCACTCCTAAGTCCCTGTGCAGCTCTGATGTTTGAATTTTTCCCCATTTAGATAATAGTCTGCACTATTGCTCCTTTTACCAAAATGCATTATCATACATTTCCCAACACTGCTTTCCATCTGCCACTTTTTTGCCCATTCTTCCAATTTTTCTAATTCCGGCTGCAGTCACATTGCTTCCTCAGCACTACCTACCCCTTCACCTATCTTTGTATCATCCACAAACTTTGCCACAAAGCCATCAATTCCATTATCCAAATCATTGACCAACAACGTAAAAAGTAACGGTCCCAGTACTGACCCCTGAGGAATACCGCTAGCCACTAGATTTAAATGAAATTATGTATTTAAATGAAATACAGAACAAAATAGAACACTATCAGTACGACTGCAGCACTATCAATCTACGTTTGTATATATTTTAGTTCCTAAATATCATCGACAGAGGAATTCATCCAGTATACCAGTAAGTTGTCACCTTCTTTTGACTGTAAATGAACAAAATCAGCGCAGACACCTAATGTAGGTAATGGACTGCCTTCATGCAATGTTTTCAATGATTGCATCCTCCAAATCTTCATTTCCATTGTGACATTCAAGATGATTATCAATACCTTCAAATTCTTCATAGTTCCCAATTTGTTGAAGTAGTAAAATAATTTTGTTTTCACTCCCATCTGTTTCTTTCATCTCCAATCCTGAATGCCTGAAACCACAGTGATCAAAGCAGTTCTGAATTGTCCTACTGTTTATTTCTCACCACTATCAGTGATAAAAATATCACTGCTTTTTGAACACAAGAGCACGCAACTAATACCATTTAGAAACTGTTCACTCTAAGTACGGTGTGAAAGCATGGTGTAATGACACCCAAATGAGGATGCGTGTCTGATGCTAGTTAGAAACTGTTTGGCAACAGTCTCCAGCCCCAATAAAGCAGCATAATGCCCCAAATAACAATGGGACTCCTGAATGTTTTCTGAATTAGTTTTTGTTCTTTAAGAGTTGTCCCAAATAAGCGGCTGCACCAGTTAATTGATAGCCCAATTAACAGGAATCCACTGTATTGTGAAGATGCTGGAAATTTTCAATAAAAATAAATAGTTCTAGAAATTCATGGTAGGTCAGAAGGCAGCTCTGGAAGGAGAAACCAAGTTAATATAATGATATTATCAATAAAAATACAGATGCTGAATATTTGAAATATTTGAAGGTCTGTAGGTTCTCAGACCTGAAAAGCTAACTTCATTTCTCTCTCCCAGATTCTACCTGATTTGCTTTCTCCAGCATATTTTATTTTTATTTCAAGTTTCTGGCAATGTATGTGGTGTCATTAAAAATGGAATTTACTGTTGATGAAAGAGACTTTATTTGTAAGTGGTTGAATTTTAATGTGATAAAAATGATTTTGGGTGATGGCAAGTATTCTTGCCAGCTAGATTTCTTTAACTGCCCCTTCAGGTTAAAGAAATGGGAGCAAATGATAAGCAGTGAAGGGCTGCAGTGCAAGAAATAACACTGGTCTGAAAACATCAAAGTCACATAAAGGATCTACTTTGCAACCAATAGAAAGAGTACTGTGGCACTGTGGCAGCCAGGAAATATCAGGTTGTTAGAGATGGGTCAAAGTGGAAAAAATGTCAATTCAGCTTTGCAGATTGTCAAAATTGCTGTGTACTCGGACTTAAATTAATAAAGTGTCAATTATTAAGGTGAGCAAGAGAGTTGGTTTAGTAAATTATTGAGGAGCTTCTGGAAAAGACTAAACTGAGCATTTAGATGAACAGCTAATGTCATTTTCACCAACTTTAATATGACCTTTTACCAGACTGTGCTCCAGCCCAAACTAGGGTAAGTGAATGAATGAGATGACCTGTTTTTCAGAAGAATCATGATTCATGAGCACAGACTGTATGTGCTGGTAGTGAAGAAGGATCAATACATTTGGCTGAGATGATGGAAGAGCAAACTACACAGATATTTTCGTGACTTGCAGGACATCATCGAGATGGAGATAATGACAGTGCAGAAGGTCTTTGCTCCAAAAGAAACAAACAGAATCTATTAAGGAATTTGTACTTCTGCAAACAACATCTAACACAGTTTTCTCCAAAAAATCATATTCTGTATGACCTTCCTAATGCATGTCTCTAATAGGCCACCAAGCCTGCCCATACATGCTTCAGAAACTCACTCAAATTACACTACTTTTTTTGAAATTAAGCAGGACCAGGAAGCTATGCAGCTGGATTCCTGTGCATTCATATTTGATAGTTAATAAAACTTTATCACCCAACCTACGTTGCCCCAGTTGTGCATGCCATGTGAAGTACCCTCCAGGAGAAGAGAATGGTGAGCATTTTTGCCAAGCATTCTAATACATTTACTTTCCCTTCTTTAGCTGATTACCACAGCATTTGAAAGATAAAGATTAGCTTTACTTATATCAAAATATACAGTGAAATGTGTTATTTGCATCATGACAAATCAGCGAGGATTGTCACCGCTCCACTGGCACTGATCTAGCGTTGCTATCATTTGCTCCACTGTCTGATGAATTGAGGTTGAGGCTAGGGGCCTGTTCCGGCTGCTCCAGACTTTGGGGCGATGGACTCACTTACATTCTGAATGCTGTTGCTTGCTTTCATTGTTTGCATGATTTGTGTTATTTTTCTCTCCTGCACATCTTGGTCTTTTTTTAATGTGATGGCCTGCAAGCAGACGAATCTCAAGGTTGTATAATTTCTACATATTTTGATAATAAATGTACTTTAAACTTTAAAATTTGAACATAATATGCCAACAGTTCATTAATCCTAACCAATACGTCTTTAGAATGTGGGAGGAAACTGCAGCAGATGGAGGAAACCACACAGTAACAAGGGAAATGTACAAACTCATCACAGATAATGGTGATTATAATAGTCAAAAGAAAGCTAGCACCAAAATGACATCTGAATCCATGGTCATACATTAAACCAGAACAAAAATCATACATATGGTGCCTATAAAAAGTACTCAGCCCCTGTCCCCTTGGAAATTTTAATGCTTTATTGTTTTACAACTTTGAATCACAGTGGATTTAATTTGGCACCTTTTGACACTGATCAACAAAAAAAACGATTCTTTCATGTCGAAGTGAAAACAGATCTCTACAAAGTGATCTAAATTAATTACAAATATAAAACACAAAATAATTGGTTGCATTAGTATTCACCCCCTTTAATACGACATACAAATAATCACTGATGCAGCCAATTAGTTTTAGAAGACACATAATTAGTTAATTGGAAATCTGTTTTTGGAGACCTGTGAACAGTCAAGGTGTTTCAATTGAGTGTAGTATAAATACACCTGTATCTGGAAGGTCCAGTTGCTGGAGGGTCAGGATCCTGGCAAAAGCTACACCCTGAAGACAAAAGAACACTTCAAGCAACTTCGCAAAAAGGTTATTGAAGACCACAAGTCAGGAGATGGATGCAAGAAAATTTCCAAGTCACTGAATATCCCTTGGAATATAGTTAAGTCAGTCATCAAGAATTGGAAAATATAAGGCACAACCGTAAATCTGCCTAGCGCAGGCCATCCTCAAAAACTGAGTGAGCGTGCAAGAAGGGGATGAGTGAGGGAGGCCACTAAAAGACTCATGACAACTCTGGAAGTGTTACGAGCTTCAGTGGTTGAGATGGGAGAGATTGTCTGTGCCTACAACTGTTGTCCAGGTGCTTTACCAATCGTAGCTTTATGACAGAGAGGCAAGGAGAAAGCCACTGTTAAAAAAAAACTCACATGAAGTTTCGGCTAGAGTTTGCCAGCAGGCATGTGGGTGACTCTGAAGTCAGCTGGAAGAAGGTTCTATGCTCTGATGAAACCAAAATTGACTTTTTTTGGCCATCAGACTAAAAGCTTTGGCGTCAAAAACACACCATCCCTACTGTGAAGCACGGTGGTGGCTGCATCACGCCGTGGGGATGATTCACTGTGGCAGGCCCTGGAAGGCTTGTGAAGGTAGAGGGTAAAATGAATGCAGCAAAATACAGGGAAATCCTGGAAGAAAACTTGATGCAGTCTGCAAGAGAACGGTGACTCGGGAAAAGATTTGATTTCCAGCAAGACAAATACCCCAAACATAAAGCCAAAGCTACACAGGAATGGTTTAAAAACAACAAAGTTAACTGGAGTGGCCAAGTCAGAGTTCAGACCTCAAACCAACTGAGAATTTATGGCTGGACTTAAAAAGGGCTGATCACTCATGAGACCCATGTAATCTGACAGAGCTTGAGCAGTTTTGTAAAGAAGAATGGGGAAAATTGCAGTGTCCAGATGTGCAAAGCTGATAGAGTCCTGTCCACACAGGCTCAAGGCTGTAATCGCTGCCAAAGGTACATCTGCTTAATACTGACTTGAAGGGGGTGAATACTTATGCAATCAATTATTTTGTGTTTGAGATTTGTAATTAATTTAGATCACTCTGTAGAGATCTGTTTTCACTTTGACACAAAAGAGTATTTCGGTTGATCAGTGTCAAAGAAGCCTAAATAAATCCACTGTGATTCAATGAAAATCAATAAAACATGAAAACTTCCGGGGGGGGGGGCTGTAAATACTTTTTATAGGCACTGTATGTCAACTATTTGCATTCTTGTAATGTCTGCCTTCCATGTGCATTTAACTGCCCTAGTGCTCTGAAGGTGTGTGTCCTCCTCCCCCACTATTAGGTGGAGCCTGGCTGGTGGTAGGTGAGATATGCAGTGGAGGAGGATTAAGATGACTTTATTGACCAATCACAAGGCAATTCACCACACAGTTTTTAATTAATTCACAGCTTGCACTTTGTTGTCTCCACGCAAATTTCAACTCACATCATGGTCCGAGGTACCCATCTGCTTCAGTGCTGGTACCTAAGAAGAACGTGGCTAACTGTCTCAATGACTATCATTCAGTAGCCTTACATCCACAGTGATGAAGTGTTTGAGAGGCTGCTGATGAAACATATCAACTCCACCCTGAGAAGCAACTTAGTTCTGCTCCAATTTGCTTATTGGTGCAATAAGTCCACAACAGATGCATCTCATTGCCTCTTCACTCAACCCTGGAATATCTAGACAGCAAAGATGTATACATCAGGATGTACTTTACAGACCACAGCTTGGCATTCAATTCCATCATCCCCTCAAAACTATTCAATATGTTTCAAGACCTTGGCCTCAATAACTCTTTATGCTATTGGATCCTCAATTTCCTCACTTGCAGAACCCTGTTAGTTCAGATTGGCAACAACATTTCCTCCACAATCTCTATCAGCCCAAGTGCTCCATAAGGCTGTGTTCTTAGTCCCCTGTCCTACCCCCTTACAGTTATGACTGTCTGGCTAAGCAGAGCTCCAGTCCTCTATTCATGTTTGCTGATGATCATTTTGGAGGACCTGTCTTGGGCCCAGCATGTAAGTGCAATGACAAAGAAAGTTTCAAATTAAGTGCAATGGTTCAGCATAACATCTAAAATTTTGACGAACTTCTATGGATGTGTTGTGAAGAGTATATTGACTGGCTGCATCATAACCTGGTATGGAAACACCAATGTCCTTTAATGGAAAATCCTGCAAAAAGTAGTGGATATACCCCACCATTGGGCTCATCTACACAAAGCGTTCTCTCAGGAAAGCAGCATCCATCATCAGGGACCCCACCAGCCAGGTCGTGATCCCTTCTCACTGCTGCCATTGAGAAGAAGGTACAAGAGCCTGAACTGTTCCAGTTTCAGGAACAGTTATTACCTCTCAACCATCAGGCTCTTGAACTGGAGGGATAACTTGCTTCATCATTGAAATGTCCCTATAACTTATGTCCCTTTCAACTTTCAAGGACTCTTCATTTCATGTTCTTGGTATTTATTACTTATTTGCAGTTTGTTGTCTTTTGTACACTGGTTATATGCCTAAGTTGGTATGGCCTTTCATTGATTCTATTATGGCTTTAATTCCATTATGGATTTATTGAGTATGCCCAGTATACTCAATGGCTTGTATATGGTGACATTTATATACTTAGATAATAAATTTTCTTTGGACTGAATTGTGTGGACTCCATGCCAACAATTTAAGTGATGAATCAGAATCAGAGTCACTTTATTGCCAATATCTGAAACATACCAGAATTGATTGTGGTTAAGTGCCAAGCATTAAGCACAGGACAACACCATAACAGACAACACAACAACAACCAATAATATACAAGACAATGTTGCAGTCATGAGCAATCAACAATTAGCAGAACAGTGACATGCACAAACATCAATAATCAAACTTAAATAAATGAAAACATGTGAACAGACTCATTAATTATCAACAGAACAAGGAGGGCAGGAAAGATCAATTAGTAGATATTATGCTGGGATAGTAAGAGTATTGCACCTGAGTGAGTTTTCTTGAGAAGCTGGATAGCTACAGGAAAGAACCTTTGAAGATGACATGTAGTCCTGGTGACAACGAACTTGTTGCATCTTCCTGATGGCATTTTGATGAACGGGTGGAGTCAGCTATTGTCCAATTGTACCAATACTTACTCAGACCACCTCCCCATCTTGTACCATTGAAAAAAGGATCTCCCATTGGGAAAAAGATTGATCCTTCTTTCTCCCTGAAACCAGCATGGGGAGTGGGGAGGGGGTGGTCTTCCATGCAATTGTTAGTTACCAGAGTTCTCACTGCTTTTCATCTGAAGCCCTTATTCTCCTTGATTATAAGTTCAAATATTGTTTTTCAAGCTCATTGGCACTGGCCTATCTAGCTAAGATGTGGCAGCTTTTCTTTGACTCTGATCCAAAACAGCATCATGTTTTTCTTTTCTTTCAAGTAACAAAATGTAATTAATGCCTCTTTCTTTGTTCTCCCGGAATCAGAGCAGTTCAGCCAGTTGCTAAGCTCAGGTCACCTCAGGTCACAGACACAGACTGTCCTATTCATAAGCCTGCATGCACTGTCTTACCGAAGAACATCTCACAAACAACTTACTATTTGGAAATGATCTTTAGTTCAGCAGATTAACAGTAAGGGGCTCATTGTTTCCATTCTTAATTGTTTTGATCCAGCTATTCCTGGGCAAAACCTAATGTTCTAATCCTGCTCCTATGTCTTATGATCTACAACATTGAACAGTGTGTAAGACTAGCAATGCAAAAGTAAAATTAGAAGCTTTTCTCGGTGACCTTAAAGATGTGTGGTAGGTCATGAATTTCCTTTGGCATTTCTGAATCTTTGCATTAAGCCTGACAGCCTTCTCCTTGTGCTTCCGATTTAGCATCCCTGTGAGTAATAATTGGTCCTCATCTGATCTCCTCCTCTCTGCTACGTCTGCTGTGGCTTCCAATGCTGTATCAGAAGATTTAAGCAGCAATTCTTACTGGGAGTTAGCATGACTTCCAGCAAAAATGCGAAAACCTTTAGAACAGTAGCTTTCAGGCAGTTATTATAAAATATAGCAGATGCAGGGTGACTTTAAAGAATGCTAGATAAAGTTTGCTGGAGCTAGACACTAATCAGATTGAGCCTAAATTGATGCAGTGAAGCAATCCCCATCCTGGAAGATGCTGATTGGTTACTGAAATCATGATGATGATAACTTTGCACGCTTCATTGGGTAAAGGAGGTATGGCCTAATTTCACATTGTGTTCTTGGAGTGTCTTTCAGTACTGTACAATTTCATCTCCATAGATTACTCTAAGGATTTTGGAAGCATATGTCAAATTTAAGGTATTGAAATATTAATAGCCCTTGATAGAAGTCAATATATTATGGATAATATTTTTATAAATGTATTGAAAATAATTTTCCTACTTAAGAGATTCTTAGATAGGTACATGGAGCTTAGAAAAACAGACGGCTATGCGGTAGAGAAATTCTAGGCAGTTTCTAGAGTGGGTTATATGGTCGGCACAACATTGTGAGCTGAAGGGTCTGTTCTAGGAAAATAAGGAGCTTAATATTAGGATAAATAAAGGGAAAATGGACAAGGGAGAGTCAGTGCATGTAGTGTACCTGGACTTCCAGAAAACTTTTGATAAAGTCCCACATAGGAGATTAGTGGGCAAAATTAGGGCACATGGTATTGGGGGCAAAGTACTGACATGGATTGAAAATTGGCTGGCTGACAGGAAACAAAGAGTAGCGATTAACGGGTCCCTTTTGGAATGGCAGGCTGTGACCAGTGGGGTACTGCAAGGTTCGGTGCTGGGACCGCAGCTGTTTACAATATACATTAATGATTTAGATGAAGGGATTAAAAGTAACATTAGCAAATTTGCCGATGACACAAAGCTGGGTGGCAGAGTGAAATGTCAGGAGGATGTTATGAAAATGCAGGGTGACTTGGACAGCTTGGGTGAGTGGGCAAATGTATGGCAGATGCAGTTTAATGTGGATAAATGTGAGGTTATCCACTTTGGTGGCAAGAACAGGAAGGCAGATTACTATTTAAGTAGAGTTAGGTTAGGAAAAGGGGAAGTACAACGAGATCTAGGTGTTCTTGTACATCAGTCAATGAAAGCAAGCATGCAGGTACAGCAGGCAGTGAAGAAAGCTAATGGCATGTTGGCTTTTATAACAAGAGGAATTGAGTATAGGAGTAAAGAGGTCCTTCTGCAGCTGTACAGGGCCCTGGTGAGACCACACCTGGAGTATTGTGTGCAGTTTGGTCTCCAAATTTGAGGAAGGACATTCTTGCTATTGAGGGAGTGCAGCATAGGTTCACAAGGTTAATTCCTGGAATGGCGGGACTGTCATATGTTGAAAGATTGGAGCAACTGGGCTTGTATACACTGGAATTTAGAAAGATGAGAGGGGATCTGATTGAAACATATAAGATTATTAAAGGGTTGGACACACTGGAGGCAGGAAGCATGTTCCCGCTGATGGGTGAGTCCAGAACTAGAGGCCACAGTTTAAGAATAAGGGGTAGGCCATTTAGAACAGAGATGCCGAAAAACTTTTTCACCCAGAGAGTGGTGGATATGTGGAATGCTCTGCCCCAGAAGGCAGTGGAGGCCAAGTCTCTGGATGTATTCAAGAGAGAGTTAGATACAGCTCTTATAGATAGCGAGGTCAAGGGATATGGGGAGAGGGCAGGAACGGGGTACTGATTGTGTCTGATCAGCCATGATCACAGTGAATGGCAGTGCTGGCTAGAAGGGCCGAATGGCCTACTCCTGCACCTACTGTCTATTGTTTATTGAAAAGCATTTCATTCTCCTTCACAGTAAAATATACAGTCAGTATATTCATGACTGTATTTAAGAAAGTTGTTGTTGAGTGCTGTCAAGTCACCATTGACTCATGGCAACCCTATGGATAGTGTTGTTGTCCAGAGGGTTTTCATGGCAGGATATGGAAGTAGATTGCCATGCTTTTCTTCTGTGCAGATACAGCTGCTGCCCAGGTTGGAACCCAGCTGGATTCAAATTCAGGACCATCCACCTCTAAGTCCAGTGTAGATGGCACTATACCACCAGCTGGTTCTACTTAAAATTTCAGTATGAATTTGCTTTCAACACAAATAGTTATGCAATTTGGTTTCTATAAAGTTTTTCCTTGCTTTGTAATTTACTGTGAAGAAGTGCGGTTGGTGCTGTAGTTAAAGAAAAAATAAGCTTTTTACAATTCTCACTACACATTTTGGAAAACAAAATTTTATTTTCAGATTGTACTAAATCTATGTAACACTTAAGAAACAAATTATTGAACATTACATGAGGATAGTCTGAATATCACTCTGTCCCAGATTTTGCAGGTTAACATCAACAGTTCTGAACAGTGACACAAGTTGTTATCCATATGAACACCCCCCCGACTGGGACATCCATGTGTAGGACATTGCATTAGTATAATTAGCTTAAGGTTTGCCATATTTAGCTGACTAATGAATTGTCTTGTCCATTACTTAATAATAACATAACTTTTAAGGATATCTTTTTTAATATCTTGCCCATGGTGATGGTAGAATTTAGAATCTATAAAGTATTACAATGGTTGTTTACAACTTATATTAATTTTACATATGAAGAAATTAAACAGGAGTTGGAAATATCTGAGGTTATTAGAATGGGGTTTCAACACTTAAACTGAAATCCACAACTCTCCTCTTCTTTATATTTTGCATTTATGCATTTATTATTAGGAACATTTATTTTGAGAAAATACAGTTTGATTCAATAAAGTCCTATAAACTTTTTACCCACGGTCTTAAATTTTACCAACATTGGAGAATGGTGTCTATTAAATGTCACTTTATATCTGTTCCCAGCACACTATCCCGTAGCTGTTTTGAAATACCGGATGAAGTCACTCAGCCAGCAGCAATGAATTGTCAGAAACATAATCATGGCCTTGAGCATGAGTTACTGAAGACAGAGAACATAAAGTCAACTCATAATCTAATCTTATGCCAATATTTTACTTTAAACTTAATTAATCTTGGCAGCATTGAGGCTGATTTTTTTCTCTATTTTTCTTTTATTATGAAATAGTTACGCTTTTCAGGGTATAGTCAAACATTTTTTACAATGTCCTAAGAGCAAACAAAAATGTCTAAGATATTTCTAATATGAATTAAAATATAAATCCTTTTTCTTGTCCAAAGATTCCTTTTCTTAAGAACATGTTCTCAATAATGATATGAATAGAATTTTGTAAGCTGCATGATGTGTTCACAAGAAATGGAAAAAAGCTCATTTATACTCTGAGAATAGCAAGGAGGTCAGACAATGAAAACAATTCATGATGAATGTCAGTTTTTAAGATTCAAGATACAAAATTGTTTAATGTCATTTCCAATACACAAGTGTAAAGGGGAATTAAATAATTGTTACTACAAATCTGGAGCAGAAATTAAAAAACACACCAAAATAAAGAAAACGATAATAAAAAAGCACAATAAATATAAATACATAAGAGTTCATGTGCGTAGGTTGATTGTACATTCAACATAGATTGATTGTATGTACCTAATAGGGAATTAAATTCATGCTGAAAATACCCAATATGTCAGAGAGTATAAATAAAAAGAAAAACAGAGTTAGCATTTCAGAACAGTGAGCTGTGTTCAAAACTAATGAATATTAGCAAAATGATATGCATA
The DNA here is from genome assembly GCF_030144855.1 of Hypanus sabinus. Classification (NCBI taxonomy): domain Eukaryota; kingdom Metazoa; phylum Chordata; class Chondrichthyes; order Myliobatiformes; family Dasyatidae; genus Hypanus; species Hypanus sabinus. The sequence goes on from NC_082707.1 coordinate 175,089,446, forward strand.
GCTAATAATGAGTATAACTTGGTGCTAATACTTTATACAATCAAAGTACTTCTGATATTGGAATGTATATTGCTTACTCTCATTATGCACAACCTTCTGTTAACTAATTAAGGTTTGTTGCATCATCTCCCATTCCATAAAATTGTAGAGTCTAGAAAATTAACTGACAATTTCCGGGTGATATTCTATTGATTGTAGAATTGAGCAGAGTGTTACCCTGGGTAATCAAGTTAGCATGCCTGACCTTTTCCTTGCACCAGATATATATGAAGTGAGGTTATTATCTGTGTATTTCTGGCCTTCCAGTCACAACTTAGAGCTTGAAGGTGTATTGGTATTGGTTCACTATTGTCACATGTATTGAGATACAGTGAAAATCTTATCTTGCAATATTGTTTATACAAATCAGATCATTACATACTCTATGAGATAGTACAAGGCAAAAAAAAAATGCAGAATAAAATGTAAAAGCTACAGAGAAAGTGCAGTGCTGGTAAACCTTGTACTATAAAGTGCAAGATCATAATGAGGTAGATGTGAGGTCAAGTGTTCATCTTATTGGACAAGAGGTCTGTTCAAGAATCAGATAACTATGGGATAGAAGCTGTCCTAGAGCAACCTATGCAACCTGTTGAAGAAACTCAACAAGACAGGCAGAATCTATGGAGTAGAATAAATCATCACTGTTTTGGATTGAAAGATTAACTGATTATTCCACTCCACAGGCGCTGCCTGACTTGTCGAGATTTTCCAGTAGTTTGTGTGTGTTTCTCAGGGTTTTCAGCAGCTGTAGAATCTCTTGTGTTTATGAAGCTGTCCCTATGATACATGCTTTCAGGCTTTTGTATCTTCCACCCAATGAGAGAGGGGAGAAGAGAGAATCTCTGGAGTGGGTAGGGTCTTTAATTATGCTGAAGCAGTGAGAAGTATAGACAGAGTCCATCGATGGAAAGCAGTTTTCTGTGATGTGCTGAGCTGCATCTACAACTCTGCAGTTTCTTGTGGTCATGTGTAGAATTGCCATACCACACCATTATGCATTCAGATAGTGTGCTTTCTATAGCACATCAATAAAAAGTGGTAAAGGTCAACAGAGACATGACAAATTTCTTCAGCCTTCTGAGGAAGTAGAGGTGTTGGTGAGCTTTCTTGGTCTTATCATCAATGTGTTTGATATATATATATTGGAGTGGATTAATTAGATCTAATATTGGACATTGGTATAACACAAAGCTACTGAATAGCTGTCAAAGTTCAAAGTTCAAAATAAATTTATTATCAAAGTCCAAATTTATCACCATATACAACCTCAAGATTCATTTTATTGCAGGCATATTCAATAGATCCATAATAGAATCAATGAAAGGCCGCATCAACTTCAGCTTTCAATCAGTGTGCAAGACAACAAACTGTGCAAATATAAAAAGAAAAATAATAATAGTAAATAAATAAGCAATGAATATTGAGAACTTGAGATGAAGAGTTCTTAAAAATGAGTCCATAGGTTATGGGAACATTTCAATGGTGGGGAAAGTGAAGTTGAGTGAAGTTATCTTCTTTCATTCAAAGTTTATGGGCAATAACTGTTCCTAAACCTGGTGGTGTGAATCTTGCAGCTTCTGTATCTTCTTCCTGATGGCAGCAGCAAAAAGAGAGCATGTCCTGGGTGGTGGGGATCCCCGATGATGGATACTGCTTTCCGACAACAATTTTTCATCTAAATGTGCTCAATGGTGGGGAGGGCTTTATCTGTGATGGACTTAGCTGTATCCATTACTTTTTGTAGGATTTTCCATTCAAGAGCATTGGTACTTCCATACCAGGCTGTGATGCAGCCAGTCAATAATCTATGTAAACAAGCCAAATAGGATTCACATTAGATTCTTTGAGATACATTAGCCCCTTTTCATACCTGGGAAGTTAGATGTTTCAACTTGGCTCTGGAGCATCAGATGAGTAAGTGGTTGCAGTTGATAGATAAAGTGCCACTCCATTCATGGCATGACTAGCAGGGTTCTCTAGCAATTCCATTTTGTGAATCTTATGGATTTTATAAAATGGAAGCCCAGCATAGAAGAATTTACTATTAATATATTGTCAAATTGTTCTGAGCTCACAGTTGTTAAACTATTTGTATGTACTTAATATAGTGCATGGATTATTATTATTGGTGCTGATGAATTTTAACAAGGTATCCTTTAACAAATGTAGTGGAAAAATGGGAATGGTCAAGGCTTACATATTCCAAGCAGCACACAGAAAATGCTGAAGGAACTCAGCAGGCCAGGCAACATAGGTGGAGAGGAATAAACAGTCAAACTTTTGGGCAAAGACCACTAATCGGAACTGTGTGTGTTGATCTGAATTCTTGCATCTCGTATTTATGAGTTGCATATTCATTTGGCTTAGTGCAATAAGTTTTCCACAGAAGTGAAAACCTGATTTTGGCAGCGGGGTTTAATACCTACACAGAGCAGAAAGAGACTATCACTGGTATCACTGGTAAATCAATGTGCTTTAAGCCCTTGCAAGGGCATAACATATAACAAATTTTGTTCTAGAATGCTTTGGTCTTTAACTTTAAATGAAGGACAGTGAAACATTTCAAGAACAGGTTTTGCCCCCATCATCTTGCTTCATGATTATTAATTTAATTAATCTTTAATGACCACAAGTTACCGTTACTGCTGGCTGCAAATATAGTATGGAAATTATAAACTGGCAGTATGTTCTATACCCCCAAAACAATGGCCGCTGGAGCTAAATCTACTCAAGTGCTAATGCCAATAGGAATACATAATTCAAGGTCACTAAACTATTTACATAAATTTTCTGGAATACTTACCAGAAACAAGGAATGAGTTATTTGACAGCTAAGAACATAGACAGTGAACTGAAGGGATTTTAAAAATTCCAATTAACATTGTTTTTTTCTTTTAAAAATTACAATGTTCTACATAACTTTCAAATAGAGCCTGTATCAATTAACTAATGGAATGAACCAGTGAATTTCAGATATATTTACAATTTTAATATCACAATTATATATACAATCACCAATAAATACTAGAGTTCTGCATGGATATTTAGAATGCTAACCAATGCATGGTATAAAACTATATAGTCATAGATGGGTGAGGCAATTAGTGTAAACAATGGGCAATGGAATGGTGGATGAAATTTAATTCAGACAAGAGTAACATGATGCTTTTTTAAAAGTTAAAGCATAGCAGGACGTACACAGAAAATGGCAGGGCCCTGGGAATTGTTGCTGAACAGAGAAGCCTGTATGAGGGGTACATATTGGTGGCACAGGTAGACAGAATGATGAAAAAGAGGTGGCATGTCATATTTGTACAGATGTACAAAATGTTGATTAGGTTGCACTTGGAATATCCTGCACTGTTCTTGTTTTTAGACTGCAGAAAAGATGTGATTAAGCTAGGGAGGGCTCACAAAAAATTCACAAGGATAAACATGAGAAAGTCTGTAAATGCTGGAATCCAAAGCAACACACAAAAATGCTGGAGGATCTCAGCAGGTCAGGCAGCATCCATGGAAACAAGTAAATAATCGATGTTTGAGCTGAGATCCTTCTTCAGGATTGACAGGAAGTGGGGAGATGCTAGTATATAGATCCTGGTAGGGGGAGGGGAAGGAGGATAGCTGGACAGTGATAGGTGAAGCCAGGTGGGTGGGAAAGATCAAGGGCTGGCGAAGAAAGAATCTGATAGGAGAGGAGGAGGGGACCCAAAGGGAAGAAATTGGCAGGAGAGAAGTAAAACATCAATGGGGAATAGAGCAAGTTGGGGGGGGGGGCAGATATTTGTCTACTGGATGGAGAAATCAATATTCATGCCTTCAGGTAGGAGGTACCCAGAGGTCCCCATGGCACAACAGGAGACCACGGACTGACATGCTGGAACAGGAATGGGAATCAAAATTAAAATGTTTGTCCACCAGGAAGTCCCTCTTGTGGTGGATGGTGCACAGGTGCTTGACGAAGCACTCTCTCAACTTATGAAGGGTCTTACCAATGTAGAGGAGGCCGTATCGGGAGCACTAGACACAACAAACAATTCCAGCAAGTTCACAGGTGAATTGTTGCTGGAGTTTGGGGTTCTGAATGGAGGTGAGGGAAGAGCTTTATGGGCAACACTTAGGCTACTTTCAGGGATAAGTGCTGGGAGAGAAATTAGTGGGGAGGACAAATGGACAAGGGAATTGCAGAATGAGCGATACCTGCGGAAAGCAGGGGTGGGGAGGTAAAGTTGTGTTTAGTGGTAGAATCCCTTTGGAGCCGGCAGAAGTTGCTGAGGATAATGTGTTGGATATGGAGGCTGATGGGGTGGTAAGTAAGTACAAGGCAACTCTTGTTAAAGAGGAGGGAAGATAGGATGCATGTGGACATATGGGAAAAGGAGAAGATCTTTGATGTCCTGGAATGGAACAGATAAGGTAGAGGCAGAGAAACTGAAAAAAATTAATAGCATTTTTATAAGAGATTGGATGGGAAGATGTATAGTCGAGATAGTTGTGGGAACCAAGTCAAGTTCAGTTTATTGTCATCTAGCTATATACATGTTTATAATGTATATAACCATATATTGTATATAGAAATGATACAACATTTCTCCAAACCAGGGTGTAAAGCATAGTAGGTTTATAAAATATGTTGGTTGACAGCTTGCCTCCAGAGATGGAGACAGAGAGGTTGAGAAAAGGGAGAGAGGTGTCAGAGATGGATCAAGTGAATTTAAGGGTAGGGTTGAAGTTCGAGGCAAAGTTGATCAAATTGATGAGAGCATGGATGCATGAAGTAGCGTTAATGCAGTTGTCAATATAGCAGAGGAAGAGTTGGGGAGTATACCCAGGGAAGGCTTCAATGAAGAGGCATGCATAGCTGGGGCCCATGTGAGTGCCCTTGGCTATACCTCAAGCTTGGAGAAAGAGGGAGGAGCCAAAGGAAAAATTGTTCAGGTTGAGGACCAGTACTGCCAGGTGGAGGAGGGTGGTGGTGGAGACAGTTTGGTTGGTCCTTTTGTCAAGAAAGAGGTGGAGAGCTCTGACCCCCTTCTTGATAGGGGATAGAAGTGTATAGGGACTGAACATTCGTGGTGAAAAGGAGGTGGTCAGTGCCAAGAAACTGACAGTTTCTGAGGAGAATGAGAGCATGAGAAGTGTTGTGGATGTAAGTGGGAAGGGACTGAACCATGGGGGATAGAATGGAAATGAGATATAAGGACATGAGTTTAGTGGGGCAGGAGCAGGCAGAAACAATAGGTCTAACCAGACAGTCCATATTGTGGATCTTGGATACAGTTCACACAAATATTGCCTGCATTAAAGAGCTTTAGTTATAAGGAGAGATTGGATAAACTTTGTTTTTCCTGGAGGTTAACAGATGATATGATAAAAATATATAAAATATGAGAGGCGGACATTGGGTAGATAACCAGAGTTTTTTTCCCCTTGGTAGGAGTGTGTAAAACTGGAGGGCAGATTGAATGAACTACCAGAGGAAGAGGCAAGAAAAATAACAACATTTAAGAGGCATCTGGACAATGAATGACCAAGGCATTGAAGGGATATGGAATTAATGCTGTCAAGTGGGATTAGTGTAGATAGATATAACAGCTGGCATGAACGTAGTGGGCTAAAGGAACTACCTTTATACTATACTGAATTTTTAGTATTCGTGAACTGTTAGATTTGATATTAATCTCTAAATTAGTAGTTTATATGTAGTTTTTGTTTACTAAATTAAAAAAAATGCTGGAGGATCTCAGCAGGACAATTAGCATCTGTGGAGAGAGGATAGAGTTAATGCTTTAGATCAAAGACCTTTCATAGGAATTGAAAAGGTGAGGAAATAAGCATGTGTTGAGGGACTGATCAGGGGAAGGATGGAGAGAACAAAGGGAATATCTGTGATGGTGTGGAGACAAAGAGAATTCAGACAACTCAAATCTGTTGATGATATCTGGTGGTGAATACTTTTTAATTACAACTGATCTGTTTCACGTAGGTGTAAGTAGGAGAGTGCTTTAGAATGGAAAAATAGAAACGATTTTGGAACTATGAAATATAGAACACAGCAGTTACAAGAAACCTAAAATAACAGAGAATACTGGAAATACTTAGCGGTATTACAGAGAGAGAAATAAAGAGTTAACATCACAGATGAATGACCTTGCTTCACAACTACCATTATCTGTCACAAGACAGAAATTTTGAATTCAAATATTGCATCCCAAGGACTGCAATCTACTTGAATGTAAGATGAGGTGTTAGTCCTTGAACAACAGTCAGATTTGCTTGGTCTCTGCTCTAACATAAACATTCCATTTTGTCTATGTTTAACCCTGTCTTTCTAACAACAAAAACTAATTTTCTCATTTTACCCCAGTTCTGTTGAAAGTTCAGTGATTTGAAATGTTACATTTGTTTTTTTCTCTACAGGTGCTGCCCAACCTGACAAAGCAATTCCAGCTTTTTTTTTCTTTTCTATTTTTATTACAGACTTCCAGCATCTTCAGTGGTTTACTGTTAGTAGTTTCTAATATCATCTTATTGAAAATATTTACACTGTAAATCAGAGGGCATCAATTGCTGGAGGAAGTATGGATCTTATAAAATGAATGCAACTGCAGTTTCTGAAGTTTTATCTGATCTATGAACCTGAACATTTGTATCAGACCTTCAGTTAAACAATATTAATAGTCAAAGCAAAATTACCAAATTATAATAATTAAAAGAGAATTTCATGCATTTATCTGATCTTTAATAGGGACTGCAAACTACTACTTGAATTGTAATTGAAAACTTTAGCATTACATTTTGATGCAAAAAGTTAAAGACACTGTCCTTTGCAGGCTTCCATTAGGCCTATGTTTTTGTTTTACTTTACTCAAAATTGTCTGCTCATGAATTGCCTTGTATAAAAATGAATATAAATTGTCTAGAAAAGTATGTTTCTCAATATTGTTACCTTTTGTGATATGAGGTTTTAAATTTTTTCTTCAGTTTTCATAAATTTCTGTTAAATTGCTTTGATTAATAGAAACTGCAGTTGGTGTAGAGTATTCTTTCAAAACATGGGTAGAAGTGAAGACTGCTTCAAAAAGATTAATAAAGTATCGATTCCATTTTGCCTTCTATGTTATTCTAAATGGACAATTTATATGAGATTAGTTTATATGAAATATCTGAGTGTTCACTAATTGATAGAATTTTAAATACAGAAAGAAAAAAGCTATTGCAAAATAATTTAAAGGTGAGAAGAGAGAAATTTAATAGAGACCTTTAGGGTGAGATTTTCCATATGAAGGGTTGTGAATATTTGGAACAAACTACTAGAAGTATTGGAGGCAGCTACTGCTACAATGTTTGAAAGGCATATGGATAGGTACAATAGTTGGATCAGAAGGGAGTAAGAAGGATATGGGTCTAATGCAAGCAAAGGGGAATAGTGTAGATGGGCATCACAGTTGGCATGGATGAGACTGGATGTAAGGGCCTGTATATTTGCTGTATACCTCTATTTAAAACTAGAGATGACTTTTAATTTAAAATAAACACCACACTGTTTCTGATATTGCTGTTTTATAGTAAATGCATTAATTTGCATTGTAGTAAACTTTCATGAAGAATTATATAAGTTTGCATTCCAGACATGGTCGTGAATTCTATTAATCCCAAATATCATTTATTTCTTATTGACTGCAGAGTGGTAATTTGCAGGTGAATTTGCAAAGCCAAATGAGGCTTTTATCTATTGGGAGATTTACCCCAAATCCTGTCACAGTGATAAGTTACTTAGACAATGATAGAGGCATCAACTCTGGGCTGCTAATGGCACATTTTAAATATATGACATAACTAAAACTAAAGGAGAAACTCCACTGAAAATCATTTAGAGGGTCAAATTCATTGACTGATTTCCTCATCAGAGAAGAACCAGTAGTTTAAATACCTTGTCGTGCTATATTAGGGACTACAAAGACGATGAGGCGCTGGTGGAGGGGTACACTACTGGGGGAGGGGGTTCAATCACTAATTCATGAAACTACATAAATTAGTGAAAGTTAAAGGTTCACTGCACTGGATAAATTAATTAAAGAACAACATTTTCAAAATATAATAAAGTTAAATAATATGAATATGAATGCACATATTAAAGTGACATAAAACATATAAATCCTTCCTGTGTTTTAAAGTCAACAATGTCTCAAATTTAGTATAGATATGTAGATGATTTACAGATTATTTACATTTAATGGATAACAGGTGGCAATGCCATAATCTTATTAAGCGATTTCAAAACAGATTGCAAATAGCTGGCTGATGAATAGAATGAAGAACACATTACTCCTGAATCTAATGATTTCAGCAGTGCATTAAGATGGTTTACAGCCACAATGACAATGCAGGAAATTCGACTTTAGAACTGCTTTAGGCTGCAGGGTCAAACAGCTCACCAGAAAAGAGCATCATACACTGTTTAAATCAAAACCTACTCAAATAGGCATGGTACAGGGTCAGGGAAACTATATGCCATGAGGCAATTTCTCAGCAAGTTGTTCACATCAGAAGGACTGTAAGTGATGTGTCTGGAAGCAGAGCAGCAGAGCTGAGAACAACCTGGGTGTGAGTCACAGAGTATTAGGGCAAGGTCTCTCCACCAAGAATGAGGACTTTGATTGCTTTTGACTCATGTCATCTCTTGTGCCATCAAATGCAAAACATAACTGAGAAGCAAACAACTGTACTAGAAATGGACTCTTCAGCCACATAGATACATTAGGAACTATGTTTTAAGAATTATTTTCATTTGTTCTCCATATAGAATAATTATTTGGAATTTAATTTTAACACGCATAAAGTTTAGATTTTGTTTAGCATGTTTCAGCATCATTTTTATTGTCTATTGCTTTAATGCTAGCAATCTATTTTATTGTTATGATAATGTAACTTCTTACTCATTAATTGTTCTGATAACAGCTTAAGAGACTGATTCTTCATAATGTCAATAACCCTGAAGAATAAAATTTTAAGAATGGTGGTTGCTGGGATGGTTTGAGCAATTTCCACATTAACAGCTTCAGTTGGTTGTCTCTCTAACCCCACCAAGCCTTCCAATTTACTCTTAACAATTTTCATCGTTCAGATAATTACGTAACACCTGTAGACTGAAGGTTAAGAAATTTTGATTAGAAAATGTAGGATATGTAAAGTAGATGATTAGATAAGTCTAATAGATTCTTCAACAAACATTTTTAAGAAAGCAATTTTCCTAATAGCGAAACATCTTTATTAATTGCCTAATCTTCAATATTTTATTGCTAAATATTACTTCTGAATAATTAGGTGTTTATTTTTCACACATTAAATTTACATTTCACACACTGATATCAAGGTGGATGGGGAAAAAAGTGATTAAACAGGATAACTGGCATTAATTGTGTACAAAACTATTATAATACTTGTCTCAAGTTTGCCTTCTGTCAAAGCCTATTCCAGGCAAGACCTTCATCCAATCTCCAGAAGGCCTAATCTCTATTTGAAAGTAGTAATTCTGTGTCATAAGACAAAAACATTCAGAATCTGGCTTAATGTTTTCTGAACTTTAACCAATCTTTCATCCATGCTAATGTGGTATTCAAAGCATTGTGAGTTCTCGTTTTATGTAACAAACTTCTGAGAGGTATTTTTAAAAAATCGAAATATACAACATCCTCTCATTCGACTTGCTACTAGACTACAAGTGTTCTCAAAAATAATGTCCATTAGATTTGTTGAACATGGTTTAAAATAACATGCTATCATAATTTTGTCTATGTTGTCCTCTTCTAATTATTTTGCCTTTTTCTTTAAGCTTATACAAAATCTAGTCATTAGTTACTGGATGGGTCAATTTTCTATTTGCAATTTATTGCTGCATTTATAATATAATGTTGATGGTTGTAAATTTGTACACACATACAATGCAATTATATTATAAAATAAACTCAGAAAATGAGAAAGAGAATTGTCCCATGAGCAAAGGGTCCATGGATGTTATCTGTGTTAAGAGCCCTACTTCAGGGTCTCTGATGAGATCACTGAATTCTTGAGACAATATAGACATACTCTGGAACAATGTTTTTTGCATTACCTCCTCTTGCCACTCTCCTCATAGCTGCCCCCACCTCAACCCACATTCCAAATCAACCTCCTGGACCATTTCTTCCCTTGATTATCTTGACATTATCTACAGCAGGGTCTCTACTTTCTGCGAAGGCTGAGGAAAGTCCATCTCCCACACCCCATCCTCATCACATTCTACACAGGTTGTATTGAGAGCATCCTGAGCAGCTGTCTGGTTCGAAAACTGCACCATCTCAGATCGCATGACCCTGCAGCGGATAGTGAGGTCAGCTGAGAAGAACGGGGTCTCTCTTCCCGCCATTACAAACATTTACACTACATGGTGCATCCGTAAAGCAAACAGCATTATGAAGGACCCCACGCACCCCTCTTACAAACTCTTCTCCCTCCTGCCATCTGGGAAAAGACACTGAAGCATTCTGGCTCTCATGACCACACCATGTAACAGTTTCTTGCCCCAAGCCATCAGACTCCTCAATACCTAGAGTCTGGACTAACACCAAATTACTGCCCTCTACTGTGCCTTTTGTCTTGTTTATTATTGTAATGCCTGCATCGTTTTCTGCATTTTATGCAGTCCTGGGTAGGTCTGTAGTCTAGTGTAGTTTTTTCTGTGTTGTTTTTACGTAGTTCAGTGTAGCTTTTGTATTGTTTCATGTAGCACCATGGTCCTGAAAAAAGTTGTCTCATTTTTACTGTGTACTGTACCAGCAGTAATGGTTGAAATGACAATAAAAAAATGGCTTGACTTGACTTGACTTCACTGAGCTTTCTCCAATTTTGTGGGATTTCTTTATTTTATATATTTTTGGAGATGAGTAAATGTGGTTATTTACTGATTTTGCTATTTTCTATTGATTATCAGTTTCAGTTAAAAAAGATGGACTGTACAGTTTTCATCACTTTCCAATACATATTATTTCTTCAGGCCATTGATCCACCTTCAGATCTATTATTAGGCTGAACCAGACTACTTACAATCTCAGTATTCAGTCTGACCTTGGCCTGCATGTAAAAAGAAACATCAATTTCCACCTGAGCCCATTCAGTACCAAAGTCCAAACAACTTCCTTGTCCTTCAAGATTCAATTACCCCAATGCTTTAGTGACTGCAATAAAAAAATTTCCAGCATTTGCATATTCTGTTGCTTATATCTGAAGGAGACCATCATATTTGAGAATGTTACTATGTAAGCACTTGGAATGAATTGGCAATCCAATGCTCTTTTTACTTGTATTTCTGCTGTTCAAATTTCAGAAGAGAATTTGCTTTCCTCAACTTAAATGAAGTGTTAATTTGACTAGCAAACCTTCTAATAATGTGTAATTTACTTTTTCCTGACAACCAATCAAAGAAGCAATTCATTTTCAGTTTTTATCTCTGTTAAAGGTTGGCTTAATAGCACAACACCATCTCCAACTGTGACTTTCTGAATGCAGCGGTAGGGAAGTTGACATTGGCTCAATTCAGTAACCTAGGTAAACCTATTACTGGATTTATCAGCCAAATGACTCTCTCATTCCAGGATAGTAAAGACCCTAATTTTCATTCTATACAGGAGTTTGAAGAGGGTTAACTAGTGCTTGGCTGCTAGAGGAAATATGTAAACATCCCAACCTTATAAACCATGGAGTATAGGATATGCAGACATAAGTTACTGAAAAGGAGTACAATGCATGAGTGTACCATTACCTTAAATGACTTCTGATTTTATGCTGGTCCTGGCTCTGTTAAACTGACTTTCTGTCTCCTGGTCATGTAGGGCTCCCCTCCTGCCTGTAACTATAGGCAGTAACTGCATGTCTCTTCATATTGCAAGAGAGGGAATGTTATCTGTTTGATGTGTCCACTGGTAATTTGTGAATGGTGTGAAATGTGTACTGTATACTGTATGTGTAAAATGCTATTCCTTTTTCTCAGTTCCTTTGTCTCCAACATACCTGTTCCCAGGATGAGGTTTTTCCTGGTCTTGACCCAGAATGTTCACTGTTTACTCTTTTCCATATATGCTGCCTGACCTTTTGAGTCCTCCAGCATCTTATGTGTGTTGCTCTGGATTTCCAGCATCTGCAAAACGTCTTGTGATTGTATATATGATGCACCATCAATAACTCTCTCTGAGACGTGAAGTCGAGATATCGGCTTTTATTGACTGGAAGAAAGAACAAGCAGTAGTTGACCACCATACTAAATCCTGGAGAATGAGAATGACACTTGTCCCTATTATAAGTAAGGTTCAGGGCTTTGGCCACTTGGAAAAATCGGAGGTTGGCGTTGTGATCCGGCCAGTCGTTACCACAGATGGTGATGTTATCCAGATAGGGAAATGTGGCCTTCAGTTGGCACTGGTCCACCATCCAGTCCATTTCCCTCTGGAAGACCGAGACACCATTTGTGACACCGAATGGGACACGCAGGAAGTGATAGAGCCTGCCGCCCACCTCGAAGACGGTGTAGGGGCGGTCCACTGGGCGGATGGGGAGCTGATGATAAGCGTATTTCAGATCTATTGTTGAGTACACCTTGTACTGAGCTATCTGGTTGACCATATCTGCGATGCGGGGTAGGGGGTATGCGTCAAGCTGCGTGAACCTATTGATGGTTTGACTATAGTTCACGACCATCCTATTTTTCTGCCCGGTCCGAACAACAACCACCTGGGCCCTCCAACGGCTTGTGCTTGGCTCAATGATCCCCTCCCTGAGCAGCCGCTGCACCTCTGACTGAATGAAGGCCCTGACCCCCGCGCTGTACCTCCTGCTTTTAGTTGCCACAGGTTTACAGTCAGGGGTCAGGTTGGTGAACAGCGGTGGGGGAGGGATCTTGAGGGTGGAGAGGCTGCAAGTGGTGTCAGTGGCACAGCTGTCAGCATGGTGCTGGGTGGGATGTGTGGTTCGGTGTGTGTGTGGGGTCAGTAGCGGGGTATATGGCGAGGTCCCACAAAACTGAGGATTCCTGACAGTAAGTGGTGGGAGGGGCCCGTCATATGCCATAGTCACACTTTCGAGGTGGCTCTGGAAGTCCAGCCCCAATAGCAGAGGCGCGCACAGTTGAGGCATGACCAGTAGCGCAAAGTTCCGATATTCTGTGCACTGCACCACTAATGTCGCTTCACAACCCACCCGGATTTCTGTGGAATACGACCCAGAAGCCAAGGTGACCCTCTGGCTTACCGGCCGTGTCACGAGTCTGCAGCGGTGCACTGTGTCCGGGTCAATAAAACTCTCAGTGCTGCCCGTGTCAAACAGGCAGCTAGTCCTGTGCCCCTCCACCAGGATGTCCATCATTGATCTTGCAAGCTGGTGTGGGGCGCTTTGGTCGAGGGTTACAGTGGCCAGAGTTGAACTGCCGTCTTGGTGCCTGGTAAGCACCAGTGGGTAGGGGGCGGGGCATGTTGGCGTCGACAAAGATGGCCGCCCCCATCCGGGCATGCAAGATGGCAGCCCCCATGCCTCACATGCAGCACTCCCCAACCCCGCTTGTGGTTTAGACTTACAGACCTTGGTGAAATGGCCCTTCTTCCCGCAGCTGGAGCAGGTCGCTTTTCGGGCCGGGCAGTGTTTTCGGGTGTGCTTTTCGAGTCAGCAGAAGTAACACTGCGCGGGCTTGTGACTGGCAGCAGCTGTGGCCGGGTTCGGGGAGTTTGTGGAATCGCGACAGGCAGCAGCGTTGGCGAATTTGCTTGCGGGAACCGGCGGCGGGGTCTGAGGTGTCCATGGAACCGGCGAGGGATCGCACGGCTGGACAGCATCAGCGTTGTGCAGAGCAGCTACCAGCGTGTCGGCCGTCTCGATCGCTGAGCGTAAGGTAAGATCGGCATTTTCCAGCAGCCGCTGGCGCACATACACTGAACTGATTCCTGTAACAAAGGCGTCTCGTACTAGCAGCTTCGCATGCTGTTCTGCCGTGAATGTTTTGCAATCGCAAGTCTGCACGAGTGTCTGTAGGGCTTGGAGAAACTGGGCGCTCAACTCTGCGGGCTGCTGTCGTCGCATAGCTAAGGGATGTCTTACTTAGACGTTCACCGGCCACAGGTACTATCTTTTGAGGGTGTCCAGTGCCCCTTTGTAGGTTGGCAGGCCTCTGATAAGTGAGTAAACTTTCGGGGTGACCCTCAAGAGAAGAATTCAGTGCATAACAGCGGGTTCAGTTGCACTAACCTCTTCCAAGTATGATTGGAAGCATGCAAGCCAGAGTTCAAAGGCAAGAGCTGTTTCAGGGTCTCGGGGGTCCAAATCCAATCTTTCCAGATGTAAAACACTTTCCATGTTTTAAAACTTCCAGTCAATAAAATTGATGCACCATCAATAACGCTCTCTGAGACGTGAAGTCGAGATATCGGCTTTTGTTGACTGGAAGAAAGAACAAGTGGTAGTTGACCACCATACTACATCCTGGAGAATGAGGCCGGGCTCAGGCCTCAATCGCCTTTATACCGGGGTCTGTGGGAGGAGCCACAGGAGCAGTCAGCAGGGCGTGTGTCCAGACAGGTATATGTAGTTCACCACAATATATGAATGTTGTAATTGCTGTATGTGATAGATTACAATGAGGTGAAATGGGTTTTATGAAAGAGTGTTAATTGCTGGGTATTGAGGATGCGGTGCTTTGACAGGGTAATGTTCAATGGTGCATTTCTTTGCAGAAGGGCCTTATTGATATATTTAACCACATATATTTAGACTTCATCCAGACTTCATCCAGTACTAAGATTAGGTCCTCCCTGACCATCACTTACTACTGCCTTTTCATTTTGGGCCAGGAAGGCTAAGACTAAGTAGATCTTACATCCACTGTGATGAAATGCTTTGAGAGGCTGGTGATGAAATTACTGCCTGAGAAGTGACTTGCATCCGTTCCATTTTGCCTACTGTCAAAACAGGTTATCAGCAGATACAATTTCATTGGTTCTTCCCTCAACCCTGGAACATCAGGACAATAAAGATGCATACATCAGGATGTTCTTCGTTGACTGCAACTCTGCATTCAACACTATCATCATCTCAAAACTAATCAATAAGCTCCAAGAGCTCTGCCATAATGCCTCTTTGTTCAACTGGATCCTCAATTTCCTCATTTGCATACCCCAGTCAGTTTGGATTGGCTATTACATTTCCACAGTCACCATCAGCACAAGTACACCACAAGGCTGTGTGCTTTGCCCCCTATCTACTGACTTTATACTTATTACTGACAATGCCACTGTTGCTGGCCTAATCAAAGATGGTGACGATTCAGAATATAGCAAGGTGATTTAAAATCTGGCTGAATGGTGCCACAACAACCTCCCACTCAACATCAGCAAAAACAAAGAGCTTATTGATTACAGGAGGAGGAAACTGGACATCCAGGAGCCAGTCCTCATCAGGGCATCAGAGGTGGACAGGATTAGTAACATTAAATTCATTGATGTTATCATTTCAGAGGATAGGTCTTGGGTCCAGCACCTAAGAGTCATAGTAAAAAAAATGCATGAAAATGTCTCTACTTTATTAGAATTTTGTGAGATTTCCACATGTCATCTAAAACTATGATGAACTTCTATAGATGCATGGTGGAGAGTATACTGGTTGTGTCACTGCCTGGTATGGAAATACCAATACCCTGAAAGGAAAAGCCTATAAAAGTTGTGGATAGAGCCCAGTCCATCACAACCCAAACCACTGAACAAATCTGCAAGGAGTACTGTCTAGCAAAGCAGCATCCAACATCAAGGACCCACACCATCCAGGCCATGCTCGCTTCTTGCTGCTGCCATCAGAAAGGAGGTGTAGGAGCCTTAGGTCCCACACCACCGAGATCAGGAACAGTTACTACCCCTCAACCACCAGGCTCCTGAACCAGAGTGGATCACATCACTCACCCCAACACTGAACTGATTCCACAAACTATGGACTTATGTTCAAGGACTCTATAACTCATATTCTCAATATTATTTATTATTATTATTTTGTTCTTTTTGTATTTGCACAATTGGTTGTCTTTTGCACATTGGTTGCTTGTCCATCTTTGTATGCAATTTCTCATCGATTCTATTATGCTTCTTTGTATTTACTATGAATGCAGCAAGAAAATGAATCTTAAAGTTGTATATGGTAAATAGATGTACTTTGATAATAAATTTACTTTGAACCTTGTTCAGGAGTCCTTTGACCAAGATATTGGTGAAATGGAACATCAGCTCCTAGAACTGCTCCAGCATTCCAATCTGCTGTGCTCTCGTGTCTTTAGTGGTTATTGGTTATAGGTGGGAACGCAAACCAGGATCTCAAAGGTTGGGCAGTGAATGGCATCCAATCAAAGTTAAAATCAGATGAAGGGACTGGGTGATGCTGAAGGTAGTGAGTCGAGTTCAGATGGTGCCTTTGGGAGACTGAAAACAAAGAACTACAGTATACATAACAAAAGGGGGCAGATTTCCCAGGTAGTTCCCAGTTTACAATTCCATGTCCTTCGATTTGCAGTACAGTTTGTTGAAGGAGATCTGCATTCATTGTAAGGATTAATTCTGCATGAGTGGCCATACACGTAGATGTGGTAGCACTGGAATCCAAAAGTGCTTAAATGCAACAAGCACATGGAGGACTCAAAATCAATTTACAACATTTGTAAAATACAGGAAATACTCAATTGCTTTCAGTATATCAGCTTTCTAAATAAATTCATTGTGCAGAGCATGTAAACTTTATGCTACTGAAGATAATTTTTCAGTCTTTATCCCTGACTTAATTTTCTTATTGATAAAGGAAAGCAACAAACACCACTCATTCCTGATGAATGCAAAGCTTCACTGATAGATGGGGTGATCTGATCTATACAGGAAATCTTGTATGACCTTTGTAAAACCATCAGTGATGTCAAAAGACAATACCTGACCAGTCTAGAGTCCTAGACCAACTGTCATGCATGGCAAGACTTGCATGCTATAATGGGCTATAAAAGGAAATCCGACAGTTTTACATCCCTCTCCAATAAGTTCAATGCACATTCCAAACAGAATTTCAAAGATATGGCACCACCCACTGCAAACAGCGTCTGATGCCCCTTCTAAAAAAAAGTCATAAAAATGCAGCAGCACACCTGTTTTAATTCATCATTTGATCAAAAAGACATTTAACAGCAAAAATTAAGCAGCCCATTAGAAATTATTACAGATAGTCAACATCAAAATGGTAACAAATTAAGAGAGCAGGTTTTTGTTCCTTGCACAACAGCTGGCAATAAATTTGAAATGTTTCAGTTTTGTCAATTCAGAACTGATAATTCATGCCATCACTAAATAATCGAGACAGAGGGAAAGCAGAAAGTATTTTAAACTAAGCAGTCAATTTTTTCATGTTAATTCTTGCTTGGAGAATTTCAGTACAAGTCCCAGTTTTTTTAAGATTAGGTAACAAGCAAATCAATTGCATATCAATAACTATTGTAAAGGCATCCACATTAGCAGCAATCATCAAAAACCAAACAATTAGAATTTAAATCATATTACAATTAAGAGTTCATCAAGTAAATATTGTAAGCAAAAATACAAAACAGGAAAACCATTATTAAACATCAATATAGATTTAATATTAATGAGTTGAAGACTGAAAAAGATGTTTAACTTTAAAAGAATTTGAAAGGACCTGGTTGGTTTGATCTCTGATCTTGTCCAAAGGAGAAACCAAAACTGAAGTCATCTTTGCTGTTTCCATAATTATTTGAAGATAAATCAGATTGGAAAGAAAATGTAAATGGCTGTTCACTTGATGGACTTGCCATTCCTATAAAAATTCAAAATAACACTTTCAAAATGAATTTTCCTAAACTATAACAATATATTGAATTTTAAACTATAACAACATCTGAATTTCAAGGTACTTACAAATAAAGAAGATATAATGGATGGAATGAGGCAAAGAAATGCAGAAATTGTGTTATTGAAGGTAGAAAGAGGCTCTTCATCAAGATAAAAGCAAGAGAAGAAGTAATCTGGATGTTATTGCAGTTCAGAAGGGACCTGAAGGTAGGCTAAAGATAGCAACTTCTGCATTCTGATAGGATATTGTAGAATCTTTCAAATTTCTTGCTGGTGGAGTTGAGATAGGTGATTAAACAGAAGTGGGGCTAAAGTAGAACCCAAACTGTTATCCTTCACCACCACAATCCTCTGTCTGGTGGAACTGGTCCTCACCCCCAATAATTTCTCCTTTGACTCTTCCCACTTCCTACAAAACAAAGGTGTAGCCAAGGGCAACTGTATGGGTTCCAGCTATGCCTGCTTTTTTGTTGGCTTCCTAGAACAGTTTATGTTCCAAACCTACACTGCTATCACTCTCCAACCTTCTCTACACCACATCAATGGCTGCATTGAAGCTTCTTCCTGCACCCATGCAGAGCTTGTTGACTTAATCAACTTTGCCTCTGACATCCACCCTGCCCTCAAGTTTACCCGGTCCATTTCTGACATCTCCCCCTCCCACTTCCTCAATCTCTCTGTCTCTATCTCCGGAGACAGCTTATCTTTTATAAATCCACTGATTCTCACAGCTAGCTGGACTATACCTCTTCTTACCCTGTCACTTGTAAAAATGTCATTCCCTTCTCTTAGTTCCTCTCTCCACTGCATCCACTCTCAGGAGCAGGCTTTTCATTCCAGAACTAATAAGATGACTTCCTTCTTCAAAGAAAATGGTTTTCCTTTTCCAACCATCAATACTGTCCTTACCTGCATCTCTTCCAGTTTCCGCATGTCTGCCCTCACCCCATCCACCTATTACCCCACTAAGGATAGGGTTCATCTTGGCCTCACCTACCACTCACTAGCCTCCGTGTCTCCATAACCCGACCAATTACATAATTCTCCATAACTTCCACCATCAAAGGGATCCCACCATCAAGCACATCTTTCCCTTCCCCCACACCTTACTGCCTTTTGCAGGGATTGCTCCTTAAGCTACTCCTTTGACCATTCATCCCTCCCCTGTGATCTCCCTCCTGGTACTTATCCTTGCAAGCAGAACAAGTGCCACACCTGCCCCTACACCTCCTCCCTCGCTACCATTCAGGGCCCCAAACAGTCGTTCCAGGTGAGGTGATATTTCACCTGTGAGACTACTGGGGTCAACTAATGTATCCAGTGCTACTGGTGTTGCCTCCTGTATATATGCGAGACCCAATGTACATTGGGAGACTGCTTTGCTGAGCACCTATCCTCCAGAAAAAGCAGGACCTCCCGGTGGCCACCCATTTCAATTTTACTTCCCATTCCCTTTCTGAGATGTCAGTCCATGGCATGCTCTACTGCCACGACGAGGCCACACTCAGCTTGAAGGAGCAACACCTTATATTCTGGGTAGCCTCCAACATTAAGGCACGAACATCGGTTTCCCAAACTTCCGGGAAATTGCACTCCTCCCCACCTCTGTTTCACCATTCCCCATTCCTGTTTCCCTCTCTCACCTGATCTCTTTAACGGCCCATCACCTCCCTCTGGTGCTCCTCTTACTTCTCTTTCTTCCATGGTTTTCTACCTTCTCCTATCAGATTCCTCTTTCTTCAGCCCTTTATCTCTTTCACCAATCACCTTCATACCTTTCCCCTGTTTCACCTATCATCTACCACCTTGCACTTCTTTCTCCCCTTCTCCCACCTTTTTACTCTGACTTCTCATCTCTATTTCCAATCCTGATGAAGTGTCTCAGCCTGGAACATCAATTGTTTACTTTTGTCCACAGATGCTGCGAGGCCTTCTAAGATCCTCCAGTATTTTGTCTGAGTTGCTACAACAGAAGGTCTTTCTTGATAGCAGTAACTCTCAACTAAACAGAACATCCTTCATGGACAGCCTTTACTCCCAATGAAACAGCAATGTTTCAGTCAGAAACATAGAAAACCTACAGCACAATACAAGCACTTCAGCCCACAATGCTGTGCCGAACATGTATTTACTTTAGAAATTACCTAGAGTTACCCATAGCCCTCTATTTTTCTAAGCTCCGTGTACTATCCAGGAGCCTCTTAAAAGACCCTATCATATCCACCACCATCGCTGGCAGCTCATTCCACACACTCATCACTCCCTGTGTAAAAAACTTACCCCTGACATCACCTCTGTACCGACTTTCAAACCTTAAAACTGTTCCCTCTCATGTTAGCCATTTCAGCCCTGGGAAAAAGCCTCTGACTATCCGCATGATCAATGCCTCTCATCATCTTATACACCTCTATCAGGTCACCTCTCATTCTCTGTCACTCCAAGGGAAAAAGGCCAAGTTCACTCAACCTATTCTCATAAGGCATGCTCCCCAATCCCGGCAACATCCTTGTAAATCTCCTCTGCACCCTTTCTATAATTTTCACATCCTTCCTGCAGTGAGGTGATCAGAACTGAGTGCAGTACTCCAAGTGGGGTCTGACCAGGGTTCTATATAGCTGTAACATTACCTCTTGGCTCTTGAACTCAATCCCACAGTTGATGAAGGCCAATGCACCGTATGCTTTCTTAACCACAGAGTCAACCAGCACAACAGCTTTGAGTGTCCTATGTACTTAGACCCCAAGATCCCTCTGATCCTCCACACTGCCAAGAGTCTTACCATTAGTACTATATTCTGCCATTATATTTGATCCACCAAAATGAACCAGCTCACAATTAGCTGGGTTGAACTCCATTTGCCACTTCTCAGACAAGTTTTGTATCCTATTGATATCCCGCTGTAACCTCTCGCTGTAGCCCTCCACACTATCCAGTCTTTGCTGTGTCTTCAGCAAATTTACTAACCCATCCCCCCCACTTCCTTGTCCAGGTCATTTATAAAAATGATGACGAGAAGGGGTCCCAGAACAGTTCCCTGAGGCACACCACTGGTCACCGACTTCCATGCAGAATATGACTCGTCTACAACTACTCTTTGCCTTCTGTGAACAAGCCAATTCTGCATCCACAAAGCAAGGTTCCCTTGGATACCATGTCTCCTTTCATTCTCAATAAGCCTTGCATGGGGTACCAAATGCCTTGCTGAAATCCATATACACCAAATCTACTGCTCTACCTTCATCAATGTGTTTAGTCACATCCTCAAAAAATTCAATCATGACTTGCTTTTGAGAAATCCATGCTGACTATTCTTAATCATATTATGTCTCTACAAATGTTCACAAATCTTGCCTCTCAGGATCTTTTCAATCAACTTACAAGGGTTGGACTACTTACCGCTATCTTTTGAGGATGATTGAAGATTGTCTGTTACATTAGATGTGCAATGCTTTTCAGGCTGAAAAATGTATCATAAGAATTAGGTTGCAATCTCAAGTCAAATTACAAATGGATAATTTATGTAAAAAAAAGCTTCATTAGTTTACTTAAACGTAATCAGTTGCCCTACCTCTATTTGTCTGCACTATTTGTATAATATCTTATTTCTTTCTTCAACACCCATGCAATCTACTCTTAAATGCTGACCTGACTGATGCCAGCTTGATTAGGGGTACATTCTCCAGTGCAAACAGACGATTCCATTAAGTGCTTCTAGTTTACACAGTAACAGTTTCAGCTTTGTATCTTTTACCTCTGCTTCTTAAGACAGGTCAAGAGAACAGGGTAGAAGAGAAGTGGTGAGAGGGTAACTAGCATGGAAATGGAAAAAGTGAGGGAGGGGTTGAAACCATGGGAAGTGGTTACTGGAATTTAGAAAAATCGATGTTCATCTCATCAGGTTAGAAACTAGCCAGACAGAATATGAGGTGTTGCAGTTCCAACATAAAGTAATCTGAAGTAATTTTTATGTCTTGCACTATACAGCTAAATTCTAAAAAAAACTTCCAATTGTTAGGCTCACTACCTTTCTGGCAATTCCACATGCCTCCTCTTTAGATCTAATACTACTTTCTCTATTAGATCTAATAATATTTCCTTGGTAACTCATGGACAAGTGCTCTTTCCTGACATATTTGATCCAGGCAGGAATGAAAAAATATTGTACTTATGAATGCACTGTTTTGCATGTTATCCATTGCCCTTCAATCAACCCACTTAGAAAAGTCTCATACTATAGAAAATTTGAGCTCATGTCTTTATTATTTCCAATTCCTGTTTAGTTTCAGTAGTTTCTGATTCAACCACCTCTCTCTCTCCTTTCATGAAGAATTTATTATGTCTGAGTCTAGAATAGCTTGCTCTCTAGTTGGTTTCTAAAAAGTCATTATGCAAATTTTTCAGGAATTTTCCCTCCATAATATTATTGCTAAGTTGGTTGGAGTACTAGCAAGTGTTTTTTAGATCAGGCCATTACAGAGTTTTTCATATGAACACAATACATGCAAAGACTTAAAGGTAATTTAAGTAATTGAAAGACAAATTAAGATAAACAAACTGCTAAAGTCACTAACTTGGTGAACATGGCAATTGGTGAGTGAATGAGATCATTCTGAAATTCAGTTTTGCATAGTATTTACAATTTAGAATTTAATTCAGAATCTTAATTTTTAAAGCATTTTGCTTACAGAGTAAGTTAATTAATTATTCTGTCAATGCTAGTTAACAATTACTGTAAAGCAAAAAAAATATTGTTCACAAAAATACTGGCAATATTCAGCATCTTTCGAGAAACAGGCATATTTAATAGCAGAAACTGGGGAGAAGTGGGGAGAATAAATTTAATGTCTATGGTAGGATGAAGACATAGGGCAAATAGATTATCCAGATTGCTATCTAGAGGCTAGACATCATCCATAAAGAATGAAACACAGTCAATACTAAGATAGCCATGTTCCACACTACTTCTCATAACCACAATCTTGCCAGTAATCTTAAGAATTTCCAAGACTTCTTAACCCTTTTAAAAGAAACAATCTGTGACATTAACTGGCAGAGCAAGTGGGTTCTGAATGAATTATCATGGAAGTTACAGATGCATGTCTGCAATGAAGTGAGGCTTTCAACCCCACCAGGTACCTGGGCCTTTGAATTTAACATAACTTAGGTTTAAAATTAAGTCCAAGAACAAGGCATTAGCCACTTAGGATGCAGAAGATAAGGAGAAATTGCTTTATGGGAAAGTTTGTAAATCTATGTTTTGGCGCATGGCCTAGTGGATAAGGCATCGGTCTAGTGATCTGAAGGTCACCGGTTTGAGCCTCAGCTGAGGCAGCGTGTTCTATCCTTGAGCAAGACACTTAACAACACATTGCTCTGTGACGACACCAGTGCCAGGCTGCTTGGGTCCTAGTGCCCTTCCCTTGGACAGCATTGGTGGTGTGGAGAGGGGAAGGCTTGCAGCATGGGCAACTGCTGGTCTCCCATACAACCCTGCCCAGGACTGCACCCTGGAAACCTTCCAAAGGGGCAAATTCATGATCTCACGAGACTAATGGATGCCTATGTAAATCCTTGGAATATTCCATTCACATGCTTCAGTCAGAAATTATACTCCAGGCTGAGATCAACAGATGTTATAGATTTTAAAGGAATCTGTGGATATAGGGATTAGGTAGGAAGGTGGACTTGAAGTACAAGATCAGGCATAACAAAAACAGAAAATGCTGGAAATGGATATAAAGTCAGGCAGCATGTATAAGAAGAGCTACAGAGTTAAAGAATCTGTTAGAACTGAGGAGGGAAAAGAAACTTGTTAAGATGCATGGAGTATGGAGGGGAGGGTTATCTCTTGCACTTCTAGTTTAGTGCTATGGATTTGATGTTCACAATGCAGTATCCTCTACACTGGATTGAATGATCACTCTGTAGAGCACTTGTTTTCAGTAACATGAGGAAGACTGTAGATGCTGGAAATCCAATGCAATACACACAAAATGCTGGAGGAACTCAGAGGGTCAAGCAGCATCTATGGAAGTGAATAAATAGTCAATGTATTGGCCGAGACCCTTCTTCAGGTCTTAAAAGGGTAAGATGCCAGAATAAGAAGGTGAGGGGAGGGGAAGGGCGAGCTGGAAGGTGATAGGTGACACCTTCTGATAGGAGAGGAGAGTGGACTATAGGAGAAAGGGAAAGACAAGGGGACCCAGAGGTAATAAGCAGGTGAGAAGAAGTAAAAGGTCAGAGTGGCGAATAAGAGGAAGGGAGGGGGAAATTGCCTACCGAAAGGAGAAACTCGTGACATAAGGTTGGAGTGTATCCCGATGGAATATATGGTGTTACTCCTCTGCCCTGAAGGTGGTCTCATCTTGGCACAAGAGGATGCCATGGACTGACACATTGGAGCAGGAATGGAAATTACATTGCTTGACTACCAGGAAGACCCACTTGTGGCAAATGGTGCGGAGGTGCTCGATGAAGCGGCTGCTCAATTTACATGGAGTTTCACCAATGTAGAGTAAGCCACATTGGAACACTGGACACAGTAGACAACCCCAGAAGACTCACAGGTGGAGTGTTACTTCACCTGGAAGGACAGCTTGGGGCCCTGAATGGAGGTGAGGGAGGAAATGTATGGGCAGATGTAGCACTTAGGCCGCTCACAAGGATAAGTGCTGGGAGGGAGATTGGTGGGGAAGGACAAATGGACAAGGAAACCATGGAGGGAATGATCCTAGCAGAAAGTGGGAGGGGGTAGGGGGCATGTTGAGGTAAAGATATTTTCAGTGGTAGGATTGCTTTGGAGATGGCAGAAGTAGCTGAGAATAATGTGCTGCTTGTGGAGGCCAATGGCATGGCAGGTGAGGACAAGAGGAACTCTTATTAAAGAGGCAGGAAGATAGGGTGAGCATGATGTAAAGGAAATGGAGGTAATGCAGGTGAAGGCAACATCAGTAGTGGAGGAAGGGAAACCCTGATATTTGCAGATATCCTGGAATGGGAAGCTGCATCCTGAGAACAGATGAAATGGAGGTGGAGAAACTGAGAAAAGCGAACACCATTTTTACAGGA
Source organism: Hypanus sabinus (assembly GCF_030144855.1). Classification (NCBI taxonomy): domain Eukaryota; kingdom Metazoa; phylum Chordata; class Chondrichthyes; order Myliobatiformes; family Dasyatidae; genus Hypanus; species Hypanus sabinus. The sequence goes on from NC_082707.1 coordinate 175,114,462, forward strand.
GATACAGTGGGAATAGGTATAGCCAAGATAACCACGGGAATCAGTATGATTATAACATATTCCTGTTGATAGTTTGTCTCCAAAGATGGAGAGAGAAATTGAGAAAGGGGAGGGAGGTGCCAGAGGTGGATCAAGTAAATTTAAGGGCAGGGTGGAAGATAGAAGTAATGTTGATAAAATTGATGAGCTCAGCATGGATGCATGAGAAAGTGCTAATGTAGTCATCAATGTATGAGAGGAAAATTTGGGGAGTATAACTGAGGAAGGCTTTGAATATGGACTGCTCTACATAGCCAATGAAAAGGCAAGCATAGCTGGGGCCCATGTGAGTGCCCATAGCTACCCTTCGAGTTTGGAGAAAGTGTGAGGAGCCAGGGTGAGGTTCAGTTCTCCCAGATGGAGGAGGGTGGTGGTGGGGATTGGTTGCTTTTTATGTCAAGAAAGAAGTGGAGCGCTTTGAGGTCTTCTTGATGGGGGTTAGAAGTGTATAGGAACTAAATATTCATGGTGAAGATGAGGTGGTCAGGGCCAGGGAGATGAAAGTTACAGAGGAAATCAAGAGCACAAGAAGTGTTGAGGATGTAGGTGGTTTCAGTGTGAGCTGGTGACTCTGTTGCCTGTCATTTTATTTCTCTGGAACATCTGGCCCATCCTGCACTCTTACAACGAGGCCGACTCAAATTTGAGGAACAGCGCATCTTTAGTATAGGCAGTTTGCAGCCTTCTTGCCCCAATATTGAATTCTACTATTTCAGGTAACTTGATTTCTAATTCTGTATCCATTATTCATAGATGATATTGGCTCAGTTTATTTCTATATTTTTCTCACTGGGAGTAGAGGACATGCCCAGCATGTCCTGTCAGGCACGTCTTATTATTCTACTATTTTGTCTGCCTTCTTTTACTTCTGTTCTCTTTCTCCTACTGCTCCCAATCACTCATTGGTTAGATATCTTTTACAACTTAACCCCTTGTCATATCAATTTTATCCTATATTAGTCATCTCCCTCACCCAACTTTCTTATACCTTAATGATCTTCTCTTTTTTCCTTCCCAGGTTTTTTGACAAGACGTCCTTAACCTGAACTGCTAACTCTGTTTCTTTCCCCATTAGATACAACCAGACCTGCCAAGTACTTCCAGCATGTATTTTTTATAAATTTCCATTCTCTACTGTTTTATTTGGTAGTTTAATTTACAGTATCTGCTACTGTATTATTGAACAAGCCTGCAGGATGGCTTAGCCTACTCCTGCATCTTTATTTTTTAAATTCTTATTCTAGGAAACATTCATATTCAGGCAAGTGTTTTTTTTTTACAAAGAGTGGTGGGTGCCTAGAACACACTGCTAGAAGTGGTGGTGGAAGCAGATATCATAGTAACATTTGAGACAGGAACGAGCAAGGGAAGGACTATGTGCAGGCAGATGTGATTAATTTAAACTGGCATAATGGTCAGCACAGACAGTGTGGATCATAGAATCTGTTCCTATTCTGTGCTATGTTCTCTGTGCATTTCACCTCATCTAACATTATGAAAGTTTTCAGATGCACTGATTTTTACCGTTTTCTTGAAAAACAAATTCGAGAACTCAAACTGGTTAACAGTGCTGTGGTTATCAGTCACCTGAAATGAAGTAAAAAAAAACTTTCAGTCCACAAACCAATAATTAAAATAAGAGGACAGCATGAATTGTTCAATACTATTTGCAGTAAATTTCAGGTTTTTCAAGTTAGAAAATCAGAGGAAATTGATTAATTGTTTATGGAAATCTCTGGCACTAAAGCAACTGAATGGTTTGCCTGTAGAAGACAGAAGGTAGTGGTGGAAGGGTATTATTGTGGCTGGATTTCTGTGACCAGTGATGTTCTGCAGGGATCAGTGCTGGGGACTCTGTTGTTTGTGATATATAAAAATGACTTGGATAAAACTGCAGATGGGTGGGTTAGTAGGTTTGCACACAGCAGAATGGTCGGGGTGGAGCTGTAGACAATTAGCGTACAGCAGGATATCGATCTCGGCTGGAGAAATGGTCATATCTTAGGAAGGTCAAATGAAAGGAGAAAGTATACAGTTAATTGACTTATCTTATGGTCTTAATAGGCTATTTAATAGCACTGAGGTACAGAGGGATCTTGGGGTCCAGATCCATATCTCACTGAAATGGCCACACAAGTAGATACAATGCTAAAGAATAGTTGCCTTCATTAGTTGGGGCATGTGTATAAAAGTAAGGAAGTCATCTTGCAGCTATATAAACTTTCTTTAAGTCACTTGGAATATTGTGTGCAGTCATGTCATCTCATTATAGTAAGGATATGTAGCCTTTGGAAAGGGTCCCTGGATCAAAGAGTATAAACTATAGAGAGATTGGACAAAATGTGTTGTTTTCTCTGCAGCATTGGAGGCTGAGAAGATTCCTGACTGAAGTTTATAAAATTGTAAGAGGCATTAGGATAGGCAGAAATAATCTTCTACCCAGGGTAGAAATGCTAAATATCAGAGGATGTGCATTTAAGGAGAGAGGGTAAGTTTAAAAGAGACAATCAAGACGTACAAAAAAGCTGGATGAACTCAGCAGATCGGGCAGCATCCGTTGAAAGAAGCAGTCAACGTTTCGGGTTGAGACCCTTTGTCAGGACTAACGAAGTCTTCATGAGACTTCTGTACCTCCTTCCTGATGGTAACAATGAGAAAAAGGGCATGTCCTGGATGATGGGGGTCCTTAATAATAGACGTTGACTTTTTAAGACACCACTCCTTGAAGATATCTTGGATGTTACAGAGGCTAGTCCCCAAGATGGAGCTGACTAATTTTACAACTTTCTGTAGCTTCTTTTGGTCCTATGTAATAGCCCCTCCCCATCCTGATACCAGACAGTGATGCACTCTATCAGAATTCACAGTACAACTATAGAACTTGAAACTGCACACTCTCTCCACTTCTGATCCCTTTATGAAGATTGGTTTGTGTTTCTTCACTTTCCCTTCTTGAAGAAAACAATTAGCTCTTTTGTCTTACTGACATTGAGTGTAAGGTTGTTGCTGTAACACCACTCAATTAGCTGGTACTCTCGCTTCTGTATGCCTCATTATCTTCACCTGAGGTTCTACCAACAACGGTTTAACATCAGCATTGTCACTAGCTTCATGGGCTGAAGGGCCTGTTCCTGTCTAACATTGTTCTATGTTCTATTAACAGCAAAAGGAATAAATGAGAAGTTGATCATAGCTTTACGGGAGAAGAGAGCAGCAGTTAAAAGATGGGGGAGAGACAGAGACAGAAATTGTGGCTTATCAAGAATACAGTGGGGAAAAATGGCATTCAACAAATTCAGAATTGATATTAGAGGATACCAAGTTGGCAGTGGTGGTAGTGAAGAAACAGAGTTGATTAGAAGAGGAGAGGCTGAATAATTCCTTGAGAGTCAGTAGGGCATATTTCTTCTCCTCCAGATTCAAAAAGGGGAGAGTTAAAAAAACTCCTCAGTCAAGTACCACTACCTACATTTCACTAGATTTTCTAAGATCTAGCACCCAACAATTAAAATGAAATCTGTCTCATTTTCATTGTGGAATGTTAATGAAATCCCTCAACTCCTGAGGGTTGGATATTGATGTGGAATGCCAGAAAACTGCAGATAGAACCCAATACAGCAACTGGATTGTTGACCTTTATTTTAAAATATTCCATCCCAAGTGCATAATATTGATACTTTTTCCTCTTTTGATTTTCTTTTACTTGCTTTGTTGCTGTATGTGTCAAATTTAACTCTAGGTATCTTTTTTTCCCTAATAATCAGAGATTACTAGGGAAAAATAGGCAGATGATGGCTGAGGCAGCTGCATGTTTTTAAGGGATATCATAATATTACCACAATATTCATTCATGTTCAATTTTCATATATGTATATACTGTACAATGGTGTATGGATATGTATGTAAAATGGCTCCCCAAAAGAGATCAAATTTAATATTCTGTGCTATCCCTGGTGAAAATTAAACTCGTAATACAAAATTCATTTTATAGCTATAACATTCAAAACAATCTCTTCCAGTCAACAGAGACATTTCAGAATTACTTTTGCATACTAAATAAATATATTTAACCTGCTCAGGTGTTTCAGTTAAGTCAAATGGCATTCTTCCAAATAAATTAAATCCAGTTGATTTGGGTGTAGATGTATTCAGGAAAGAAAAGCCAGGTGATTTTGATGGTGTTTCCTCACATTGCAAATAAGAATTCCTGATGGAAATGCAATAATTTTATTTGATACGTTTCCTTTTAAAAATTAAAAAATGATTCTGGGGTACAATATGCTGTAATATCAATTTGGATTATAATATAAAGGATAAATAGGGAATAACCATAGACTCTGCTCATGTACTTATTAACACGCATGTGACTATCATCAAATTAGGAACATTCAACATTGTTATGGAAGAAGTTAAGATTTTAGCTTGATCCATAAAGTAACTTCCTTTGGGACACCTGTAGTTCACTAGATCTATTCTATTATATCTCAGTTAAGTTATGTTGGAAATCAGCTTCATAACTATTGATGCTAATTTGCAATGGAGAAAAAACACATTAAAAGAGAACCAACAAAATTATTACTATATGTTCATTGGGAGTAAACAAGCTACAGACTATGGAGAACATCTGTGGAAATATTAAGATGATTCATTATGCAATATATTTTCTTAAAGATCGTGCCCAATAAAAGACCTTCTTTAATGTATTAAGAATGTTTTTAGTGTCTTTCCCAAAGGAGGTCAGGCTAACTTATAGCTTTTATATATGCAGGTGAGTGCATGAATGCGTTCTATTCTGAAAAGAGTGCAACATATAATTTTTCTGAACAGTAAATACTAAGTTTCTAACAAGAATATAATTACTACTAGATGACATATATTTTGTGTCATTAACTATATTATTACATTTCAAATTCCTTTTGCCTTGATTCAACCTGCTCAGGTGTTCTTGGAAAAATCTGTGTCATGCCCTTTGCAGCCTCTTCAGTGTCACCATCCTTTGAAATAATAAGAAAATATTATTTAGCATGCACCGAGAATGGCAAGTGCTTTCAAGATTCCAAAGTCATAGCCACCCTGGGTGATACAGTTAATCCAACAATGTATTACAGTTTTAAAGTAATATTAACTGTGACAGCTCAAATGGCCCTAGAAAAATTTCCACCAATTTGGCTTGAAAACAATCAACAATATTGGCAGACCAGCATCGGTATTTTTTAAACAAAGCAAGATCAACTAGAAATATTAATTTGCATGAACAATCATACTTCCAAAAATATTGTTGAAAAATATTTAAAATTTAATACAACAAAAATAATTTTTTTAAGGAAAATGTGGAATTAATTGAAATGTTGACAAATACAAAGCAGTAGATTCATTCAAGATTTCAAATGGAAAATCAATGGAAATATCAAATATGAAAAGCTTTTTTTTATTATTCATTTACGGGATGTGGGCGTCATCAGCTGAGCTAGCATTTATTGCCCATCCCTAGTTGCCCTTGAGAAGATGGTGATGAGTTGCCTTCTTGAACTCAGTCCAAGGCATAGGTACACCCATACCCACTTAAACCGCAGTGTGCTATTAAGACAAGCTAGAGAATTAACTAATGAACCAGGTATACATACCAAATTCTTTTGCTCCTTCTCATCAGAATAATATAATTTATTGTCTTCCATCTTTTCATCTTTAATCAGTCTATCATACTAATAATCCTAACATTAATATGAATGTAATGAGAATAAAATAATTGCTCCTCTGAATAAAAGTGCAATCAACATTCATGGACATATATGAAAACCTGAATCAAGAATAATTATGATCTGCAAAGAAAATGTTGCCACATTGGCTTCTAAACAGCAATGGTAGAATTTTACAATGGATCCCACAACAGATCATCAAGTTACACAGCGCATGTCTGATTTTCTATTAAACAAAACTTAGGGAAGAAGATATTAAGTTTAGATTTTTCTAAAAAATAAATATTGTTTGATCTATTAAAATAGTATTTGGTGAAAATCTAGATTCAGACTCAATTAAAATACTGTATTCAAGTATGTACGTTCAAACCATAATGAATATTGCAGAAGAGGGTCACAAGATCATTCTCATTTTAAATGTATTGACTTGAAAAATAATTAATTACATTAAGAGCTAAAATTACATTTAAGAACTACGTCAACTCAGGAATGATTTAATCGAAGTGCATAAAATAACAGAAGGCATATTTATTGGAGCACATTACTTTAAGTAGGTGTGCAAGCATAATGATGGATCGGTTAAGACAGAAATAGATTGGATGTCGGGACTTCAGGTATTTACTCTCAAATTTGGTTGTGTTTAAATCTTTTCATTTTCTCCCTGGAATTGCCATGTCTATTGGTAGTTATGTATGTATTGTGGTATCTAAATCAAAGGAGGGTCTACACTATTGTGGAGTTTGAGAGTGAAAGGTGGTGGAAGGAGAACAACTTAAAGATGTAATCAACAAACTCTCTTGTTTTGATCCAAGTTGTTTTAGTTATACAAACTTTTGTTTACCTGAGAGTTATAAATTGATTCAGTTCGAACAAATGCCTTACTTTGACCAGTGTCCACTTTTCCCATTGTTCCATCATCTGCATTTACTACAGAAATAAAATACTGAATTAATGTGTTTCAATGTAAAAATATCTGTATGTTGCTGAGTCTAGGAACTTCATTAATTTTATTTTATTCTAAAATTATGATACATTTTCTAGGGATGTAGGAAAAAAGGAGAGTAATGCTAAATACTTCAATATGCCAAACTAAAACTATACCAGATTTTAAAAAAAATTCTATGATATATTTATATACTATGTGCTTACATAGTGTACTTAAATCTTGGCTTGTAAAATCTCAGGAGCGGTAATATGGCTATCAGTATTTCTCAGTTCTAACCATACTGACTCTACATCTCCTGATTCTATGTCACCCCTTGAAAGGGACTTAATTTCATTCCTCACCAGCAGAGCCACCCTCTGCCCACCTGTCTGTTCTTTCGATAGGACGTATATCTTTGAATATTCATTTCCCAGCCCTGGTCCTCTTGCAGCCATGTCTCTGTTATTCCTACAACATCATACTTACCAACTTCCAACTGAGCTTCAAGCTCATCCACTTTATTTCTTATTCTTCGTGTGTTCATATATAATATTTTTAATCCATTACTCCCCTTGCTTCTCACATCAGTCCCTATTGCACTTGGCCATACTCTCCGATCCCTTCCTGAGCTTTCTGCTCTGTCAATTCAGTTGTCTTTCTTAACTTTTCTTATTCTCTCTTTCCCTTTAACTCCATCCTTATATTTCCAGTTCATCTCCTCCCCCCTGCCCACTTATTTGTTTAAACACACCCGTGTAGCAGTGGCAAACCTGCCTTCCAGAATGCTGGTCCCCTGCCTGTTAAGGCGCAACCTGTCCCTTTTGTACAATTCATCCTTACACCAAAACAGTGTTCAGAAAAAGTGAGGTAGTGTTTAAGGTTTCAATGTCCATTTTGGAATTAGATGGCAGAGGGGAAGAAATTGTTCCTGAATCACTGAGTGGGTGCCTTCAGGCTTCTGTACCACCTACCTAATGGTAACAGTGAGAAAAGGGCATGCCCTGGGTGCTGGAGGTCTTTAATAATGGACACTGCTTTTTTGAGACACTGCTCCTTGAAGATATTCTGGATACTTTGTAGGCTAGTACCAAAGATGGAGCAACTAAATTTACAACTCTCTGCAGCTTCTTTTGGTCCTGTGCATTAGCGCCTCCCCCGACCCCCTCCATACCAGACAGTGATGCAGACTGGCAGAATGCTCTCCACGGTACAACCATAGAAGTTTTTGAGTGTATTTGTTGACATGCCAAATCTCTTCAAACTCCTAATGAAGTATAGTCGCAGTCCTGCCTTCTTTATAACTGCATCAAAATGTTGGGACCAGGCTAGGTCCTCAGAGATTTTGACATCCAGGAACTTAGAACTACCCATTCTCTCCACTTCTGGTTCCTCTATGAGGATTGGTATATGTCTTACCCTTCCTGAAGTCCACTATCAGTTCTTTTGTCCCACTGATGTTGAGTGCCAGGTTGTTGCTGAGACACCACTCCATTAGTTGGCATAGCTTGCTCCTGTATGCCCTCTCGTCACCATCTGAGATTCTACCAACAATGGTCGTATCATCAGGAAATTTATAGATGGTATTTCAGCTATGCCTAGCCACACAGACACAGGAAAGCGTCTGCTCCAGCCCCAACAGGCGGTGCTCCTTGCCCCGTCTGCAACCGTATCTGCGCTTTGGACTTTGGCCTCAGAAGTTATATACGTGCCCACAGACGTTGACTGCGCAACACATCCATCTTCCTCGGACTTTGAGAGACAACTACTAGCCACACAGTCATGGGTATAGAGAGAGTAGTACAGTGGGCTAAGCACACACCCCTGAGGTGTGCCAGTATTGATTGCCAGCAAGGATATGTTATCACCAATACGCAAAGATTGTGGGCTTTTGGTTAGGAAGTTGAGGATCCAATTGCAGAGAGAGATATAGAGGCCTAGGTTCTGTAACTTATTAAATCCTGAGCTATAGTCGATGAACAACATCCTGACATGGTGACAGGTAAATTGCAATGGGTCTAGGTACTTGCTGAAGCAGGAGCTCAGTTTAGTCATGACTAACCTCTCAAAGCATTTCATCATTTAGATGTGAGTGCTACTGGGCTATAGTCATTAAGGCAGGTCACATTCTTCTTCTTAGGCACTGGTATAATTGTTGCCTTTTTGAAGCAAGTGGGAACTTCCACCCATAGCAGTAAGAGGTCCTTGAATACTCCTACCAGTTGGTTGGCACAGGTTTTCAGAGCCTTACCAGGTACACCATAAGTTCCTCCCTCTTTAAAGACAGCCTAACATTGGCCTCTGAGAGAGATCACAGGGGTCATCAGATGCAGCAGGGATCTTCACAGCTGTAGTTATATTTTCCCTTTCAAAGCAGGTATAGAAGGCATTGAGTTCATCTAGTAGTGAAGCACTGCTGCCATTCATGCTATTGGGTTTTGCTTTGTAGGAAGTAATGTCCTGCAAATTTTACTAGAATTGTTGTACATCCGATATCGTCTCCAACCTCGTTCAAAATTGTCTCTTCGCCCTTGAAATCGCCCTCCACAAATCATACCTGGTTTGCTGGTACGGGCCTGGGTCGCCAGATTTGAATGCCGCAGATCTAGCCTTCAGCAGACAACGTACCTCCTGGTTCATTCATGGCTTTTGGTTGGGGAATGTACAGTAAGTCTTTGTAGGCACACACTCATCCACACAGATTTTAATGAAGTTGGTCACAACTGCAGCATACTCATCCAGGTTCGAAGATGAATCCCTGTATACAGTCCAGTCCACTCATTCAAAGCAATCCTGTAAGCACACCTGTGCTTCCCTTGTCCATACCTTCTTGGTCCTCACTACTGGTGCTGCAGACTTACTAAATACTAATTTAGTTCATCTGCCATCTCCTTGGTCCCCGTTAATATTTCTCCATCCTCATTTTAGTGGTCCTATATCCACTCATCTTTCTTTTACTTTTTACATACAGTCGGCCCTCCTTATCCATGAGGGATTGGTTCCAAGACCCCTCATGGATACCAAAAAACGCGGATGCTCAAGTCCCTTATTCAACCTGTCTCAATGGGGTCGACCTTAGGACTCAGTGGAACTCCAGACCTTATTTTAACCTGTCTCAGTGCAGTGGACATTAGGACCCGGCGGTGGAGCTCTGAATCCGCAGTGTTTCTGTTCACGAAAATAATCACGATCACAATTGAAAGTGAAGTTGAAATAATAAAGCGAACAGAAAGAGGTGAAATGCCATCGGTCATTGGAAAAGCGGTAGGCTACAGTCGGTCAATGAACACAACAATTTTAAAGGACAGAGTGAGAACGGCCCTGCCCCAATGAAAGCTACAATTATTACTAAGCAACGCAGTGGTTTAATTATTGGGTTTTGGGGTTTTGGGTCTCGGCCTGAAATGTCAACAGAGCTTCTTCCTATAGATGCTGCCTGGCCTGCTGCGTTCCACCAGCATTTTGTGTGTGTTGCTATGAAATCTTTTATGAGTATGTAATAAGAAAATGATTAGCAAGAACAAATGTGGGTCCCTTACTGCTAGAGTCAGATGAATTTATGATTGGGAAAAATAAGTGACAGAGGAAGGAGTCTTTATGAATGAAGACAAAAAAAATCTTCCAGGAGTGCTCAAGAACCAAGGATCAAGGAAACAATATACTAACATTATCAGATGTCAGGCTTATTAACTTTTCTGGTAATACTTGTACTGCACTATTATTAGAAAGGAAATACAATTACCAGATAAGTAAATTACCCAGACACCTGAAAGAGACCCAAGAACATCGATATTCTAGAGTTTTGAAAGAGAAGGTACCAGAGATAATGGATGGTGTGTCATCATCTTCCAAAATTCTACAGATTCAGGAGATCCAAAGACATACTCCCAAGATAGATGTTGAGTCAGCAAAGATATGTGGCGTGAAGGTAAGTTTTGATGAAATGGCAATTGAGGAATATCCAGATCAAAGTTGAAAATATTCAAGCCAAATATTAATCTATAAATTTACTAAATTATCTAGCTGGTGTGGAGCCAGTATGTCACTCAACTATTCTTTTTTATGTTTTGAACACATGCTCTCATTGTACTTCGTATTCAGCACGAAAAATTCTAACACAGCAGTAATACAGAGTATAACTGCTAAATCACCATTGGTTCAGTCAGTGCTCTATCTGAACTCTGAAATCTAATTATTATTTTGTTCATTTAATTTACAGGTTTTACCATGACTATTGAAATCAAATTTCATTCTTCTCACTGTAGTAGTTAAAGGCATGCTGCACGTGCAGACAATGATTACCACTTTCAACAAGAAAATTTAAGCAATACCCATCACTGAATACTGCACCATTAGTTTCCCAAGTTTCATCACTGACCATAAAAACTAGCTGTAAGAGCAGACCAGATTTTGGATATTCTCCAGTGGATAACTCTTATCCTTATTTCCAAAGCCATCTACAAAGCACTGTAATAGAATATATTTTAATAACTGTAATAGACTATATTATCAACACTGTAACAGAACATTATTTCACGTGGCCAAGTGAATGTTGATCCAACAATATTTGACAAACTTGATATCAGCTAAGATAAAATAGCCACTTAAATGGAACTGTGTCCTAAGCAATCATGCCCCCCTCCACTGACATTCTGAGGCTGCAGAAAGAATAATCTTCAAAACCTATTGCAATTTCTTACTCCAACAATATCTCCCAATTCCTCAACTTCAACTACCAAGAAAGACAAGGAGTAACAAGCACATGAGAACACTATCACCTGCAGGATCCTCTCCAAGAAATGCATTCTCGATTAGGAAATAAGTCACAGATCTTTCGTTGTCGTTTAGGCATAGCAGAAAAAATTCCTCCTTGGCATAACTGGGAGTTATGTTATCAGAATATGGCTCACATCACAACACATAAAGCATAATATCAAATAAAGGGAATTAAGTATAGGCATTAAATACTGCCCTGGACAGGACCATTCAAAAACGGGGGAAAAAGTCACTAACTGAATAGGTCCTTTTGATCATTTAAGACATTTAACTTATAGGAAGGCAAGAAATATCATCAGTGTTTTAATATTTAAAAAGCACTTCAAAATATGTAAGCTACCTTTTTCTTTAAAAGAAATTATCTATGAGATATTATCTATGATGTTCCATGGCTTCTTTCCTTAGTATTTCAAAATCTATTGTAATCAATTATGTACATTAATATATACAATTTATATACTGTGTGTTCAAACTGTGACTAGCAGGCTGTGTAAATAATCACTTAGCTGATCCTACTTCACTCACTCCCTTTAAACTTACCATGGCTTTTTTTCCATGCTTAAGTAGCAATTTAAAACTGGTATACATAGAACATAGAATAGTACAGCACATTACAGGCCCTTCGGCCCACAATGTTGTGCTGACCCTCAACCCTGCCTCCCATATAACCCCCCCAACCTTAAATTCCTCCATATACCTGTCTAGTTAAACAGTATAAACATATACTGTTTAAGTTTACCTCCTTAAACTTCACTAGTGTATCTGCTTCCACCACTGACTCAGGCAGTGCATTCCATGCACCAACCACTCTGTGAATAAAAAACCTTCCTCTAATATCCCCCTTGAACTTCCCTCCCCTTACCTTAAAGCCATGTCCTCTTGTACTGAATAGTGGTGCCCTGGGGAAGAGGCACTAGCTATCCACTCTATCTATTCCTCTTTATATCTTGTACAACTCTATCATGTCTCCTCTCATCCTCCCCTCCAAAGAGTAAAGCCCTAGCTCCCTTAATCTCTGATCATAATCCATACTCTCGAAACCAGGCAGCATCCTGGTAAATATCCTCTGTACCCTTTCCAATGCTTCCACATCCTTCCTATAGTGAGGCAACCAGAACTGGACACAGTTCTCCAAGTGTGGCCTAACCAGAGGTTTATAGAGCTGCATCATTACATTGCGACTCTTGAACTCTATCCCTTGACTTATGAAAGCTAACACCCCATAAGCTTTCTTAACTACCTTATCTACCTGTGAGGCAACTTTCAGGGATCTATGGACATGTACCCCCAGATCCCTCTGCTCCTCCACACTACCAAGTATCCTGCTATTTACTTTGTACTCTGCCTTGGAGATTGTCCTTTTTAAGTGTACCACCTCACACTTCTCCAGGTTGAACTCCATCTGCCACTTCTCAGCCCACTTCTGCTTCCTATCAATATCTCTCTGCAATCTTTGACAATCCTCTACACTATCTACAACACCACCGACCTTTGTGTTGTCTGCAAACTTGCCAACCCACCCTTCTAACCCCACATCCAGGTCGTTAATAAAAATCATGAAAAGTAGAGGTCCCAGAACTGATCCTTGTGGGACACCACTAGTCACAACCCTCCAATCTGAATATACTCCCTCCACCATGACTCTCTGCCTTCTGCAGGCAAGCCAATTCTGAAACCACCTGGCCAAACTTCCCTGGATCCCATGCCTTCTGACTTTCTGAATAAGCCTACCGTGTGGAACCTTGTCAAATGTGTTACTAAAATCCATGTAGATCACATCCACTGCACTACCCTCACCTATATGCCTGGTCACCTCCTCAAAGAACTCTATCAGGCTTGTTAGACACGATCTGCCCTTCACAAAGCCATGCTGACTGTCCCTGATCAGACCATGATTCTCTAAATGCCCACAGATCCTATCTCTAAGAATCTTTTCCAACAGCTTTCCCACCACAGACGTAAGGTTCACTGGTCTATAATTACCCGTACTATCCCTACTACCTTTTTTGAACAAGGGGACAACATTCGCCTCCCTCCAATCCTCCAGTACCATGCCTGTGGACAACAAGGACATAAAGATCCTAGCCAGAGGCTCAGCAATCTCTTCCCTCGTCTTGTGGAGCAGCCTGGGGAATATTCAGTTAGGCCCCGGGGACTTAACCGTCCTAATGTATTTCAACAACTCCAACACCTCCTCTCCCGTAATATCAACATGCTCCAGAACATCAACCTCACTCATATTGTCCTCACTGTCATCAAGTTCCCTCTCATTGGTGAATACCCAACAGAAGTATTCACTGAGGACCTCACTCACTTCCACAGCCTCCAGGCACATCGTTCTGGGTCCCATCCCCCTTGCATATTAGTTTAAACCCTCCCTAACTATGCTAGCAAACCTACCTGCAAGGATATTGCTCCCCCTCGAGTTCAGGTGCAATCCGTCCAATCTGTGCAGGTCCCACCTTCCCCAGAAGAAATCCCAATGATCCAAAAATCTAAAACCCTGCCCCTTGCACCAACTCCTCAGCCACGCATTCAACTGCCATCTCCTCCAATTCTTACCATCACTATCACGTAGCACTGGCATCAATCCTGAGAACGCCACCCTTGAGGTCCTGTTATTCAGCCTTCTGCCTAGTTCCTGAAACTCACACTTCAGGACCTCATCCCTCTTCCTGCCTATGTTGTTAGTACCAACATGTATCATGACTTCTGGTTGCTTTCCCTCTCATAACAGGATGTCATGCACCCGGTCAGAGACATCCCGGACCCTGGCACCTGGGAGGCAACAAACCATGCGGGTGTCCTTCTCACATCCACAAAATCTCCTGTCTGCTCCCCTGATTAAAGAGTCTCCAATGACGACAGCTCTCCTCTTCTCCATCTCACCTTTCTTCACCACGGGGTCAGACTCAGTGCCAGAGGCCCTGCCATCGTGGTTCACACTTGGTCGGTCATCCCAGCCAACAGTATCCAGGATTGTAAACTTATTATTCAGGGGAATGGCTACAGGGGTGCTCTGCACTACCTGTCTACTCACCTTCGCTTTCCCCCCTCTGACTCTGACCTGCTTCCGGTAGCCTAGGTGTGACTACCTCCCTGTAGCTCTCATCTATGACTGCCTCTTTCACCCTTATGAGTTGAAGGTCATCCAGCTGCTGCTCCAGATTCCTCACACAGTCTTCCAGATGGCCCAGCCGCATGCACTTCTGGCAGATGTGACTCTGTGGGAGAGGGGAGTTCCTTCAAGACTGCCACATCTCACAGGATAGGCACATCACCGTCTCAGGAGGCATTGTAAAGACTAACTGGGAACAAGCTTGTCCTCCACCTCTTCTCATCGAAGCCTCTAGTATCAAAGCCTCAAAGCTCCACTCACTCACTGGTCACTTTCCACCACTCACTGGCCGCTTTCCATTTACTAGATTATATTAGATTTACCTGATATTGGTAGGTTATTTTCTAACCATGATACAGGAGCTTCTTGGTCCTGGCGAACAAATGGGCTAAGGTAACAACAGGAAGGTAGAAGATTAGAATTTTTCAGATTTTCTGCAAAATTGTTACACACTTATAGTTTATATTAACTGATTATACAAGATCAATGGGGTTATCTCTAGCAATAATTTTCAACCGTGGAGTAAAAGAAAGCATTTTAATTAAATATTTTGTCTACAAGTGGTATATATTTTTGTTCAATGTGTTGCCACATTAGCAAACAAATTGAAAGGTTCATAAAATTCAAAATAGATAAAATATGATTTTGCACAAGTAAAACCTTAAAGATTTATTACCAGGATTGAGGTTGTCCTTCATTCTTGGTTGCTAACGTCATCTGAAAAATTTTCTGTTGATGAATTCCACTTACTTCTGGGGTTTTCTACAAAATAATAGTCTTTTTTAAGCAATCCTATTGTTTACAGAATTTTTCAGTGTTTACTAATCCTGAAATCAATTTATAGCAAAACTCTGGCATGCTCAGGACTTTGATTTTACAAATTTTACAGTGAACACTACACTTAAAGGGAAAGCTAAGAGTGTAGTGAACACAACCAGTTAAGTTTAAAGAGAGGATGGGAACTAGGGTTCTGGCATGGGAATGGGTTTGCAGAAGATGAGCATGAGAACATGAGCCTCAGTGAGTGTAATACCTGTCAGGTAACTGGGGTCTTGGTGAGTGGAAAAAGAACAAGGGAACCAGGATCCCATTGATTCAGGGGAGGGAGTGAAAAATGGAGCACTAATGACTGGAAAGAGAATGCAAGACTTAGGGTCACAGCAAGTGGTATGAGACACACTTGCTAAATTTACATTGATGCCTTTCATAAAGTATCAATCTGGGCAGCTGTACCTGCTCATTTGCCTTATTCCTTTTATCAGAACCAGATGATTAACCATCAGGATATCTAAATAACTATATAGTGGATTACCATAGCTTTACTGTGTTGTGTTGATTATACATATATTGTATAATTCCTTGTAAATAAAATACATTAAAATGCATAAGCATGGTCCACCTATTTAGGCTGCCAATATATTCATCCATCACTATGGCATGGATTTCGTAGCTAGTAGCACAGCGATAGATTTGGCAACTGACCTAAAAAAATGTTATGCATAAGGATCTAGCAATTGGGTTAAGCTTCAGTTAAAGAAGATCCCTTGTGTTCAGTAACTGTGATGTCTTCTAGTTGGCTGAGCAGGTGCTCATGTTGAAAAATCCTCATGGATATCAAACTCAGATGGAAATGGCATCATTCGTTAATGTTTCAAACATTTTTCAGAGAACAAAATAAAAATTAGAAATGCACATATGATTAAAGTGAATGCTGAAACATTATTACATTTTTAAGTAGTCATTTTTTATTATGTTGAAATGCATTTTATTATGATACACTTAAGTTTAATATTTGTTCCTGTTTGTGGGGTAGGCAGGCTGAAGGTGTAGAATATTTGATAAACAATATTATAAATTAGTAATATAAACATAGCAAATTCTGGAAATGCTTAGTCAACGGAAACAGAGCTAACACTTCACCAGTAATGATATAATTTAGAGAAACGAATTACAAGATGCAGAGAGAGCTGGGGAGTGCAGAGAACAAAAGGAAAGATCTGTGATAGGGTGAAGGTGGGGAAGGATTAAATGAAAAAGAAATGATTGTACAAGATGAAAGAGGATGGCGAGTGGGAGAACAGACCTATAGTCAAAAGAAGAGGGGGACAGCAGAACTAAAATTCTGCAGAAGAAAATGTAAATACTGGAAATGTGAAATAAATAAAAATACTGGAGATTTAAAGAAGACAAAAATAAGCTAGCCTAGGAAGAGCAATGTTTCATTGGGAACTCCTTGAGAATTCTGTATTTGGATAAGTATGCAGGAATCCTGAATTTACAAGTTTCATGTGCTAAAACCTTGTATTATTACAAGTGCAGAACATGAAGAAACCTTATTGCCTTTTAGGCATTGTTATTATTATGTATAATATCTACATCCTTTAAACATCTATCACAAAGCACAAGGAAGAAAAGATAATATTTCCTTACAATGGAATTTTGAGAATCTTCTGGAACCACAGCGAAAACCTTTGTTAGAGATTGCTCATGTTTTGAGAATTCCATTGCTGGGTCTTGGATATTATCTTCAGTTTCCTAAAAAGAACTTGGTTCCTAATTATCTCTGCTCCATCTTAGATAAAAATAGCATCAATATGGCAACTCAATCAATGAATGCAAAAAAAAGACTAGAAATTCCTTAACATAGGTGGAGTTAATGATTGTAAAAGATGGGAAGTATTACCCAGATCTCATAGTTCCATAGAAAAATGGATGACACAGGAAGTCATTCTGATCAAGATAGTAGCCAAAAACAAAGCCACTCAGCCTGATTACACCATTCAAAGAAATATCTATTGTCCTGCAGGTTACAGTTCACATGAACTTACATAAGAGCTGATTAAATATATACATAGAGACATAGAAATTTACATTACAAGCCCTTCGGCCCACAATGTCATGCTGACCATGTAACCTACTCCAGAAACTGCCTAGAATTTCCTTAGGCATTAGAATTAGGCAATAGAATTTCTATTTTTCTAAGCTCCATTCACCTATCTAACAGTCTCTTAGAAGACTCTATTGTATGTGCCCCTACTACCTTCGCTGGCAGTGCATTTCAGGCACCCACTACTCTCTATGTGAAAAATTTACCTCTGACAAACCCTTTGTACCTACCTCCAAGCACCTCAAAACTATGTCCCCTCATGTTAGCCATTTTAGCCCTCGGAAAAAATTTCTGGTTATCCACACAATCAATGCCCCTCATCATCTTATACACCTCTATCGGGTCTCCTTCTCAACCAGTTCTGCCAAAGGGTTTTAGCCCGAAACATTGACTGTATTTTTTCATAGATGCTGCCTGGCCTGTTGGGTTCCTCTCCCTCTTGAGTGTGTTACTCAGATTTCCAGCATCTGCAGACATTTTCTTCTTTGTCAGTGTCCAACAGATTGAGTTTCTTTCAGCTTATTTGTATGAGAGTAAGGTGGTTGAGGTACCTGGCCATTGCACCATGGTATAGGAAGCTCATAAGTGGAGAGAGGCAAACAAGAATGCAATGGTGCAATATAGTGTATATTAGTGCATGGGGAGAGACACTGCCCTTTACACCAAAAGAGCAACACAATGTTTTTTGTTTGGTGTCTCAGTATGGAGAATCTCTCTTGGGAGAGGAATTGAAGGTCAATTCAATAACCATTAAAGACAAAGACAGAGGTTTCACAAAGTTAGTAAGAGAAGCCAGTCACCAGCAATTTTTCATCAATCTATATCATAAAAGATACAGATTACATCCTAGAAATAGCTGTAAATCAGGAATTGGAAAGAGAGGAAAAGCTAAAGAAAATTGCAATTAAAAGTAAAGTGGTAGTAAACAACTTGTTAAGAGTTGCAAACTGATAAATTCCAAGATTTTGATAGATTTTATCCCTGGGTCTTAAAAGAAAAACCCAGTACATTAATGTCTGCCATGGGAAAATGTTAGAAAACATTAAAGACAATGTTATAGCAGGGCACTTCGTAAAATTCAATCGGGCAAAATCAAGTAACTGAAGATTATGAAAATAGAAGTCAAACTAGTTAAGTTAGTAATCAAATGTCAAACTAAACTAATCCATTCTGCTTACACAATGTCCATATCATTCCATTTCCTGCACATTAATACGCCTGTCTAAGAGTCTGTTGAATGCCTCTATCATAACTGCCTTCACCATCACCCCAAGCAGTTCCTGTAACACACACCAACTCTCTGTGTAAAGAAGTTTCCCCATATATCCCCTTTGAACATACCCTCTCACCATAAATGCATGCCTTCTAATATTACACATTTCAACCCTGGGAAAAAGATACTGTCTACTCTGTCTATGCATCTCATCCATGCTTTCTCTGTGGTTTCCTGTTGGAGAACACATAGATTGTCCTCTTTTTAATCCTCAAAACACTTGCTGATGAAGTCTGTGACAGTGGTGGCCTATCCATCTAGGCTGGAGGTTATGCTTTTGAACATGAACCAGTCTACCAACTCAGATCAGTTGTTTAGAAGCTGATCGATTTCCTCATAAACACAAGGGATTGTGCAGTTGCTGGAACTCCAGACTAACACATACAAAATGTTGGAGGAACTCAGCTGTCAGGCAGCATCTATGTAAAGGAATAAAAATCCAACACTTTGCACCAAGATTCTTCATCAGAACTTGAAAGGAAGGGGAAAGAAGCCAGAATAAGAAAGGGCTCAGAGGGCAAGGAGCATAAACTAGAATAGATAGGTGAAGTCAGGTGAGGGAGAAGGTAGGTAGGTAGAGGAGGGTAGATGAAGTGAGAAGCTGGGAAGTGAAGGGTGAAGAAGAAGGAATTTGTTAGGAGAGGAGAGTGGACCATTGGAGAAAGAGAAAGAGGAGGGGCATCTGAGGGAGATGACAGGCAGTTGAGGAAAAGAAGAGGGGAGCCAGAATGGTGAATGAAAGAAGAGAGAAGGTGGGGGTGAGTGCTTATATTACCAGAAGTTAGAGAAAGCTACGTTTATGCTGAGCATCGATGGAGGCTACTCAGAAAGAATAAATTGTTGCTCCTTCAACCTGAAAGTGGCTACATCATGGCAGCAGAGGAAGTCATAGACCAACATGTTGGAATAGGAATGGAGAACCGAGTTAAAATGGCTGGCTACTGGAAAATCCTGCTTGTTGCAGACAAAGAAAAGGTGCTTGACAAAGCAGTCCCCCAATATTCATCAGGTCTCACCAACATAGAGGAGGCTGCACTGGGAGCACAGCAGATAACTCTAATAAACTCACAGTTGAAGTGTTACCTCAGCTGGAAGCACTGCTTGAAGTCCTGAATGGAACTGAGGGAGAAGGATGAATGGGCAGGTGTAGCACTTCTTCTGCTTGCAGGGATACACTCTAGGAGGGAGATGAGTGAGAGTGACGGATAGACAATGGAATTACAGAGAGATCGATCACTGCAGAAAACAGAGAGTTGGGGGGGGGGCGCAGGGAGAAGGTAAAGGTGTGTTTGGTGGTAGGATCCAGTTGCAAATGGTGCAAGTTTATTTTCTTACACCAGTATTGTATGACCTTCTATAAGGTATCAACTTCTATTGTCTGCAGGAAGAAGGAGCTTAATGCCTGGTGGTCTAATTTACCAAAGTGTGAATGGGGTTGGCTCAGTAGGTATCGTTGATGGTTGTATATCAATGGTCAAGGGTGTTTGATCCCCTAGTGGGACAGGAGACATTCTTGTGGTATTTTGGTAACACACTCTTGAAGTTGGCCTGATTGAAAAGTCCCATTTTAAAGCTGTTGAACGAAGTTTTGAGTGCAAGGTCCATTTGAGGGAAATATAAGTTGCCAGTAAGACAGCTGAACTCCTGTGGCAGGTAGTATGGGTGACATTTCACCCTAGATGTTCCAGGCTGGGGGAGCAGGAACTTGCCAGGGTCATCACATCTGAGCACCATCCGGTATTGTCCCTTCTGAATCATACATATTTCTCAGCACACTTCAAAGGGCATCTGATTATAAACTTAACTCCACATTCTCACCTGTACATGGTAACTTTTGCACAACAAGTAATTGTGGAAGCAAATGGAATTGTATCATTTATTGCAAGAGAAATTGAATACAAAAGTAAAGATTTCACGCTTCAAATAAACAGGGCATTAGTGAAACTACATTTTCATATAGGATTGATCTTATTTAAATAAGCAAGTTAATGCACTACAAACAGTTCAGAGAAGATGTACCAGGCTAAGAAATGCATGGTCAGGTTGCCATTACAGAAAATATTCAATAGGCTTGGTGTATACCCAATGAAGTTTAAAAGTTTGAGAGAGGTCTCCTTTTTTCAGGGAAAGATTAAATGAGTTTTTTTTCTCTCTCAGAAGATTGTGATTCTTTAGAAGTCTCCTCCTTAATGGGTAATGGAAGTAGAAGGAATATAGAGGAAGGGCTTGCTAAATGCTTGAACTTAAAGAGGATAAACAGTTACTAACAGCGAAGGAGAACGTGGAGTTCCATTTACAATTAGATCACCTATGATGTTATTTAATGTTGAGGTACACTGAGAAGCCTGTATGATTCAGAAGAGACAATGTTAGTACCAAACTAGAAGACACAGAAGTACAGTAGATGGAAAAACAGTCTTCTGCAGCATTCAATGACCAAACCTAGTTGAGATATACTATAAGCTGTTAATATTTGGTAAAATATCTGCCTGGCTTTTTAATATATTTATGGTATTTTACCAATGCTAAATGATATTATAATGATGGAAGATGGAACTGAGGAACTACCGAAGAAGCATTTCCTCTATCCACCAGAAATAATAGTAAAACATTTAAGAGAAGGGAGAGGATCATAGGATGGGAGGCCTAGGGAGAAAGAAAGTGGGCCCCCATCCTTTGTTTGTTTGTTTGTTTATATATTTATCTATCTATCTATTTATTTATTCCTTTTTTCTCTCTCTGTCCCCCTCACAATTACTCTTTGCCTGCTCTCCATCTTCCTCTGGTGCTCCACTCTCCCTTTCTTTCTCCTTAGGCCTCCTGTCCCATGATTCTAGCCTTGTATCCCTTTTGCCAATCAACTTTTCAGCTCTTAGCTTCATCCCTCCCCCTCCTGTCCTCTCCTATCATTTCAGATCTACCCCTCCCTCTCCCACTTTCAAATCTCTTACTATCTCTTCTTTCAGTTAGTCCTGACAAAGGGTCTCAGCCCGAAATGTCGACTGTACTTCTTCCTATAGATTCTGCCTGGCCAGCTGCGTTCCACCACCATTTTGTGTGTGTGTTGCATACATTTTCACATATTTTTTCATCTTTACCTCGCATTCTTTTCGTAATGGATTAAGTTGTGAAACCAGCACATTACTTGCTTGCAGATTCTTCTGTGTTCCACTTTCTAAGCCACAAAATATGATTTAAAAGACAAATGAATTAATCCTGTCATTCTGTGACTAATAGGCATCATATATCTTGAACAATAATTAATCATTTAAATGTAGTTTATTGGCTTTTAATTTAAATTCCAGTCGTCACAAAACATGACGCAACAAGTGATGTAGGTGCAAGCATCTCATCAATTTCAAATAAGTTTATTGACCAGTAAAGATGTAATTCAGGTTAATAACAACAGAACAATATTAGCATAATACCCAAGGAGAGGTATCTCTACAAAGATTTAATTATTTCTGTAAGTAATTATTTGAAGGTAACTGTAATTCCACAAGTTTATATAAAAACATATAAAAACAAAAGTGCAGGAACCAGTAATGTTAGACTTTAAGTCAATTTAATTAGTAATTGCTTGGAGAGAAAATTCCAGTGTAATAGGTGAAAACACGGGTATGATTGTAAAGTAATTGGTAAAGCCAAAAGGAAGTCAAATAGAATCCATTTTAATATCCCATAATTGTTTTTAATCTAAGATCATTGAGTTAAACTCTAAAAAACCCAAAATAGAAGAATCAATAAAACTCAATTAATTAACCAATCAACTATTTTATAAACTGCAAGATCCAGCATCACCAGTACATTGAAATAACTCTTCTGCTTTATGTCTGATTGCACCATGAGACTTTTTTTTACATTCAAGCAAGCATTTAAGACTTAGCTAAACATCTCATCCAGTGGCATTTGCAGATTAGCCAATGGGGGCTGGGGTTTCAGCAAAGAAATCAAATTTAGTGGATGCAGACAAATTTATTTTAAATCTGAGCTAAAATAAAGTTCAAAATACATTATTAATATCAAGAACATCACCATTTCCAATCCTGAGAATCATTTCCTCAATAAATCCATAATAGAATAATAAATATAGCAGGATGAATGAAAGACCACCCATCTAGGTTCTACCAGAATGCAGAAGACAACAAACTATGCAAATACAAAAAGAAGAAATAATAATAATGATAAATAAATAATATTGAGATCATGAGATGAAAAATCCTTGAAACCGAATCCATTGGATGTGGGAATATTTCAATGATGGAGCAAATGAAATTGAGTGAAGTTATCCCCTTTGGTTCAAGAGCCTGATGGATGAGTGGTAGTAACTGTTCCTGAACCTGCTGGTGTGAGTCCTGAAGCTCTTGTACATTTTTCTTGATGGCAGCAGCAAGAAGATATCAAGTCCTAGGTGCTCAGGGTCCCTGATTATGACACTGCTTTCCTGGGACAACGTTTCAAGTGGATGTGCTCAATGATTTGGAGGGCTTTACCCGTGATGGACTGGGCCATATCCACTACTTTTTGTAGGATTTTCCATTCAAGGGAATTGGTATATACCAGGCTGTGAATCAGCCAGTGAATATACTTTCCATAACACCACGTATAGAAGTTTGTCAAAGATTTAGATGTCATGCCAAATCCCTGTAAACTCTTAAGGAAGTAGAAGTGCTGCCACAGTTTCTTCGTGATTGCAGTTATGTGCTGGGCCCAGGACAGGTCCTCTGAAATAATAGCACCTAGGAGTTTAAAGTTGCTAACCATTTCCACTAATAAGTACTGGCTCATGGATTTCTAGTTTCCTTCTCTTGCAGTCTATAATCAGCTTCTTGATCTTGCTGATATTGAGTGAGAGATTGGTGTTATGGCACCACCCAGCCAGATTTTCAATCTCCTTCCTATATGTTGATTCAGCCTACAACAGTGATGTCATCAGCAAACTTGAATGTGGTATTGGTGCTGCCCTTAGCCACACAGTCATAAAGTAAGTAGAGCAGGGGACTAAGCACACATCCTGTGATACACCTGTCCTGATGGAGTTCATTGAGGAGATATTGTTACCAATCCAAACTGACTGGTGTCTGTAAGTGAGGAAATTGAAGATCCAATGGCACGAGGAATTATTGAGTCCAAGGCCTTGAAGCTTATTGATTAGTTTTGAGGGGTTGATGGTATTAAAATGTTGAGCTGTGGTTGATATAGAGCATCTAGATGTATGCACCTTTGCTGTCTAAGGGTTCCAGGGTTCAGTGAACAGCCAATGGCATCTGCTGTGGATCTGTTGCTCTAATACGCAAATTGGAGCAGATCTAAGTTACTTCTCGGCAAGAGCTGAATGTTTCAACATATCACTTCATTGCTATGGATGTAAGTGCTATTAGGTGATAGCTGTTGAGGCAAGTCACCACGCTCTTCCTGGGCACTATTATAATTGAAACCCGCTTGAAACAGTTGGGTACTGTACTCTGCTGAAGCAAGAGGTTAATAACCTCAGTGAACACACTAGCCAGTTGATGAGCGCAGATCTTTAGTACTTTGTTCGTACCACATCTAAGCCAGATGCTTTTTGTGGGTTCACCCTTCTGAAGGCTGCTCACATGTCAACTTCAGAAACTGAAATCATAGAATCATTGGGGAATGTGGGTTTGTGATAGTTCCTCCATGTTTTGATGGTCAAAGCAAATATAGTAGGCATTGAGCTCACCTGGAACTGAAACCCTGCTGTCTCCTATGTCACTTGATTTATAACAGGTGATAGTATTTAAGTCTTGCCACAACTGCTGAGCATCCTTCATTGATTTAATTGCCAGTCGCCCATGAGATGGCATTCCAGACATCGTGCCTGTAACTCTTGTAACCTTTTCAGTCATCAGACTTGAATGCCTCTTATCTTGCCCTCAGTGGATTGCTATCTCATGGTTGAATGCCTCTGATCTTGCCCTCAGTGGATTGCTATCTCATGGTTGAATGCCTCTGATCTTGCCCTCAGTGGATTGCTATCTCATGGTTCATCCAAGGCTTCTGATTGGGGAAGACTCAATGATTTTGTGGGACACTCTCATATACAGCTATTTTAATAAAGTCTGTTACAACCATGGTGTAGTCATTCAGATCCCTAGATGAGCCATGGAACATGGTCCAGTCCACCGACCCAAAGCAATCCCGTAGCCACTCCTCTGCTTCTTGTTACCATCTTTTTGTTGTTTTAATCTATGGAGCTTTGCTCTTTTAGCCTCTGCCAGTATGCAGGCAGGACAGCCAAGTGATCAGATTCCAGAGGTACGGTCTTGGCATGGAACAGCAGGCATTCTTTATCTTAGCATAACAGTGGTCTAGTTTGTTGAGACTTCTGGTGCTTCAGGTTATATGCTGATGATAATTGGACAGGATTTTCATCAAACAAGCCTGGTTGAAGTCTCTAACTATGATTTGAAATGTATTAGGATGGACTGTTTCTTGTTTAGAGACTGCATCATGAGTGCTTGATTATAGCCAGCCTCTGGTGGTATGTAAGCTGCGGTCAGGGTCACGGATGAGAATTCCCTAAATAAGTAGAATGGATAGAATCGACAGCATTTGACCATTCCAAGTCGGGCAAAAATGAGTTCAACAAAACTGCCACATTGGAACACCACTGAGAATTTATCATGAAACTCATACATCCTCCTTTTGCCTTTTCCAAATCAGCAGTTTGGTCCATTCTGTAAATCAAGAAGCCTGATTGCTGTATCTGGCGTGCTGGGAGAAAGCCATGTTTCAAAAGCATAGAATAGAGCAGACTCTCATTTTTCTCTGATACAGCAATCTTGCCCTCAGGTCCTCAATTTTGCTTTCCAACAACTGCACATTTGCCAATAAATTGCTAGGTAGAGGAGGCCACATCCGTCTGCATTTCAGCCTGGCTTGTAGCCCCTCTCCTCCTCCTGCCTCGCTTCCAGTCATGGCGATGAACTAATGTCCTCTTAAAGGTGCTGTACATGACTGGTCCACCGATTCCTTCAGACAATCAGGTGAGATCTGAAGATCATTAAGTTGATTCAAAGGTACATTGTTTAGAGGGAAGTTACATGATGCAGATGGCAGTGAGTAATTCAAAAGAGGTATATTTCAAAGAATATTTGGAACTATTAGCTGCAGTCCACAAAACATCCACATTGCGGATGATCAACGGAGCCTCTTGATGTCTTGAAATCTGCATGTATTTAGATACAAAATCAAGGGAAATATTGTAGCTTTATAAATCTCAGGTTAAACCACACTTGGAGTATTGGGTTCAGTTCTGGTCACCTCATTATAGAAAGGATGTGGAAGTTATAACGAGTGTGGAGAGGAGATTTACCAGGATGATGCCTGGATTAGAGAATTTGTCTTGTGTGGAAAGAATAAGCAAGCTTTTGAGTGAAGGAGCTTGAGAGACAACTTTATTGAGATGCATAGAATTATAAGAAGTAGTCAGCCAGCATCTTTTTGAAGGGTAGCAATGACTAATATCAAAGGAAAGTTTAGGGGAGATGTAAGATGTAAGTTTTTTACACAGAGTGGTAAGTGCCTGATATGCACTACTTGGTGAAATGGTTGAGGCAAATACATTAGGGCATTTAGCAACTCTTAAATAGGCACATGGAGGGTTATGAGCTATGTAGGAGGGAAGGGTTAGGTTGTCTATGGAGTAGGTTAGCAAAATACCTTGGGCCATAGGGCCCATGCTGTGCTGTAGTGTTCAATAGTATGTTTTATGTTCTAAAACAAGTGTGACAGTAAGTTTCTGGGTGTGAAATCAAGGTGTTTTTTCAAAATCCCATTGTCTGACCTCAACATGAATGTAAGAATATGAAACACTTGACTCCTTTTACTCAATACAACACTTCAATGTCAATCTAAGTTCTATGTTTAAGTCATAATGGACAGCCTGAATCTATGACTTTGTGATTCTGTCAAGAATACTATGGGAGCATTCAAAGTGTAGTCAAGTACATCAAAGCATAACTGGAGGATCACTGGAAATGGAAGGAAATTCCATAATAGCAAATGTTTAAGCTTATGAGTAACTACAAATGGAACCAATTTTCTACTGAAGAAATTATGTGGTGCTGACTGAAATGCACTTAATTATTACTTAATTCTAATTACATTTTACTATAAAATTACATTTTTCCTTAATTCTCCTTATTTAATACCAAACAAAAACTTAAGAGCTCACAAGAATTCAGGTTATACTTGGCATTTCCTCAATTATGCAGACATAGAAACAATTGTCTTAGAATCTATTCTCAGAAACTATATGAAATCTTCAGCATTCGGTAGGTATTGCTAAGATTCATTATAATAATTTTTCTCTGATATTTTAAAAAATTAAATTCCAAAATTGATAGAAAAAGTTAAGAATCAATACACATTTACTTACCATAACTTTGCTGAAAATGAAGTACATACCTGTTTCTGTCTGTGACTGTTGCAACGGCACTTGGAATGGCTTCAAAAATAATGTTGATTTCTGATCAACTGTGGCATGTTTCTGGGATTGTGCCTGTTCAGGACTTACCACAGTATTTAACATAACCGGGTATTCCAGCTGTTGGTAATTCCTACAAATAAAATTCAGATGCAATTGCATTAGGCTCTTTGTCCTGCACCATTTTACTCTAGATCAATGTAAATTCAAAAGCATTTTCCCATGGGGCACTTTCAGCCTTTTGAATGTATTTATTTGAACAATTCCAGATAATGCTTCTGCTGCTCCCATATAAAACTCCCTTAGATCTATACTTCATTCTAATTGCTCCAATAATACCTACTTTTGCTTTACATCATCAAGCCTTTTGGCATTTAAGCTCTTTGACGTTCCACCCTGTTTCAGACCTTATTAGTTACTTGCCTCTTGCACCTCCCCACAATCCCCTGTGGCTAATTCTCCCAGCCCTTTCTCTTAACACAACTTTTTTCTGGTTCTGATGACTTGCTATGGGTGTGGAATCTTAATACTTGTTTTTTTCTACTTAGTTTCTGCACAATATAGGTTTATATATGACATTTTTTCTTTGTTTAATTTTCAGGTTTCTAGAATCTGCATTATTTTGCTTTTGCATACCACATTTAACTGCTATAGGATAACTCACTTAGGAAAAGAAATGCACCAGATGTTCCTCTCTATAAAGTTCTACCATTATGTAGTTGTTCCTTTACATTTTTGTGCAGAAGTAGCTTCAGGTCACTCCCACATATAGAAAATATTCTAAGGAAGCTACGTGAAAGGATATATAATTTCATAATATGGAAGAATAGATTGAATGGTTGGAAACAGATTTACAGTTCAGAATAGGGTACACTGTTTCCACTCAATCCTATTATCTCAACTACAAATAATCAAAATTCCAGATCCTCTTTCTTGGGGGACATGGGCATCATTATAAAAGGGAGCTTTTACTGTCTATCTGTCATTGCATGTTAACAGTGGTTTGTTAAGTCATTCTAGAAGACATTTGTTTATGGGCCAACCACATTGCTGTGAGTTTGGTGTCAATTAGGCCAGACCACTTCAGTATAGTGGAAGGATGTTAATGTACCTTGTGGGTTTCATAATAATCTGTTGGTGTTTGTGGTTAAAAGAAGACAAGCAAAATGAAAAC
The DNA here is from genome assembly GCF_030144855.1 of Hypanus sabinus. NCBI lineage: Eukaryota > Metazoa > Chordata > Chondrichthyes > Myliobatiformes > Dasyatidae > Hypanus > Hypanus sabinus. Next base: position 175,142,799 of record NC_082707.1, read on the forward strand.
AAGAGCACGAGTTGGCCAATTAACTCCTAAGATGGCCCCAACATTAAACATGATCAAAGCTGGTCCACCCCATTTCTATATGACTCTCAAATTCCTGGTCTTTCCAATATAAACCTATTTTCTCTTTAGCCACCTTCGATAATCTAGCCTCTACACCCTCCATGGCAGAGAATTCCAGTGATTCACCACCAAATGCAAACATAGAATTTCCTATGCACTTCAGTTTTAAATGACCATTCCCCAAACTTGTTAACAATAGATTCTCCCAGTTGTGCAAGCATTTTGATATCTACCACTTTAGGATCATATGTTTCAATGGTATTATCTTTCATTCTTCTAAATTTCAAAGAATATAGATACACACTGAATATAGCTACATGCATGTCTATTTCTGTAATTCCATCTGTTTTGCAAAAAAGGCCATTTGCCTTCCTAACCATTTACTACGTCTTTGTATTAACTTTTGTTAATGCTAGAGACTATTCTAGTGAATTTAAATCATTTCTTCATGCTTGTGCCAGTATTCTGCATTCTCACAAGCAACTTTATGTGGGTAACTCAGACAAAATGTTCCACTCTCCCCATAGGTAATGGGTTTATGAATGGTAGCAATCAGTGCTAAGGGCTGGCTGGGGTTGTCAGTATTGTTGGCCTGCCTTTGTCAGACCTCAATATGTCTGGGTATAACTTCTCCCTCAAATTTTTCCACACTAATTCCCATATTACGTAAACAAAAGACTGGCATCCCTGTCTTTCCAAACTATCTAACACTGTCTGACAACTGGTCCCTTATATTTCCTGAAACTTGTTCTCATTTTATTTAATCCACAATTATGCTATTTATAATTTCATAGCTCCAAAATGATCCCTAACAGGTAATTCATGCATAAAACATCTAGACACTTCTGTATTTCACTCATCTGCTATCTTTCAACATTTAGATAATAATCTGCCTTTAGGTTCCTCTTAGCAAAGTGAAAAAGACATTAATTTCCATTTACCAAGATTTCACCCACTCACTCAACTTATATGTGTCCTGTTGCAGAGGCCAAAAATCTTCATTACAATATTCTCTCCCACCTATTTCTGTAGCATCAAAGAACTTGAATACCTTTGTAATGCCCATGTGAGCAAGGAAAATTGTTTGACATACAAAAGCTTGTTTACTTGCGTGGGCAATAAAACTGATGACAAAACCTAAAAATATATATTTGCATTTTTAGGAAATAACTAAAATCATCTTGATACTTTGGCCAAATGTGCTGGGATGAATGGGCAATGACTTAGAAGCAAAAGGTATAATAACCAAAGTAAACTACAACCGAATGGGCAGGCATAAAAGCCTATCGCCAACATTAGTGATCTAGGCCTATAACTGATTGGCAGCATTTAGCAGCACAATGTGGTATCTTAAGATATTGAACAACTGTGGTAAGAAAATAATTATTACTGCATATAAACTGGAATTAACACTATGATATGGAGCAACACACACAAAATCTGCAGATGCTAGAAATCCAGAGTAGCATAAACAATTAATAATTGGTTTAAAGCTAAAAGACAGAGAATTAAGATAAAAGATTATTTCAAAGATGGAAAAAATGTCTTCCTTGCAGATCTATTCTGAACTGTCACATAGTAAATTGTATGTTCAAGTTATTCAAAGGTACGAGGTTTATAAATATACTTGAAGGACTACCAACAGAACACATGCAAAGTAAGTGATTGGGTGTAAATATTGCTGAAGAAGTCTCACATATCAATATAAAACCACAGTCTATTGAACTAATTTGAAACTTAAAAATCCTTTTAGTTCAATAACTGATATTCCTAGAAAATGTAGGAGCCTCACCATAAGTTCTCTGCAGGAAGTTCCTGTAAATACACCAATCTTAAGTACTTTTGCAGAGGGAAGTCTTGATCACATGTTCATGAAATCTTCAAGAACCAGGCAATTCACCCAAGCAATACAACAATTCCCTGTATGATGTGTAGCTTTCTATCAGATTTATTTCATACATTCATTTACTCAATATTAAAACTGTACCTTTGAACTTGTTCCTTTGAAGTGGCAATATTTGGCAAATTGATATGTGACAGACTTGATTGAAGTTCATTTAGTTCTTCATTACCAGAATCACCAAACTGGTAGAAGAAATAAAAATGCATATTAGAACATAGAATATAGAATGGTACAGCATGGGAACAGGTGCTTAAATTTAAAAAACCCAAAAGCTAATTTCTCCACCCTACACTATGTTCCTATACCTTCATCTTCCTCATACTCATGTGTCTATCTAAACATCTCTTAAAAGCCTCTAATATATTTGCTTCTACCATTATACTAGGCAATGCATTCCTGGCACCCACCACTTTCTGAGTAAAAAAGCTTACACTTCACATCCCCTTTGAACCTACTCCCTCTCACTTTCAATGCATGCTCTCTGGTATTAGACATTTCAGTCCAGGGAAAAAGACACTCCCTATCTACTCCGTCTATATCTTTCATCATCCAATAAACCTCTATCAGATTTCCCTTCAGCCTTCACTGCTCCAAAGCAATAAACCCAAGTTTGCCCAGCATCTCATGAAAGCGCAAGTCCTCTAAACCAGGCAGCATCCTGGTAAACCTCTTCTGCAGCCATTATATGTGGATGCAGAATTAAGCAAGACTCCTAAAGTTCTACTTAATTAGTACATGATTGGGTTATTTTCTGCATTACTGTACTTCAATTATGAGAATTAAATAAATTCAGGAATGTTGCAATCATTCTCTTGGTTCTACGTTTAAAATTTCAGATCTCGGACAGCCAAACTGCATTCTATAACTCAAGCTGTGTATTACCAATTATAGTAGTTGCAGTAAAGTACATTAATCACTTCTACTCTCTAGTGATAATTCTAGTAACAACACCTACTAAAGTTTATATAATAGAGTAACACATAAAAAAATTACAAGTTGCAATGCAAATTTAAAAAGACAAGTTACCTGTGCAGCATTCTCCAACTGTTCATACTTATCTTCAGATGTCTTCTCTTTTCTAAGCGTATTGATATGTTGCAGAACATTACTTGTGTCTATTTTTAACCTGGCACTATTAGTGTTAAATGAGTAATACAAAACATACTAAACTTTAGTGAACATAATGTCAGATGATATCAACAATGTTCATACCACTACCAGGTGACTCACTGATTATGAACTTCTAGGTAGAAATTTTGTATTTTAAGATTTTGAAGTTATAACTCTATGTCTTCAGGTTTTTTTTTGCTCAGGTAATGTTGACTCCAGATTGGTGCTATACTTACGTTACTGGAAGTATCATAACCCAAAAACACTTCATATTAAGTCTACATTAAAATGTAAATATGATTTGAATTACCAGCACTGCAATTGCAAATATTCTATAGTCTTTCTCACATATAAAACAACATAAAATTTGCAAAAGTACAAAATGACATGCATTTAAAGTGAGAGAGGAAAAGTTTACAGGAAATATATGAGGCAATGGTTTTTTACAGAGAGATAGGTGGTACTGGTGAAAACTGATACAATAGTGATTTTTAAGAGGCTATTAGATAGACATATGAATATGCAGGAAGTAGAGGGTCATGGCTCATGTACAAACAGAAGAAATTCAATTTAACTTGGCGTTGTGTTCAGTGCGGATACTGTGGGCCAAAGGGCCCGTTCCTATGCTGTGCTGTCCTATGTTCCACATACTAAATTGAAAACCAAGCTTAGCAAAATGAAAAAAAATAGCAGATACATATTTTTAAGATTTTTTATATCAACAGAAAAATCCTTTGAATTATCTTCCGCATAGAGTGGAAATAGATTTATCAGGATTAGCTATTTTCGTAGGAGTAGGAGTAAGAAAAAGATTAGCATGTAGAGGGTACCACCACTCAAGGTAAACTCAAATCAAATTCCAAGGAATGATTGATTTGAATCATATTTTTAAGAGGGATGGGATTGGATGGAACTTATTCTTAATCTGGCAGAGCTTGTTTCATTACTTAATTGCAACAAATCACTTCTGATTTGCATCTTGATAAATTTTGGAAAGAAATATTTCAAACTTTCTCGGAGCTTTTTAAAGTAAACTTTAAACCTAATCCTCTGACTGCCTTGTTTGGCATTGTTTGAGGAAATGATTTTACTCTTAAGCTGAATGATTTGCATATTTTGGTTTTTGTTTCTCTTTTAGCCAGAAGAGTTTTGTTGCTTAAATGGAAAGATGCCGCTCCACCTACTCATGCCCATTGGTTGACTGACGTTATGTCATGTTTAAATTTAGAGAATATTAGGTGTTCTACTTCTGTATCTAGACAAGATTTTTTCACATTATAGGGACCTTTTTGGAACTACTTTCACAATCTTTGACTTGTTCAGTAATGATGATGGCTATTATATGTCTGAATTTACGACTATGTTCAGGATTTTTTTTCTTTTCTTTTAACCAAACAACTGTTTTTTTTCTCTTTTTCTTCTTTTTTTTCTTGTTATGGGGTTTTGATTTTGTGTTAGATTAGAATTAAATATACCTTTTCATTATCACATTTAATTTATACATCGATATGGGGCATTTGAACTTTGTTTCTGTTTTCATAATATCATAATGTATTTGTATTCATCTATGCAAGTAATCAATAAAAATATTGAAAAAGAAAAAATGATACATCAATTTGAGTTAGGATTCAAATAAATATTTTTTGTAAACTGGAGTATTAAAAACAAGGCTTAAATCAGTTGAAATTCATTATAATCAAGCAATTGTGGAAGTGCCTCTCCAGTGCAAGGAATGAGGAAAACTAGCAACATTTTGTCTTGCCTTTTGACGGTGTGGTGATGTGACATAACTGTTAGGTGTAAATAATGATCTTCAGGAAGTTTAGACCTTTTAACAACGTTTCTGGGAGCCTTGGTGGGCATTAGCCTTAACAATACTAATGACTCAGAGCCTTTACTGTGTCTATACTAATGTAAAGCAGAAAGGTTGATGTGGTTTCCATGTAGCCTTCAAGTTCTGTAACTTACACTTCCAATTTTAAAACTTAAAGACATCTTATATTGATTCATAATTATTGTTACTATTACATGGAACAATGAAAATGCATAATGTGCACTAAATATATATATATATATATAATACACCATTAAGAGTGCATAACTGTGCTACATTCAACCAAACATAATAATAAAAAAATAATCTTGCTGATACATTTCTAGAGCCCATTCATGGAATGATTCAAAAGATGATGGCTCTGTGAAAGAGATAAAAAAATGCAATTATTTCTTTTAAAATAAAAACACTTTCCATTGTAGGCTTTTCATTCTAATTCTACTGCACTAATCAAATTTTAATTACCTAGAAGGTCTGCAAGGAACTCTGCCTTTTGTTTCATTTGTTCAGTGCAGTTCAATACTCTACATCGAATGTCTTCCAACTCTACTTTTTTTCTTAAAAACTCTTTAGCTTGAGGAAATTCAGAATACTGTGATTGATGCTGTTGCAGAATATCTTTGTATTGCTTTATATATTCCTGATACATTTCCCTGTGAAAATTCAATTTTCCTTGCAATATTAATTGAGAGTTAGATATCTCTTGTGCCATTAAAAAGCACATAGCATACAGTATATCATTATAATTCAATAAAATATTCAGAAAATATCATAAAATAATTACCTATTTTCTTCTAGCCCATCCTCAAACAACAGATAAGTCACTGATTATCTTCTTTAAAATTAATTTACAGAATATGCATGTCAGTGAAAAGACCAGCAATTATTCCCCATCCTCAACAGCCTTCATGATGGTTTATGGACCAATGTTGTAGAACTGATAAAGATGTTGGTGCAAGGTTTCAATTAGTAATGCTTAGGAGTGATGATGAATTTCCAAACTAAAATAGTGTGAGTGAACGAGTGGAATTGTGGTGGTGATATCTAATTGATATCTTCATTCTTTCTGATTTCAGAGGTCTGTAGGTAGGAAAATGCTTTGGAAAAGTGATGGGGAATAACTACATTACATCTTATAGAGGATATATATTGCAAAATGTTTGTTGGTAGTGAAGGGAATGAATGCTTAAGGTGACAAGTAGGTTACATCTCCACTTTATATTAATGGTGTTGAATTAGATACATATATAAGAGAAAAGTATTCCATCACACTCCTGGCTTGAAAATTATAAATGGTGGAAAAGGTTAAGGAATTAGGGGCACTCCAGCACAAGATGCTCAATAATCCTATTCATCTGGCAAAGATGACCACAGCAGACAGCCACAAGAAAAAGACTGCATAACTAGATCTATGGATAGAGTTTTAAACACAATAGTAGAGGAGTTCAACAGACTGGAAAAGTATGGATAACAAAAAAGGGAAGGAGAGCACAAGAGAGGCCACTGAAGTCTCCAGAATAAAAAATAAGAAAGAAAGTTTAGAAAAAGATGAGAATCTAACTTCAGACAACATGGTGACAAATTTGAGAAGAGGAATGGTGAGTGCAAGAATTATATTTGAAATCAAGTAATTTAAGAAATAAGGTATATAAGCTTATAGCGTAGTTAGAAATTAGCAGGTACAATATTGTGAGCATCACAGAATTATGGCTGAAAGATCACAGCTGGGAGCTAAATATCCAAAGATTGTAACAAAAAGATGAGCAAGTGGGCAGAGGGGAGTGAAGTGATTCTGTTGGTAAAAAAAAACAAATCAAATCCTTAGCAAAATGTAACAGGATCTGAAAATGTAGAATCCTTGTGGGTAGAGTTAAGAAATTGCAAGGGTAAAAAGACCCTGATAAGAGTTATATACAGGCCCCTGAATATTAGCCATGATATGGAGTACAAATTACAGCAGGTGAAAGAAAAGACATGTAAGAAAGGCAATGTTACGGTAGTCTTGGGGGACCTCAATATTCAGGTAGACTGAGAAAATCAGGCTGGCATTGGATCCTAAGAGAAGAAATTTGTTGAATGCCTACAAGACAGATTTTAGAGCAGCTTGTGGTTGAACTCACTAGGTAAAGGACAATTCTGTATTTGGGATTGTGTAATGAACCAGATTTGATTAGGGAACTTAAGGTAAAGAAACCTGTAGGAGACAGTGATCATAATATGATATAATTCACCCTGAGGTTTAAGAGGGAGAAGATAAATTCAGATGTATTGGTATTACAATTAACTACAAAGACATGAGATAGGAGCTGGACAAGGTTGATTGGAGGCAGACCTTAGCAAGGATGACAGTGGAACAGCAAAAGCAGGAGTTTCTGTGATTAATTTGTAAGATACAGGATCACTTCATCCAAAAGAAGAACATTTAAAAAGTGAGGATATGGGGACCGTGGCTAATAAAGGAAATCAAAGACAGCATAAAGGCAAGAGAGTACATATAATATTGCAAGACGTAGCAGGAAACCAGAGGAATGGGGAGCTTTTAACAACCAACAGAATACGACTGAAAAGCAACATGAAGTTAGCCAAAAATCTAAAAGGGGATACTATGTTTTTCAAATACTATGTAGAAGGTAAAGGCAAGGCCAGAGTAGATATTGGACTGCTGGAAAATGACACTGCAGCAGGAGGAATGGGGATCAAAGAAATGGCTGACGAACTGAATATTATACATTAGTCTTCACTGTGGAAAATACCAGCTGCATGCCAGAAGTTCAAGCAAGTCAAGGGTCAGAAGTGAGTGTAGTCGCAATCACTAAGGAGAAGGTGCTTGGGAAACTTAAAGATCTGAAGGTGGATATGCCATCTGCACAGAATGGACCATCACTACACCTCAGGGTTCTGAAAGCGAGAACTGAAAGGAATATGGAGGCATTTGTAGTGATCTATCAAAACTCACTAGAGTCAGGAACAGTTCCAGTAGACTGGAAAATTACAAATTTCACACCACTCTTTAAGAAGGAAGGAAGCCAAAAGACAGAAAACTATAGACTAGTTAGCCTGACTTCAGTGGTTTGTAAGATTTTAGAGTCCATTGTTAGCAATGCCGTTTTGTGGTACATTGAAGCACATGATAAAACAGGTTGAAGATATCATGTTTTCCTTAAGGGAAGATCCTGCCTGACAGATCTTCTGGAATTCTTTGAGGAAGTAACAGACAGAATAGACAAAGGAGAGTTAATAGATGTTGTCTACTTGGATTTTCAGATGCCTTTTGACTAAGTGCTGCATATGAGGATGTTGTCCAAGATAGGAGACCATGGTATTACAGGAAGGTCACTAGCATGGATAGAAGATTAGCTGACCAGCAGAAGGCAAAGAGTGGAAGTAAAGGGGGCCTTTTCTGGTTGGCTGCCAGTAATGAGTTGTGTTCTGCTGGGTTTGGTGTTGGGCTGCTACTTTTAATTTTCTATGTTAATGATCTGGATGACGAAATTGATGGTTTTGCGCCACATTGGTGGATGATACAAAAATAGTTGGATAGGCAGGTAGTGCTGAGAAAGCAGGGAGTCTGCAGAAGAACTTGGACAGGTTAGGAGACAGGGCCAGAAGTGGCAGATGGAATACAGCATAGGGAAGTGTATGGCCATGCACTTTGGTAGAAGGAATAAAGGTGTAGATTATTTTCTAAATGGGGAGAAAATTCAGAAATTGAAGGTGCAAGAGGACTTGAGAGTCCTAGAGCAAGATTACCTAATGGTTAACTTGCAAGTTGAATCAGTAGTAAGGAAGACAAATGCAATGTTAGCATCCATTTTGACTGGATTCAGGTATTAAAGAATATAATGTTGAGGTTTTTAAGGTGCTAGTCATACCACATTTGGAGCATTGTGAGCAATTTTGGACCCCTTATCTAAATAAGGATGTACTGGCATTGGAGAGGCTCCAGATGAGGTTTATGAGAATGATCCCGGGGTGAAAGGGTTAGTGTATGAAGAGCATTTGATGATTCTGGGTCATTAGTAACCAGTTAAAGATACTTATTTATGAATTAGTAAATGAGAACCTAGGGCTACTTACTCCAGCAGTGTATTAAAAACATATTCATAAATAAGTGCAGGAGTGGTTACCAATGGCAATGGATAAGGGAACACACTATTCCGCCATGGAGGGCAAAATTGGAAAGCTCTGTTATTATGCTTTTAAAGTAGAGAGAGTTGAAAAGTATAGCCAGCACAAAGAAAACTGAATGTATACCCTGCTGTGAAAGGAGTGGGGGGGGGGGGGGAAGGGTACAAAATAGAGGGTTATACAGTTATGAGTGGCATAGACAGGGCAGATGCAATCTCCATGGTAGAGGAGTCTAAAACTAGATGGTAAAGGTTTAAAGTGGGAGAGGGACGATTTAAACAGGACTTGAGGGGCAACTTCACACAGAGTGAGATGCATATATGGAAAGAGCTGCCAGAGGAGGTGGAACAGGCATGAACAATTACCATGTTTAAAAGACAATTGAATATGGACAGGCATATGCACTCCAAACCACAGACGTATTTTTTGCACAAGAGCAAAATGCAGGCATGTGAGAGTAATGTAGATAGGCATCTTGCTTAGCATAGACAAGCTAGGCTGAAGGGCAAGATAATTATAAATCTATGGGAATCTACATTGCTTACTTATCTCTCATTGTGCTAGCACGCTGCTCTACAAGCTGCTTCTGAAAATTTTCTTCATGCTGTGTTAGGAATAAACACGTTGGCTTCCACCTAATCCAAAGAACAGATGTTCAGTTCAAAGTAAATTTATTATCAAAGTAAATTTATATACCTATGTTACCATATACAGTACTAGTTTAAGATTCACCATCTTGTAGGCATATAAACAGAGAGACTGACAAACAACCAATGTGAAAAAGAAGACGATCTGTGCAAGTAAGAAATATACTGTAATACTGAGAAAATGAGTTTTAAAGTGAGTCTGTATGTTGTAGAATTAGTTCAGTACAGTGGTGATTAAAATTATCCATGCCAGTTCAGGATCCTGATGGTTGCACTGTATTAATGGTTCCTGGCGGAGTGGGACCTGAAGCTTCTGTAACTACTGCCCAATGGTAGCAGCAAGAAGAGAGCATGGACTGAATATCTGGGGTATTTGATGATTGATGCTGCTTTCTTGTGGCAGAACAATTCAGAAATAATTCACAATAATCAAGTTAACCTTTACTACAATGATACAAGACATTGATGAGTCCACACTGGGTGGCCCTTAGACATCGAGAGATCTACTACCCCAACACCTCCTTTTATAACAGAATCCTTGATTTGAACAGGCAACACCTCTGCCACAATTACTCTCAACACTAGTGTCCCTCAAGGATGCTATCTTGGCCTCCGACTGTACCCTCTATATACTCTCTATATACTCACACACATAGCCAGATTCTGCTCTAATCCATTGTTAGGTTTGCAAATGATACCACTGTAATAGGCTGTATCTCAAATAATGAGTCAAAATATCAATTATACCTGACATTCAAATTTTTGGTAAAAATGAATCCCAGTTTCCTATTCGCAAATTAATTTTCCTTGTTGGGAAGAAGCAAACAAGCTAAGGCTCCTCAGATATATTATTAGATACATTATGATGATGGAATAGATGGCTTTGTTGCCAAGTTTGCAGATGATACGTAGATCGATGGAGAGGCAGGTAGTGGAAACAGGAAGGCTGCAGAAGGATTTAGACAGATTAGGAGAATGGGCAAGAAAGTGGCAAATGAAATACAACGTTGGTAAATGCATAGTCATGCACTTTGGTAGAAGAAATATATGTGCAGTTTATTTTCCAGCTGGGGAGGAAATCCAAAAATCTGAGATGCCATGGGACTTGGGAGTCCTTGTGCAGAACACCCTAAAGGTTAACTTGCAGGTTGAGTTGGTGGTGAGGAAGGTAAAAGCAATGTTAGGATTAATTTCAAGAGGTCTAGAACACAAGAACAAAGATGTGATGCTGAGGCTTTATAAGACACTGGTGAGGCCTCACCATGAGTATTGTGAACAGATTTGGATTAAGAAAAGATGTGCCAGCATGAGAGGTTTCAGAGGAGGTTCACAAGCATGATTACAGGAACAAAAGAATTATCATACCATGAAGATTTGATAACTCTGGGTGTATATTTGCTGGAATTTAGAAGAATGAGGGGATTCTCACTGAAATCTTTCAAATGTTGAAAGATCTTGATGGAGTAGATGTAAAAAAGATGTTTCCCATGGGAGTCTAGAACAAGAGGTCACAGCCTCAAGATAGCAGGGCATCCATTTAAGACAGATGCAGAGAAATTTCTTTAGCCAGAGGGTGGTGAATTGTGGAATTTGTTACCACAGGCAGCTGTGGTGGCCAGGTCCTTGGGTGTATTTAAAGTGGAGATTGATAGGTTCTTGATTGGCCACAACATCAAAGGTTACAGTGAGCAGGCCAGCAGAGCGGGGCTGAGGAGGGAAAAATAAAGATCAGCCATGTTTGAATAGCTAAGCAGACTTGATGGGCCAAATGGCCTAATTCTGCTCCTATATCTTATAGTCTCATCAGCACAATCAAATAAAGGAGATTTCCTGCTGTGGTGTGTATAGAGGGGTACAGTGAGGGGTTTCTAATTACAATATTTCTGCTGCCACCATGGTTTTGAAAACAAATTGATAGGAGTTAAATCCAAATTCATGGGCAGTTGCTGGGTAGCATTCTCTGGTGCCAGCTCCATCTAGAAGAAGGATGCCATTAGTAGCTATGTTCACTTGCTGTTACTTCAACCTTCTGTGACAATAATAACATTCATTCTCAGTAAAATATCCTAGCATAAGGCTTATTCCTTCATTATTACTGTTGGACATTATGCAGCATGTGGCCAGAAGTCAGGACTCCAGCCATAAATGAGTGCAAGCAGCTTAGGTAAGAAGTTTTCACAAAAATGAGGACAATAGCAATGTTGGACTTAAAGAGGAAGAGTGTGAAATATTGATGGGATAAACATAGAAGCAGAGATAGATTTCAAGGGTTTTGCATGTTGATAAGAGAAGTGTGTTTGATGTAGCTGTCCTGGAATTTTGTAATACTTCTGACAAAGTCCATATAACACGCTAATTAAAAAGCAAAAGCCTAAGGGATTCAAGATAGAATGTCAAATTAGATTTAAAATTGGCTTTTTGGTAGGACACAAATAGTAAAGGTTGATGGAGGCTTTTCATATAGAATATTGTTAAAAATAGGTTCTGCAAGTCTCAGTATTACGCCCTTGCTTCTTGCCACATAAACTAATGGCTGAGACACTAAACACCAGTCCAAAATGGAGACATTTGCAGGTCTCACAGAAATTGGTTTAGTGATTGACAGGGGGTAGTAAAGCTTTAGCCAGTGGGAAGATAAAGACGTCTACTTGGGCAGAAAACTTCATTTCATGTGTTAATTTGAATAGTCAAAATTATGCTCAATAGTAACGAAGCCTCAACACACTTGTACAATTACACTGGACAACAAAGATTTTGCTTCCTGAATACTTTTGGGTGTGCCTTATGGGTTGCTGAGCATGAAAATCACCACAAAATTTCCCTATCATCTACCATTCCTTTGAAATTGTTTATATTTGTTGATTCAATTTATATTTCAGTCAATTAGAATGTTGCCCATATTGGATTCTTAAGGATAGGATCTACGAGCATTTGGAGAAGTACAGTCTACTCATGGATAGTCAACATGGCTTTGTGAAGGGAAGATCAAGCCTCACGAGCCTGACTGAGTTTTTTGAAGAGGTAACAAAAGAAATTGATGAGGGTAGGGCAGTGGATGTGGTCTACATGGACTTTAGCAAAGCATTTGACAAGGTCCCTCATGAGAGACTCATCCAGAAAGTCATGAGGCATGGGATAAGTGGAACCTTGGCTGTTTGGATTAAAAAACTGGCTTAAAGGAAGAAAGCAGAGGGTAGTTGTGGAAGGAAAGTATTCTGCCTGGAGGTAGGTGACTAGTGGAGTGCCACAGGGATTTGTTCTTGGACCCCTGCTATTTGTGATTTTTATAAATGACCTGGATGTAGAGTCAGAAGGATGAGTGAGTAAGTTTGCGGATGACACAAAGATTGGAGTTGTGGATGGAGCTGTAGGTAGTCGAAGGTTACAAGAGGATATAGACAGGCTGCAGAGTTGGGCAGAAAAATGGCAAATGGAGTTCAGTCCGGACAAGTGTGAGGTGATGCATTTTGGAAGGACAAACCAGAAGACTGAGTACAGGATAATTGGTCAGTTACTTAAGAGTGTGGATGAACAAAGGGACCTTGGGGTTCAAATCCATACATCTCTCAAGGTCGCTGCACAGGTTGATAGGGTAGTTAAGAAGGCTTATGGGATGCTAGGCTTCATAAATAGGGGGATTGAGTTCAAGAGTAGAGAGGTCATGTTGCAACTCTACAAATCTCTGGTGAGACCACACAGAGTATTGTATTCAATTCTGGTCACATTATAGGAAGGATGTGGAATCTATGGAGAGGGTGTAGAGGAGATTTACCAGGATGTTGCCTGGTTTGGAGAACAAGTCATATGAAGCAAGGTTAGCAGAGCTGGGACTTTGGAGCATAGAAGAATGAGAGGGGACTTGATAGAGGTTTACAAGATTATGAGAGGCATAGATAGGGTGGATAGTCAGTACCTGTTTCTCAGGGCACCAATAGCAAACACCAGAGGGCATATGTACAAAATTAAGGGAGGGAAGTTTCGGGGAGACATCAGGGTTAAGTTTTTTACACAGAGGGTTGTGAGTGCCTGGAATGACTTGCCAGGGATGGTGGTGGAGGCTAAACCATTAGGGGTATTTAAGAGCCTCTTGGACAGGCACATGGATGAAAGAAAAATGGAGGGTTATGGGGTAGTGTGGGTTTAATACTTTTTTTAAGGATTATATGGATCAGCACAACATGGAGGGCTGAAGGGCCTGTACTGTTCTATGGTTCTATGGTAAGCTGAAAAGGTTTTTATTTTGTCCAGGCGTGCTTAGGCAAGGTGCTGCATGGCTGGACAGGTTCAGAAAGGCTGTAAAGGCATCACACACACCATTTTATGCATTGCATTTATGTGTATATTGGTTTGTGATCATGTTGATGTGCACTGCTCTATCTGCACAGCATATGGTGTGTATTCATAATAATAAAGTCATTGTATTTCCAGGAGTATTTGTGATAGCAAAATGTCTCACCAATGTTGCAATAGCCGCAATATTTTCTGCTATACTTGTGGTGATCATACACTTAAATGTCAAAGATGGAGTACAACTCCTTTTATTAAGAAAGCCTATGACCTCTACTTTGGGAGTAAAATTGGCTACCAAGACAAAACCTGGAGTCCTCACATTTGTTGTGCAACATTGCTGTCGACCTTAGAATTTGGCTCAGAGGTACTCGGAAGTCAATTCCATTTACTGTCTCAATTATATGGTGAGACCAGACAGATCATGTGTTAGTCTGTCTGACCAGTGTGCCTGGTGAATCCAGTAAAAACAAGAACTCTATTGAATACCCCAAACTCCCTTCAGCCATGCAGCATAATGATAGTCTTCCAGTACCAAAGCCAGCAGAGAAGATGCCATGATGCATGATCCATGAATGGAAAACAACACTGATACTGATACACATTTTGAACCCTTATGCCAAGTGAGCCTCATTGATTACTCAATCTGAGTTAAATGACCTAGTCAGACTTGGGTATGTCAAAGCCAAAAGCAGAATTACTGGGTTCAGGACTTTAAGGATGGATTGTGCTGTCATCAGGCACAAAAGTTTCCTTGAAGGATTTCGATATTTGAGACAGATGTTTCCCAGAATAACTGATGCCAAGATTAAGGAAGGCAATATTGTGAGACTGGAGAAAATTGCATGAAGGCATTCAAGGATGTTGTTGAAAATCTTCTGGCAACTACACAGCACCAAACTACAAGAAGCTGGTTGACAACATGCTTCAAGCATACAAAACCATGAAGTGCAACATGTCACTAAAGATTAATTTTCTGCATTCCTTCTTAGACCTCTTCCTGCAAATCTTGGCACTGTCAGTGACGAGCATGGTGAAAGGTTTCATCAGGTCATTGCCGACATGGAGAGAGTATCAGGGCAAATGGAATCCATCAATTCTGGCCGATTATTGTTGGACACTTAAGCAGTTGTTCGCCTCAGACACGAGTACAAATGAAAATTATCAACAAAACATTTTTAGCTTAGTTGAACAATTGCTAAGCATCAGCATTGTTATGCAATTAAATACATTATATTCAATAAAAGTTAACTTCATATTTCTCCAAATCTCTACGTAATACAAGTAGCCTGAGTTATATTTGTGTTCAGATTCAAGCAGTCCATCATAAGCATAAAAAGTCTCTGAGGAAGCAATACTTTTGAGAAAAAATTTGCTGTCCAGTGAGCAGTATTTGAAAAGATCATCAACAACTTGAGGAGGCAGTTAAGAACCCACCATAATGGTAGGTCAGGGGGGTCACGTATGTCAGAATGAGTATAGATTACTGCCTCCTTCCCTGAAGGATATTAGTGACGTTGTTTATATTCCATGACTGCCCATTGTCTCATGGTTACAAATTCTAAGTCAACCCTCTTCTTAATATTTCCATATTTTAGACAATTGGAACTGCAGGATAGTGAACAATGTTTGATTTTATTATCCGGATTTAAATCCTTCATTCATTCTTGCTAGAGCATTTGAGTTCAAAGTTTTCATATAATCCCTCCCATCATAACAATGGACTCATTAACGGTGCACATAATTATTGTGGTATTTACTACTTAGCTAGTATTTCACTATGATTATTTTGTTATTGTCCCTGGAATAAAAAAGTGAGCACACGGGAAAATGGCATACTTGACCACTGCTACTTTCCCTTCTGCAATGCATACAAAGCGCTCCTCTGTCCGCCATTTGGAAAGTCGGATCACTCCTCCATCTTGCTTCTGCTGAGGCAGAAGCTGAAACAAGAAGTGCCCATATTTAAAACCGTGCACTGTTGGTCTGACCAATCAGTCTCCATGCTACAGGACTGCTTTGATCACATCAACTGTAATGTCTTTTGTGATGTGGATGTCTCCGTGTTCACAGATAGGGTCACAAGTTTCATCCTGAAGTGTATCGAGGATGTTGTCCCCCAAAAATCGGAGTATGTCTACCCAAACCAGGAAACCTGGATCAGTAATTCCATGTGAGCAGCACTTACCATTGCAAGATAGAGCTTATAGTGCCGGTAACTAACAGGAACTCAAGAAATGCAGCTACGATCTATGCAAAGTCGACAAGGCAGCGAAATTACAATGTAAGGACAAGATTCGGACACAACTTTCCACCAATGACACACGCAGCACATGGCAAGGTCTGCACACCATCGCAGACTTCAAAGCTAAGCATAGTGGTGCTATCTGGGGCATACTGGGGCAGCAGTCTGAGGGTAGCAGACACCAACAGAATCAACAAACTCATTCGTAAAGCCAGTGATGTTGTAGGGGTGGAACTGGACTCTCTGATGGTGGTGTCTGAAAAGAGGATGCTGTCCAAGTTGCATGCCATCTTGGACAATGTCTCCTATCCACTCCATAATGTACTGGTTAGGCACACGAGTACATTCAGCCAGAGACTCATTCCACCGAGACGCAACACTGAGCGTTATAGAAAGTCATTCCTGCCTGTGGCCATCAAACTTTACAACTCCTCCCTCGGAATGTCGGACACCCTGAGCCAATAGGCTGGTCCTGGACTTATTTCCACTTGGAATGACTTACTTAATATTATTTAATTATTTATGGTTTTATATTGCTATATTTCTACACTATTCTTGGTTGGTGCGACTGTAACGAAACCCAATTTCCCTCGAGATCAATAAAGTATGTTTGTCTGTCTGTCTGTCTGTCTGTCTGTCTATCAACATTGCTACCTCTCTCCCAGAGAAGTTAAATCATTTTTACACTCAGTTTGATATCGCCAATACTGAGCTCCCGAGGAGAGCCACTGAAACGACCTGCACCTTGGTCAATTCTAAGGCTGAAGTACGTGTTTCCAACGAGTGGACACTCACAAGGCTGTGGGACTAGACAACATCCCAGGGCGAGTACTCAGAATGTGTGCAGCTTAACAGGCAAATGTGTTTACAGACAGTGTAGAGTGCCCTCCTGCTTCAAAACATCCACCGTTGACCCTGTACCTAAAATGACCATGTCTGAACGACTGCTGTCCTGTTGCACTCAACTCAATAATAAGCAAATGTTTTGAGAGGCTAGTCAAGGACATTTGCAGCATGTTACCTACAATTCACCTACCCACACAACTGATTGACAGATGACACAATAGCCACAGCTCTACACACAGTACTTACACTTCTGGAGAAGAAGGATTTTTACGTGAGAATGCTGTTCTTGGACCACAGTTCAGCAGTCAACATTGTAATTCCCTCCAGGCTTGACAAGAAGCTCAGAGACCTTGGCCTTCACCCTGTTCAGTGCAGCTGTATCCTGGCCTTCCTGTCATATTGCTGGCAGGTGGTAAGAGTGGGTTCTGTCACCTTTGCCCCTTTGACCCTCAACACAGGTGCCCCTGAGGGCTGTGTCCTAAGGCCTGTCCTTTACTCTCTGTATATGCTGACTGTCACCACCCACAGCTCCAATCTGTTAATTAAATTTGCTGACGACATTACACTGATCGGCCTAATCTCAAATAATAATGAGGCAGCCTACACAGAAGAAGTCATCACCCTGACACAGTGGTGTCAAGAAAACAACCTTTCCCTCAACGTCACAAAAACAAAGGAACTGGTTGTGGACAACAGGAGGAATGGAGCCAGGCTAATCCCTATTGACATCAATAGATTTAGGGTTGAGAGGGTGAACAGCTTTAAGTTCCTTGGTATCTCATGTGGTCTGTTCTTCCTGGCTGTTTGGTGAAAAAAGCACTACAGCACCTCTTTCACCTCAGATGGCTGAAGAAGTTTGGTATGGGTCCCCAAATCCTAAGGACTTTCTACAGAGGCACAATTGAGAGCATACTGACTGGTTGCATCACTGCCTGATATGGGAACAGTACCTCCTTCAATCGTAGGACTCTGCAGAGAGTAGTGCAGACAGCCCAGCATATCTGTAGATGTGAACTTCCCACTCTTCAGGACATTTACAGAGACAGGTGCGTAAGAAGGGCCCAGAGGATCACTGTGGACTCAAGTCACTCCACCATCTGGGAAACGGTACTGCAGCATAAAAAGCCAGGACCTACAGGACAGTTTCTTCCACCAGGCCATCAGACTGATTAATCCATGCTGATACAACTGTATTTCTATGCTATATTGACCATCTTGTTGTACAAATTACTATAAATTGTACATTGTACATTTAGGCAAAGACATAATATAAACATTTTTACTCCTCGTGTGTATGTGAAGAATGCAAGAAATAAAGTCAATATTTCATCAGATATTAACATCAGATGAACCATAAGCATTTGTTTTATTTCAATTTGAAAAATTCTTACACTTTAATGTTCTCTATGGCATGTGTACTTATCTTCTGCATTCGATTAATTTCATCATCAAGTTGGCTACTTTTCACTTGTAAGTCGTCAATTTGTTGTCGCTTTTTTAATATGTTTTCTGAATATACTAGAAAAAACACAAAATAGAAACTCAAAGTTTGTTCATATCATTTACTAATTTGGTCTGAAGCACAACAGAATCTGTTTTATCTTATAATGCTTAAATAAAATCATTTCAGTTGCATAGAACCAAAGTTAGTATCTTCAAAATTTATGAATTTATGTTTCAGTGCCAATTTGCAGATGTACTTAGCTTACACTTATTAGATGAGTGATTTTACTTCACTCATTGATTGGATGAGTGTTAAGGTTGTAGGTGTTGAAGAATTTCTAATAAAAACATTCTTTTACTTTTTTCTTTGATATACAGTAGTTACCATCATTTCATAATATTCAGCATTTTATTTTTTGATTAATTACCTGGGTCTTTATTTCCACATTACTAAAGTCAATTCTGTAAAATTTAAAATAATCCCTTGTTCATTGACAATGCTCAGGTAATAATAAAAAACAAAAAAAAAATTAACAGTTTTCTACTTTGGCATTAGGTTCCAAATTATGCCAGCATTAGAAAATGTTATAAATGTCATTCACAAGTTGCTAAACAAGGTAATTTCCATATTTGGAACTTTGCTCAGCAAGAGACCAAAGCATTACAATGGATTTAGAGCTTTTGGTTGGAAAAATACATCACCCAGAAGGTTAGAATGCTCCCCATACACTTGTTGAGCAAAGTTTCTTACTTAGATCCTTAAATCAGATAAGTTATCCTTACAGTCATTTTTATTTGTATTGGCATTTGCAGAAATAAAACTTACTCTGAATCTGTTCCTTAATTCCTTTTTGCCGTTCTGAACTCTGATTCACCTGAAATACTGCCAAATTAACATAATGAATCATTTAAATACTAAGAATCAAAAGATTCAAATATGAATAGCATACTTTAAAATCAGTGGAAGAGTATTATTCTGCTTCCTTTTATGGGAGCACATTTTCCTCAGGTCAGAATATTATGAGATTGTAACCTACTCCACCACAAAAATCTTGCCCAACATTCCAACAGTGAAGGTATACTGCAATGGCAGCACTGCCTTTTGAATAAGACTTTAGACAGGTTCTTTCTGGAATGGATGTAAAAAGAGCAGGTGGCAGTAATCTGAGAGAGCAGAGAAGTTATCAGCAGTATCCTTGCAAATATTTATCTGTCAATCCACATTACTAAAAGGCAGATTAATTATTATGGTATGGTAATAACACCTGCCATATACAAACTGGTTACAACTTTTTCTAGATAAGAACAGTAATCAGCTTCAAAAGTTCTTCACTGGGTGCCCTGAGAGAAGCATGTAAGGCATCAATTGAATACTCTTACCTAGTTTCAGTAAAATCTTATCCAGGGTTGATAGCTTATTGGTATTATCCATCTTCCCTGAAGAGGAATAAGAAAAACAAGTTGACAACCTGAAAATATTTGGGTGCCACAGTAGCATAGTGCTTAGTGCAATTCTATTACAACTTAGGGTGTCAAGAGTTTGGAATAACTTCCAACGTCATCAGTAAGAAATCTCTACGTTCTCCCTGTGGGATGCATGAGGTTTTCTCTGGGTGCTTCAGTTTCCTCTCACAGTCCAAAGACATACCAGTTAGTGGGTTAATTAGTCATTGTAAATTGTCCCATGATTAGGCTAGAGTTAAATCTGGGGTTGCTGAGTGGCACAGCTCACAGAGCTGTAAGGACCCATTCCTTGCTGAATCCCAATAAACAAAATGCTGGAATTGGTCGGCAGGTAAAACACCCACTATAGAATCAAAGAGTTAATATTTCAGATTGATAATCCTGCATCAGAACTTAATGAACCACAGTGTGAAGCAAGCTAACTATGAATGTATTATTTGGAAATTTTATTTGAATGTGATATGAATGAAGAGCAGTCCAAAAGCAAAATACTGCCAATGGTGGAAAGCAGGAATAAAACAGAAAATGCTTGAACTATTCCACAGATTGCATATGTTTTCAGGTCAATAGCCTTTTATTAGACAGAGGAAAGTTAGAAATGAAACAAGTTTTAAGTTGCAGAGGAAGGTGAAGATAACAGTTGGAACAAAATAGAGTGGTGTCCAAGTCTGATGAAACAATTAACTGTGCAAAAAGGTAGTAAAATTGTATCTGGAGGAGCTAAAAGTAGGAGAAGCTAAATCTGCAATGAGACTAAAGACCAAATGTTGATTTAGGAATGGAAAGACTAGTTGTCTGACACCTTTGAATTCATCGTTCAACAGTGTCATTTGCAAAGTTGGAAAATGGAGTGCTGTTCTTTGAGCTCATTCGGTGTCTTGTTCAGTGGCAAAGGTTAGAGTGAAAGTACCAAGGAGACCCTCTATTGGTCAGGGTCAACCATGGGATTTACACGCAAGCCAGGGCAGTACAATCCATAGAGCAAGCTGCTGCTCATGCAATGGGCTCCCCTCTCCGTACAGCTGATGAATCCAAAGGAACGGCAGAGGCCTACACAATTTGGCAGCAGCGGTGTCACAGGAGTTACAAGTCAGTGTTGAACTTAAGGTAGGACTTTTTTAGGGTCTCCAGCTCCAGATTTTACCTCGAGGTTTACTCCCAAAGTTTTCCCCATGAGTTGGTATAGCCACAAGACAGCAGAGGTTGGAGATCAATTTTCCTTCTCCAAGATAAGCTGCCAACCATGGCTGACGAGCCCGTCTGTCTGAAGTAGTTACTGTTTCAGATTTCCCCAAAGGAGATCCCATCATGAACACCAAATAAAATATATTTAATCAGAAGTACAAGTTCAACTTTACCTGAAGGAACGTTTGAATCCATGGTCGGTGGGAAGGAAGGAATGAAAGGTACAGTTCTTACATTCTGTGTGGTTACATCGGAAGTGGGAGGTATTGGTGGAAATGAAAGACCAGACTACTCCAATTGGAAATTGGAGAGAAGTCTGATAGACACCGTACTAAATGATGACTTATGGGGATAACCAAATGAACGACGAGCGCAGTCCAGTGTAAAATGGGAACCTAGACCAAGCTATCTTTGATCTCGACAGAAGGTTAAGTGAGTGAAAGCAATAAATGACAGACTATGTCAAGATGCCTGTTCGTTATGGTGCAAGAGAAATCGCACATAAGAAACAAATGCGATCTGCAACGCAGTTCAGAGTAAAGTTTTGCAATAAACAATGAAGCTTAAATTAAGAAAACCATAGAGAGGGTCATAGCTGCCCGAAGATCCATCAAACTACACATCGGTAACCTAGAGCACCGCAGGACACACGATCCTTCGACGATCTGCGGCCCTTGCAGGCAACACGCCCGCCGCTCGACGCAAGGGAACCTTCTCGATCACGCGGCGCCTGACGGCGGATGGGGTCGCGCGGGGTGTGCGTGCGCATTTGGCGGCCGGCTTCCCCGAGGCTGCCGCGAGCTCGCTCTGCTGCGCCTGCGGGGCGTCGCGTCGCGAGCTGCCATTCAAATCCGACTGCGCCGGCCGCGTGAGGCCCCGCCTCACTCCTGCTTCTGCTCTGCGAGCGGGGGAAGGTTGTCCCTCCACATGGAGTTGGGGGTTCTCATGGAGTCGAGACAGTCGTGCATCGCGGACCAAAGCATCCTCTCTGCGAGTCCGAGTTGCTCGCGTTTGACCCATAGCCTTCCAAGTTCTTTCTTTCCATGTACCTATGCCTCTAAAAATGTTGTATCAGCCTCGACCACTTGCCTTGGCAGCTTAGTCTAGATAGTCGTTACCCTCTGAAAGTTTACTTATCTGGTCTCTTAAATCTCTTCCCTTATGTATGTGTGGGGAAATGCTATGACCATCGAGCTTAACCATCCCCCTCATTATTTTATATATTTCTCTGAGGTCCCTCCTCATACTCCTGCGCTCCAGCCAACCTCTCCCTGTAACACAGAACCTTTACAGTGCAGACAGGAAGTATTCTGCAGTTTCTCCAGCTTGACAATGCTGTTACTATAACATGGTGACCAAAGCTGTACACAGTCTCACAAAACGACTTGTATACCTGCAGCATAATGTCACTACTCCTAAACTTAGTGCCCTGGCTGATGAAGGTCAGAAGGCTAAATGATTTTTTCACTATCCTGTCTACTTGCACAATGTTTTTCAGTGAACAGCGCACTTGTACTGCCAGGTTCCCCTGTTCCACAACACTCATTACTGCCTTTCGCAGTGTAGATCCACCCCTGAGGCTGCAAGGCATCGGATCACAACACCCTACAGAGGACAGTAAAAACCTCTGTGAGGGTCATCATGTCTCCCTCATGATTTTATATTTGTATGCTAATATTATGGATGATACCTATCAGGCTAATATCAGTTTAAAAATAGGGGCCTAAGTGGCTATGATCAGTGGTATTATTGTCAAAACGGCTTATCCTAGGCTTTAGTGCAGAGATTAGACAAAGCGATTAGATGAGTCAGTGCAGATGGAGGAAAAGGTGAAAGATAGCAGTACTTAATGCTAGCGCCTTCTTTCTATTTTGGTACCTATGGAATAAAAGACCAAGTTCATTCTCACAGACCCGATCTCATCCTAGGGAATGATGATCAGTAGTTGCTGGAAGTGTCTGTGGAGGAACACGTGGGGGAGAAAAAACAACCATAGTTTAGTGAGTTTTGATATAGCCATGGGGAAAAAAATCGTCCTAGAGTTAAGATCTTAGTGGTGGAGGACTGATTTTAACAAAGTATGTTAGGACCCGGTGACGGTATATTGGGAGCAGCCATTAGGGGAGAGAAACAACACCTGATAAGTGGTCAGTATTTAAAGGTGGAATAGTAAGAGTTCAGAGTACATATGGTTCCAGCCACCATGCTACGGGGAAGATGTGGAAGTAGTAGAAAGAGTGCAGAAGAGATTCACCAGATTGGAGTTTGGATTGATCATTGGTTATTGGTTTATTATTGAAATGTGTACCGAAATACAGTGAAAAACTTAGTGTGTACGTGCCATTCATACAGATCATATCAAAACATAAACACATCAAGGTGGCATAAAGGCAAAAGCATGACAGAATGCAGTGTTATAGTTACAAAAATAAGTGTAGTTCAGGTAACAATAAGCTACAATATCCATATTGAAGAAGACTGTGATGCAAAGAGCTCATCTTTACTGTGCAAGAGGTTCATTCAAGAGTCTTGAATAAAAGCTGTCTTTCAGCCTGGTGGTGTGTGTTTTCCTATCTTCTGCCCAGTGGAAGGGAGGAGAATATCTAGGGTGGGAGGGCTTTTTGCCGAGACAGAAGGGTGTGTAGATATAGAAGGATGTCATGCTTCCGGCTCCAGCATGGCACGTCCACAGCATGCTAACCGTAACTCTAACCCCACATCCTTGTAATGTGGGAGGAAACAGGGGGAACTGGAGGAAATCCACACAGTCATGCAGAGAGTGTACTAACTCCTTACAGGCAGCAGTGGGAATTGAACACTGATCAGTGGTCACTTCCTTCTTCACCTCCATTCAGGGCCCGAAACAGCTCTTCCAGGTGAGGTAACACTTTGCCTGCAAATCTGCTGGGGTTGTCCATTGTGTCCATTGCTCCCGATGCAGCCTCCTCTATATTAGTGAGACCCATTGTAAGTTGTGGGACCACTTCATCAAGCACCTCTATACCATTCGCCACGAGCAGGACTTCCCGGTGGCCAAACATTTCAATTCCAATTCCCAATCCAATTCTAATGTGTTGATCCATGGCTTCCTCTTGAGGCTATCCTTAGACTGGAGGAGCAACACCTTATTCTGTCTGGGTAGCCTCCAACCTGATGGCATGAACCATATAATCATATAACAATTACAGCATGGAAACAGGCCATTTCGGCCCTTCTAGTCCGTGCCGAACGCTTACTCTCACCTAGTCCCACTGGCCTGCATTCAGCCCATAACCCTCCATTCCTTTCCTGTCCTTATACCTAACCAATTTTACTTTAAATGGCAATACCGAACCTGCCTCTACCACTTCTACTGGAAGCTCATTCCACACAGCTACCACTCTCTGAGTAAGAAATTCCCCCTCGTGTTACCCTTAAACTTTTGCCCCCTAACTCACAAATCATGTCCTCTTGTTTGAATCTCTCCTACTCTCAATGGAAAAAGCCTATCCACGTCAACTTGATCTATCCCCCTCATTATTTTAAATACCTCTATCAAGTCTCCCCTCAACCATCTACGCTCCAAAGAATAAAGACCTAACTTGTTCAGCCTTTCCCTGTAACTTAGGTGCTGAAACCCAGGTAACATTCTAGTAAATCTCCTCTGTACCCTCTCTATTCTGTTGATATCTTTCCTATAATTTGGTGACCAGAACTGTACACAATACTCCAAATTCAGCCTTACCAATGCCTTGTACAATTTTAATATTACTCAATGCTCTGATTTATAAAGACCAACATACCAAAAGCTTTCTTCACCACCCTATACACATGAGATTCCACCTTCAGGGAACTATGCACCATCAAATGGTGAACATCAAACATCACTATGAACATCAAATTCTCCTTCTGGTAAAAAAAAATCCCCCCCCCCCCACTTTCCTCTATTTCCCACTCTGAGCTTTTACTTCTACTCACCTGCCTATTATTTCTCCCTGGGTTCCCTCCCACTTACTTTTCTCCTATGGTCCACTGTCCTTTCCTGTCAGATTCTTTCTTCTCCAGCCCTTGACCTTTCCCAACCACCTGGCTTCACCTTTCACCTTCTAGCTAGCCTCTTTCCTCTCCCCTCCCCCACCCTTTTTAATTCTAGCACCTTCCCCCTTCCTTCTCCGTCCTGAAGAAGGGTCACGGCATAAATTGTTTATTCTTTTCCCTAGATGCTGCATGCCCTGCTGAGTTCCTCCAGTATTTTGTGTGTGTTCCTTTGGATTTCTAGCATCGGCAGACTTTCTCATGTTTCTGATCAGTGATGGCTGGCAGTGTAAAGCATTGCACTAACCACTACACTACCATGCCACACTATGTTTAATGGGGAGAAATATAAAAGAGATATGAGGGACGAGGTCTGCACACAGATGAATATTTGGAATAAGGTTTCAAAGGAAATGGTAGAGACAGATACAATTACAATTTGAACAGGTACCAGCATAGGAAAGGAGGAGGGAGATATGGACCTAATACATGCAAATGGGAGTATGTAGACAGGCATTATATTATAGGCAACATGGATGCATTGAACTAAAAGGCCCATTTCTACGTTGTACAACTCCTATGCCTCTAAATTGAAACACTCTGTGTTGGTGCACTAATACTAGAGCTTACATGGTCACCAAACAATTAAATTGCAGACCATTTTAAAAATAAAAATGCAAAAATGGTCTGAATTATCATATGAGGTTTGCAATCTATTGCAGTTCTATACTGGACCCAGTCTCCACTGACCAATATTCAGGAATGCAATGCTTCCCAGGAGATGCCGTTGACACCAGATTTCATATATAGGTTATATCCTTATGATGCTAGAATATCAATATTGCCCTTCAGCCAAAGGTGAGCAACATTTTCCTTTTCATTTTCCATCAAGTTCTGTACACCACCTAAGATGTGTTTTCTAGCCCCAAGAAAAAAGGTTCTTTGTTCTCTGTGTAAAAAGAAATTCTGCAATTCTGGCAAATGTGGATGCCGAAGTCTGCATTTTGTTCTTTCTCTTTCCAGTCCAATAAGTGCATCTAAATATAGAAAAAGAAAGAAATTTAAAGTAGATTGCTTAAGAGCTGCATCACCTACCATGATCTTGGTGCTTCACTGCTGTCGACTGACATGTTTTATGTTGCTGCTTTGAAATTTAGTGCAATCCACGCTGAGGAAATCACAGTACTGGTCCTCTACAGCAAAAGCAGGCCAGTATGGCAGGGTCAAGGCCTGCTAATATATTAATTATCTGCAGGTGGGTGGTGCTTTCATGGAACCATCAAAGTAAAGGTAAGGCATTTTATTTTGCAGGAAGAGCACAAACACTGATGCCAAAATACACTTCCTACCCGCAACACATTGCACTTTCTAGCTAAATATTTATTATTCTACATGACTCTTTCAGTTTTATGACTTTCGTATTCCATGGTTTCGCCTATTCTTTCTTGTTGCCACGATTTGTTAGTTTTATTGAGCAGGGGAGGGGTTTGGGGAGGGTTGATGTTGTTGTTGTCGCTCAGCATGCTTTGTTAGTGTTTTTCTGTAAACAGGGTTGATGCTCTTGCTGCCCTTTAATGCATTTTGTTAGTTTTTTGTGTGTGGAGGGGGTTTGGGGTTAATGTTTTTGTTGCCATTTGGCACGTTTTGTTAGTTTTTTTGTGCAGAGGTGGTGGGTTTGGGGGTTGATTATTGTGTTGCTGTTATTTTTGTGCAGGGGTGGTGGGCTTGATGTTTTGCTTTGAGAACTTTCCATGGTTCTTTGTTTCAGTCTATCTGGAGAAGGTGAATCTCAGAGTTCAATACTGCATACATACCTTGATAATAAAGAAACATTTGAACCTTTGATACAGGTTGATTTATAAGGTAAAATTCTGAATTGTTTTTGATAACTATTGCTTCAAATCTCAGCTGAATTCACCACGATTTTATCTGGAGTTACAAAATACAATACAAAATCATCTGTGCTTAGTCTTCAGTCTGTTACTCTTGCATAGAACATATTTGTTCAATGAAAAAATTGTAAAGCCCAGGCAGGTCACTACCTAGGCTGAAAGGAGAGAAAAAAGAGAAATACCCTGCTCTTGTTTTTATAATTTATATTTGTGATGAAAATTGATGACACAGTTGTGACATTTATTGGAATAGTTTGAAAATGTATTTTTGTTAAACAAATATAAACACTTTTTTATTAATAATCAGGAAATATAGCATTTAGAAAGATTTTAATTTGGAGCAAAATGTACTGTATTCCAGTTCCAAAATATGTACCATACCTACATAAAAAGACATAGACATTTCTATTCATGTCTCAGAGTTTTTTGACTTTATAATCAAGGATTCCAAGCTTTTTTTTAGATGATTCTGGGGAAAATAAAACAATTATGTTGATATCAGAGTAATTACTATTTTCCTCTTGAGTAAATATTTTAGAGTATGTAATTATAGTATAAATTGTTGCAGTTACATTTCTACATGTACTGCTCCATAATCCATGCTTGAAAAAGTTGGATTTCCAAATTCATATAGCATAAAAATTAAGTACTAATTACATCATGGTTGCATTTCCCAGCAGGTAGGATTGGCAAAATGCTCTGTTTATCATTTCATTTTCACATGAAATATTTCAGTATGTCAAGAAAGAGTGCAAACCATAAAGTATAGGTTACTAGTAAAACTATATAGTTTTCTAAGCGGCATTATCACCACACCAAAAAAGCATTATGTGTAAGTTTAAACATACAAAACTAATGCATTGTACAGAAAAATATAAACATACTATTAATCATATGCTTAAATGATAAGACTAAACCAGTATCTTAGTTTTCTAATTACGCTAAGATAACCATGGGATTAATTTCAAGCTGCCCTGTAATTAATATATTACGGCTACAATTTGGTGATATAAGGCTCTTTCTTAGATAGCAGGAAGCATTCAAGCTCAATACTTTTATCTCAGTAATAGAAGTACTCTGTGTGAAATATTTAGGCAGTTACAGGAATGACATTTTTAACGATGATTTTGAAACTTGATTGTAAATGTCTTTGGAGTAGTTCATATGGTGTGCATCAGTTGGTAATGGTGGCTGTCTCCTAATCTTAAAGATCAGGTGAAACATCTTTAAAAAAATGAGATGATTGATGTACTTTCCAGGATATTAGAGGCTGTAGATTGCAATATTGAAATAGATTGTGAGATACAAAACTACGTAAATTAAAAACGTTATTCCAAGCAATATTTATATTTGATCATATTTGAGTCACTATTAGCAGGAGTAAACCATAAGGTTGTAAAAATGCTTCTATGTTCAGATAAAAATGTAGAAAGGTTTGATAAAAGGTAATGGCAGTTATCTCAATTGTTTTCTCCTTTACTTAAGCATGCAGAAAATCTTGGGCACACTACCCTTTGATCCATAGTTTGTGCACCAGATCTATAGGCAGCTAGGTAACAGGCAGTGGCCTGTGGATGGCATATGCTATTGCACCTGCAGTATAATGAAACATTTCCAGCCCTACGCAGTTAGTGAAGATTTTTAAATGTATTATTAGTTAAGCTATAGCTGAAAATTGCTCTTGGTTTTAAAGGATCATAAAATTTGGAATTAGAATGACTGTATTTCTTGCCTGAATTTATTATTAATCAGATATTAAGATACAGATCTCCATGTGGGGAACCTTCTGTATGACTTTACGTCAACTATATTATCATGAAAATGCCCGTCAGATGGGTCAAGCTGTACTGCTGGTAGTAATATTTTAGTGTAAAGCATTAACTATTGGTTTTAAAGTAAATTATTGGGAGGATTTCATTTGTGTGATGGGTTGCCAACTTTTATGCTAAAATATGTTAACAAATTACATATTCCTATAAAATGATATGCAGGTAAAACCAGGTAGAAGCTACCTCGGATTATTTCAAGGGTATTATAAAATCTGCTCTCTTCTTCTTGTAAGTCCTAATAGAAGGTGATGTTTTCCTAATCTAATTAGTCGGCTGACAAAAACATAAAAAAGGTGTTAATTTTGAGAATTTGAATCGAGTTTTAAAAGATCTCAAAGGCAGAACAACAACAAAATTGTCAATGAATCAGTTGGATTGTTGTAACCACACGGCTTAGTTAACTGATACCCTTTAAAGAATTTGTTCTAATTAGCTCTGGCATACATATAACTCTAATTAAATAACTCTTAGCTGCTACCTAAAATAGCACACAAGAAATTTAGTTGTTAGAGCAGATAAACATGAGCAAGAAATGCTGGAGTTACCAATGATACTCATATACTGAGACTGAATACAAACAATGCAATCTATATGGACTATTGATGATTAGAAACATTATTGCCATCTCTGGGAAAGTCCTGGGTATTTTCCATTGTATTAACATTGCATTTGTCACTAGAGTAAAAACTTCTATCCTACCACACTAATGTGTAAAATAATTAATTCTTTATAAAATGGGGAATATCAAAAACATTGTTGGCATTCTAGGAAAATCCACATGCATAATTTAGTTATTTATCCCCATGAGGTTGGAGCTACAGCAATCAATGCACATTTCCACACAAATCAATAAAGTATTGTGTGTTCTATCTATTAATAACTTACCTCGTTGCTATGTTATTAATAGATAGAGCAGAATCTTCATAACTTTTGAGGTTAACTACCAGATGCAAAATTTAGAGTGTAATAAATTATGTGCATGCGTTTGAACCATTTTCCTCTACCACACTGAAACAATGCAGTTCTTTACCACGGCATTTAATACGCATAAAGTATACTGATCCACGTAGATTTCACAAACTATCAAGTTATGTATTCCAAATCTATTCTAATTCCAAAAAAGAAGCGCATAATATATAGAATGCTGCCTTGTATGTTACAGAGCAGAGCGCCATTCAGATTTCCTCTGAAGCGTTATCAATAAAAAATAACAGCATTCTGCCCCACATTGAGAAGTGTTAACATTATAAATACATGTTTTCATTAAATAATCGCCTTGTGCTTATTTTATAATTACGCGGTACGATTGATAGCTATATGTACAGGTGAACGACCATGGACTCAGTGGTTTCGAATAACTAGACCAGAAAGATTATATCTATTCAATTGTGGTCATTTGAATATAAATAATGTACTATATAATTTACGTGTCTTTCACTAATCCTTACCTTAAATGCATTCAGCTAATCAAATGAGCATTGGGCACATATCAATGTGCCCCTTTCAGTTCAGCAATTTGGAATATCTGTGTTCTCGCAAAAATAAACGTTTATATTGGGTTGCTGTGTCGCTACAAGCTTTCTGGCATAATCTGGCCCGCACTCGCATGTATTATAGCTTATGAAATAGATGCCTTGTGACAAGTTTACATAGAGAACGTTTTATTTGCTTGGTTGACACTGCCGTCGTTGCAAATCTCGAGATAATGTAAACAATGCAAAGAAGTGGAACGCCATTTACTAGCGCAGATTGGTTCAGTAATATTAGCACATCTCAGTATAATAATCTATGCTTGGAAAGATTACAGATTGCCTATTGTATTTCCGAGCAAATCTAAGATGAATGACAAGTGCAAATAATATTTATCATATACATCCCTTGATAGATATAAAATATTTTGCCAGAGTTACACGATTCAAGATAATATCGCAATTTAATTGGGCCGGGCGTTCAATAAATCATTGCGGCTTACTTCTAAATAGCATTAGAAACGGTGTGGCATAAATCGACATAACCCCATTGAACTAACTGCAATGAAGATCTTACAGAACACAAATACATAAATCATTTTTGCTACCATACCAGATTCAATGTAGAAAAATGTTTGCTTGTCAAGTGGTAACGAAATGCGGAAGAGGAAGTGATTGTATAATTATCGGGACTGGGTATTCTTAATCGAAAGAACGTGAGAGCGCGGGCCATAAATATCCTTTGTTGAATCCATCATTCTGAATGCAATGCCATTTCACCATTTCGGCATGTTAGTTAACTCTGGATGCGTCATTTTTCAACTATAGCTCCACTAAAATTATGAGCGTTTGTTCCAACTGAATTAGCTGTTGTCAGACGAGGCTTCGGGTGTCCATGCGCCAACGATGCATATTGGTTTATACTGCAGCATAATGCACAGAAGGTATTCCCAAACCTCTTGAAATTCACTCGAAATAGCTGCAATGGATATCTTTAAAAGTCAACTGCGTAGAAATTTTAAAATAATATAGATGCGCGTTAAAATGGTTCTTAATTTCAATGAGACAGTTGTCTAAATGCGAAAGCGACCCATTCTGATTGAAGGCAACAACATTTTTCTATTCCCACTGCCGCTCGGAATTTTGGAAGCTGTGGCGAAGATTATTTTGAACGGTTTACACCATTTTGAGATTTTTAAAAAACCTTTTTATTATTAAAGGCCAAGGCGTTTAAAGGAAGGTGTATCTTTAGAGATACGCAAGGACAGGAACGGTTCAAAATACATCAGATCATTTTAAATAGGCTATAAAACCATCGGATTTTTTCACACCGTGGATATGAACATCAATGAGCATGTATTACTTTGAACTTAATTCTTTATCTTTAAGAAAATGATATATTAAGTTTTCGAAATTACAGTATATAATTAATTACACTAATGCGGGCAATAAGTTAAATGAGATAATATTTAGCCTGCCAGTTTGATGAAAATGTCCCAGTATGCTTAATCCTAAATGCTTTTTGAGATGTTTTGGAATAATTGGTAACAATTGTACATATGGATAATGCCAATGACACGGAAACTAAAGAATTGACCAATTCGCCGTATTATTTCACACCTTTGGATTTTGCGCAATACGTATTATTACAAGTAGAAAGCAAATATACTTACTGAACAAAGACTGGAGAGTTGAATTTTGCCACGTGAATTAATATTTCAAACTGGTCCACTTACAAATTTTCAATCTAAGCGATATGTGAATCTTACATCCAGAATCGACTGTATTGTGTTTTACGAATGGCTTTATATCAAGTTCCTTTCCTTTTTACCCGTGGAAATGTTTTTGTTTTATCCGTACCATTAATTTTTTATTGCTTGTTTTTGTTAGGTTTATCAAATATAGAAACGAAAGTCAGCGTGCTTGCTTTTTCAAGAAAAGCACTGTTTATTTGGAGGTGGTAAAATTCTGACTCTTACTTCTGGTTGATTGGCAAACTTGACAGTGATTGACAGGCAGCCATGGCAACCAAGCACTGAATCTGCCAAGTCCAATAGAAAATCAGATGTGGGCTGAATCTTTTTTTTTCTCCGGCTTTTAACAGCATCTCATCATCGCAACCGCAAAGGATCAACTGCTAACCCTGTCACTTGGAGCACCAAGTTCATGTTTGGCGTATGGGAATCTAACTAAAACGCACCGGCTGCCTGTTTTGCCCATTGGAGTTCGTACCGTAATTTGGGTTTACATTTATTTAGTTTCGTCTTAAAGAAAAATCAATGTTCCAGCTGCCAATTCTGAATTTCAGCCCTCAGCAGGTGGCGGGGGTTTGTGAGACACTGGAGGAGAGCGGAGACATAGAGCGCCTCGGTCGCTTCCTCTGGTCCCTGCCAGTGGCCCCAGCAGCATGTGAAGCACTCAACAAAAACGAGTCCGTACTCAGAGCACGAGCTATCGTCGCTTTCCACACGGGCAACTTCAGAGAGCTGTATCACATTCTGGAGAATCACAAGTTCACCAAGGAGTCACACGGCAAGTTGCAGGCCCTTTGGCTAGAAGCGCATTACCAGGAAGCAGAGAAATTAAGAGGTCGGCCCTTGGGTCCAGTGGACAAGTACAGGGTAAGAAAGAAGTTCCCCCTACCCAGAACCATCTGGGACGGAGAACAAAAGACTCACTGCTTCAAAGAGAGGACGAGGCATTTGTTGAGAGAGTGGTACCTGCAAGACCCCTATCCGAATCCCAGCAAAAAGCGAGAGCTTGCTCAAGCAACTGGACTTACACCAACACAAGTGGGTAACTGGTTTAAGAATCGAAGGCAAAGAGACAGAGCAGCAGCAGCTAAAAATAGGTGAGTGCATACTGCATGAGTACCTGTGTACATGCATTGGATAAGCAAATATCTACATGGATTAACCATTCCGCCAAATGCAGCAGCAATAAATCCAGTAATGTCCGAAAGTAATTTTTTTAAAAAAAATATTGTTTTATTTAACTTAACGTCATCCCAATTTTAATTACGCAAATAATTTGAAACCCTGTTTCAGAAAAATAAAACTTTGCAGTGCTTTACTGCATAGGTTGAAAATGGAATTCACTGATCTGTCCTTGCCTACCTGTGTGTGCTTAAAACTGACTGGTAAAGCGAACTCATAAACCGTATCTCTCGCAAGATAATACTTCATGTTATATATAGTTCGTGCAGTAACTGCGTAAATTAGTTTGAGTAGGTTCATTTTCAAATAAGCATTCAGATTTCCTTATAAAACGGGTCACAGATGCATTTGGGCAGTACAAAATATAAGCGTGCTGTATTATTAAATAAATCTTTCTGACGTTTACAGATATTTCTGGGATTTCAGGGTTTTTTTTTTCTGATTCCGTGTGTGAGTTCTTAAAAACGCCAACGTGTTTTAATGGAATAATCTTGATTTTTTTTATTGTTCAACTCGTCTTTTACAAATCTTAAAGGTGTTCCTTGGATGTGTTATTAGCTCCCCATATTGAAGTGTGGTAGTATGTCAGTGTATATTGTTACTACTTTGAGATTGCTGTATAATTCCTCGCTGTGTTCTTTTCCCTCACGGGGGCAGGCTGCAGCAGCAGATTTTGTCGCAGGCAACCGTGCGCTCCTTGAACGAGGAAGACGCCGCCGTGGAACCATTGGTGGGCGCCTCAAGTCCCGCCATCAGTCTCTGCAGTGTCTCGGGGAGGAACAAAACAGCAACTTTGGCGATCTCCATCACATCAAGCGATAGTGACTGTGACATCTGAGAGAGAGAGAGAGAGAGAGAGAGAGCGAGAGCGAGAGAGAGAGAGAGAAAATGCCCGCAACCTGAGAGTGCCTCAGAATTCCTGCACATTTAAATTGGGCAAAGACTGCCAATAACCCGAGTCGCCACATGCTTGCATTGGTCTTTTAAAAACGACTGTTATGCTATGAGGCAGAAGACTTAAAGACTATGGTCTTAAAAAACTCGTTATTGCCTTTATTGAAAGGATATATACACAGCATATATATATAGAGAGAGAGAGAGAGAGAGAGAGAAAGAGAGAGAGACAGAGAGAGAGACAGAGAGAGAGACAGAGAGAGAGAGAGAGAGAGAGAGAGAGAGAGAGAGAGAGAGAGAGAGAGAGAGAGAGAGAAAGAGAGAATACCGAAATGGTGCCTCAAAAAATCTGTCAACCTGCAACATTTTGAGCACCTGCTCTGTACCTTCGTGGGTATTTCATGTTGAAAATCGGTGTTATATTTTTACTTTACTTTAAAGTTATATATATATACATACATATAAACATATGTTTGTTTATTTAAATAAGGTTGCGTTGTTAGTATTTTAAAATTATTTGTTTCTTTGTGCAAAGAATATTTGTAGAATGTTGTATGTTAGCTAGTGGATCTACAATTTAAAAGAAAATAAAATATTTAATGACGGGCTTTTTATCTGAATCTTCAGTTTTATTTTCTGTTTGTAAATGCAAATTTACATTCTATAATGTTTTACATAAACATTTCGATTAATTTTACTTGAATCAACTAAATCAGAAAGAATCATTTAATCCTATAATAGGAGAGAAAGCCAAGCGTCTCGCTTGGGGGATCCTTAAAACGTAGGTCGTTTCGTATTATACAATTTAACATTTCAACCGTTTGGGCTTTGTTCTACTTGCGCTCGCCGCATCTGTTTTCATTTGCGTTTCCCCATTAGGAAATTAATATCACTGTAACTTGATTTCTTGTCTGCTGTTGAACACTTAAGAATTATAGCAGAACAATATATCTTGACTGTGTACATCCACGTTTATTGGCAAGTAGGAAGACCGCGCTGTTCAGTTTGTGATTAGCTATATATTATACCTTATTATAACTTCATAATTGAAACTTGTATTGATCATAGGGACGCAAATGGATACATCCCCTGCTTATTTTCTTTAAAACTTGATTATCAATTAATTTGTTTTAATCGTTTTTGGAATCGACTGTAGAAACTAAGAAGAAATTGTGCTTATTTTCTCCACGGGAGCAAATGCTTTAGTCAGTTTAAGACAAACATTGTTGCGAGGAATTGTATAGGGCTTTATCTTGACGTCGCTAACAGTCAGCATTCAAATAGTAACGTTCTCGAAAATAGTATTTACTATTTTCAACAGCTGAGAAATATTAGTGAGTCAATACATGGGGTAGTTGTAATATTTGTATGAATGAATTAATACTGCTTTATAGTGTACGTATTTTATTTAAGTCCGTAAGTTGCTGGATGATATATTTTTAAAAGTAATATAACTAAAGCAGAAAATGTTGGAAAAATTCTGCAGAGTGGACGGCAGTTCTCAAGAGATGCCGCCACAATCCACAGATGTCGCTTAAACAGCTGAGTATTTCCACATGTTCTGTTTTTATTTCAGATTTCCAACACTTGCAACTTTCTATGTTGCATACGATAAAGCGCGGAGGCTCTCTTCAATTTAAAGAGAAAGAGGGCGCCATATATTGTATTCCTTCATTTATTAAATACACACGTGCGTTATGCACTAACAAGGAGCGAGTGCTCTTTAATTCTTCAAATTTAATATACAAACGAGCGCGTCTCGGCCTCGATTGGTCAAAGTGAAGAATATTTACCGAATATATATTACTGAAACACAAAGCAGCAATACCTATAGAATCTTAAACCATCCATCATTTTCGATCATTAGTAATTCCTATTCATTCTATAAAAGCTGGCTTGAAATCTGCAATGCGTCAGAGGACATTGCTAAGATAATAATCCAATTTAAAGTGCTGTGCTGCTTCATGCTTATCTGCTAAGAACTTTGCCTTTGGCGCGTCAGTGTCTTTGTACAGACGCCAGCGATCACACTAGATTTTACACAAACCATACTACTCATAATAAACACCATTCTAGTGACAGGATGCTGACTAATGCTTTCATTCCTCCACCTATGGTTAATTTTAAACCAGAAATTAGATGTTTGTTTGTTGATATACGACATCGCATGGAGACGTAGATATAAGATACAGATGACAAAGATGCCTTTTTTTTTCAATTTAGGAGTAAATTCTTGGTGAATTAACTTTGAAACGAAGTACAAATTTATGAATTGTTAAACGATTTTGATGTTATTGTGGGTCCTTATGAATGGAGATTTTATTGTGATCAAGGCAAGGAATGGTGGCCAAATCAGGTTCGCGACAGCTGAATAAGAGCTGTTTTATTCCAGGTAAAGGTTTAGCCAAAACGGATTGTTCACAACAGGTGTACACTTCGGTTTCCAACATTTTAATGCACAGAATAGAATTTTATATACTGGAACTTTTAGGAATGGATTTTTGAAAATATAACTTGCTGTTGCAATTCATTATCCATACTTTTTGAAAGCTCTGTCATTTATTTAAAGCAACTTTCAGTAGATTTTTCATCTCGAAAGGGTCACAGAGGAAATAGATCTCATTCACTGTATGCCATTTCATTCATCCATTAGGGATTTCATCAAAATGCTTTTATAGATAACTTGATGAGGATAATCTATCATTATCATTCTGCCGGCCGCAGTTAGGCGCAGACCAAGAATGGTAGACTTAACCCTTTAAGATAAAATAAAATGTATCTACGGACTGCTTCTTATTCAGATCGAGCTCATGTGGTTTGCCGGATTAATTCAATAATTAACTCCAGTAAGGTCTTTTTTTTTATTTTTAAACTACCATTTGTATATTAACGGCATCATCAAGAGCGAATGAAGATGGAACATTCGATATATGTATGGTATGAAGTTTAGTGGTATCCATTGCATTGGGTTATGATCCTGACAAGACAGAAATCACCCGATCAGCTTTGCGCGAGGAAGACTTTTCACCAGCATTCAGGATGGCACAAAAGAACTGGCGATAAGTTGCGGTCGTTTTAGGATAATGCAATCTATTTAATCAATTTTAAAAATCAGCACTTAAATTTTGTTCCTGTGTTTACCTCGGAAGACAGACGTCCTTTAAATGTGCAGGTGTGCACGGAATCGTTCTGAATCACGTTTCATATCATTCGACTGAAAACATCGGATGATTTCGTGAACCTTCTGCAGGTTTATTGGCAGGCTGTAAAGCAAAAATGAACAAAAAAAATCAATTAATATTCAGATGTTATATTTAGAAAAAGTCGCTCTTAAATAATCAGTTGATTGGTTGCACAACATTTATCAATTACATTCTAATCTACGGATCATTCAATTGCGTAGCGTTTTCTTAGGAGATGCATTTTCTAAAACGTGGGTTCTCGTGAAACCTTCAACATGAAGTAAGCGTTTTACCGTGACATTATCTACATGTGATCATGAAGTTGACAGGGTCATGGAAGATTTAGGTATGAACATAATGGGACTCATGCTCTGGAAACATTCGGCTGAGTAACAAGTAGCTTCCAAATATACTAAATATGTACTAAATAACACGGGACATTGGAATTATGTGCTTGTTTCTATTTTACTAAGAACAGAAGGAACATAAAAATCCCGACCAATATTTCACATTTGTTGCCTGTATTTCGCATTTGCGAATTATGTGAAAGATATTACCTAAAAGCGCAATTGTTGGTTTCTCGATCGGTAAAAGAGACAGAAAATATTGTGCTTTGACGTGATTGGGAGAGATGTGAAACATCTTATTCTCTTTTGTACACGAGTAAGGGAAATATTTGAATATTTCCGTTTCTATTCAAGCGTAGGGTGGACCTCGGCGGGAATGAATGAAAAAGTCTTGTAAGCAGTCAATTACATTGTCAAACTTCCCTGAGTAATAAACGCTAATGATGGGATCTCGAGTCCTTGGAGGACAAAGGGCGCTCTAAGTATTTTGTGAAGTTGTATTTGCTAACGAGGAGCTTACAAAAGATTTACCAGCCATCATTTTTGAATCCGCAAGAGGCAAGCAAAGCAAAAGGCTAGGGTTCAGACAGCATTGAACCATGCATAACAAAAGAGAAGGAAAACGAGAGAAAGGCAAGCGTACGACTGAATGGGTGAGCACGTTTCCTTAAATGAAAATATTTTACAACTCAGTTTGTTTTTTAAGTTGCGGTGTTGCTTCCAGTTTAACTGTTTTAAATTCTCTTCTTTTCGCAAAATTTGATTACCTCACTTGATGTGTTCTGATATAGCCCGGATACTGGTTGGCTGATTTTGAGTCAAACTAATTGAATTGACAAGCGTATTGTTGTAAAGGTTTCAAATGTGATTAAGATGGTGACAATTTGGTAACATTGTAACGGAAGTGAATTCAGAGATAACACACTGAAAAAATTTAAATTAACAAGTGATTATAAATTTTGTCTAAATTATTATCGGATTAAATATTAATATCTAAAGTGTTCATTTTATTGCTTATAAAACACATCTCTAAAACTCGGAAGAGCTTTTCTCTTCTTGCGTGGGTAGCGTGAGGTTACGCTTCAAGGTAAAAGTGCCACTTCTCTTTATTTACGCGTATTATGCGAAGCGGGTGTGTAACACAGTACAGCTTATGAATCTAATACAGATTGCACTTGAATTATAAAACTGCATCAGCATCTCTTTATTAATAGCAGTGTTTTAATATTTGTTATTTATATAGCTCACTCACAATTAAATTAAACTTGAATTAAATATATTCTGCACAACATTCCAATGCCACAAATTGCAACATTAAATGAAAAATAAATCTCATATATTGAAAACTAAAAGTTAGCATATAAGGACTAAAGGGCTTGACTCTATATCTCTTGAATGCTGGTTCTCCGCTTTGAGTCTCCTCAACCACTGACTATCAACAGATTCAAGGGTATCTTATTCAGAAGATTTATTTATGCATGCCTGAGTGAAGTATCTTTGCCTGATATCTGACCTAGAAAGCTGAAGCACATAAGGTAATTTCTTTAACTTCGGGCAACATCTGACCAACACTGATCTGTCTTGTTGGTTAACCCCAAAACACCCGTAACAAATCAGATTCTGCCTAATTTCACATTCAGATGTAAGTACTTTATGAACATACAAAGGATTCAAAGACTCCGAATGACCACTACTCACACCATTAGTGCATGAATCTGATGTTATAGAAATAACGTATATTTCAAATTTCAATATCTTTATTTTAACGTGAAAGTTATTCCAAAATATTTGTCATTGTTTGCACATTAAATTCTTACTTAATTTGCAGATAATTTCTATTTATTTAAACTGCTCTGACTCCCCGTTCCTACTCTATGCTGATTTATAATACTTTAATATTTATAGAGTTTACAAGGCCAGGATCCCTATTAGACTACTTTGGGAAACATTACATCCGACGTTCAATATAATATCAATATAATATCAGCACACAATTCCCTGAGGTGAGATGCCTGGTTGTTAGACTTTGCACCTGTTCGATATGCAGTTTTCTTGGGGGTGGGGATGGGAATGAAAGGGGCGTTGATACGATTTGAACGTTAAAGTTTGGCCTAAAAATGCACAGCCTCTTTAAAAATATAGATTTGTTACATCTTGACAAACAGATGGCTATTTAATTGCTCTTTTGTATGATTCAAAAGTTGAAGCTAGTAAGACCCAATTTCATATTCTCTTTTTCAATCCCCTTTCGCTAATGCGCATTTCTCTAACCAATTTTCTGTATATTGTATTTGAGAACATTAAATCTGGTCCGCTACAGCTCTGTTCTGACAAATAATTTCCTATACCACCTTTATTTTGTGTGTGAGTCATCTCTGTCTTCCGCAGCTCCATTGCCATCTGAATGGACATAATTTGTGTTAGATTTAATATTATCACCCTCTATGTGGGAGGACAGCAAAACCTACAGACTAAACTCACATGAATATTCACTTCCGTTCTCTCCTTTAACTTGATTTTACATTTTAAAAATAAATCTGTTAGATTTTGATAGATCTACTTATCAAATTATTTTGATTCTGTTTTGTATATAGATATGAAAAGGAATAATATGAAATGATATGCAAATAAATGTATTCAATTCTTTGCTTATCGTGGAAATGTCCTCGTGGTCATTGTCAAGACATCATGTTATTGACTGCTTAAACTTTAAATCTTTTTTAAAAAATCACCTCAGCAGATTTTTAATTTTTATTTCTGTTTTTGAAGTACTTATTTTAACTTAACTATTTAATAATCATATATATAATTACTGTAATTGAGTTTTTTTCTTTATTTATCATGTTTTGCATTGTACTGCTGCCGCAAAGTTAACAAATTTCACGACATATGTCGGTGATATTAATTCTGATTGATTCCGTTTCTACTTAGAGTCGCAATTTGCAGATATTTTCAATTCCTTACTAAAATTTACCGTAGAGCAAGATAGCAATTTGCATGTTTTTTAAATTACTAACGTAAACATACTGCACTCAAACGTTAATGTATTATGAAAATGTGTGAATTAATTTGAATGTGCTGTATGTCATGCAACTTATGTAGCCAATGCAACTTTTTTAAATTATAATTATGAAATTCATTTTAGATTAGTTATTATTACAACGTTTTGGAATTACGTTTAACCCATAACATGTATTATTTGGATACATACTTTTCGCATTCTGTTCGGAAATTGTATTTATAGGCAACATACGCATAATTCTATTTGTTTTTTCCTCAGGCACCCTGAACGGAATATGAACAACGCTGTTTATCTTACTGTATAATCTCATAAAGTACGCTGATGCAGTTGGGTATTGAAATGCAATACTAAAGAGGAAACGCTGTGTCACACAACAAATAGAAAAATCCTATACTGACAACATACGATATTCATATTTGTTGAACTGTCAATGCTTCCTTCCAATGTAATTATAACAATTGCAGAGTCCACGCTTGTTATATTTAGATGAATCATACTACATAGAATGCGAAGAAATATGGACATTTTCAATGTACTTGTACATTGTACAAGTGCAATGTACAATGTACATTTTCAATAAGACTATTTCAGAGTCATGAATGTAGATTGATACTAAATTCGCATGATTCGAATTTAATCTGCAAGGGATTTGTTTAAAGACAGCTGATAAATAAAACAGACCATTTGAAGTATGTAAATCGTGAGGAACCGTAAATCAATAACCACCTACTGCTGTAACAACAATGTTAAATGTAAATGAAGTTACTAAATTTGCTGATACATATCCTAAGCTTTACAGAACATTGCAGTT
The DNA here is from genome assembly GCF_030144855.1 of Hypanus sabinus. Classification (NCBI taxonomy): domain Eukaryota; kingdom Metazoa; phylum Chordata; class Chondrichthyes; order Myliobatiformes; family Dasyatidae; genus Hypanus; species Hypanus sabinus. Next base: position 175,184,347 of record NC_082707.1, read on the forward strand.
TGAGGAAGAGAATGTAATGATATAAAAAAAGATCTTCGATGTATCCAAACTGCGCTAGGGTCAAGTTACATACTTGTTCTGTCTAGGTTTGTCTACTTCAGCAAATGCTTAACAGCATATGTTAAAAACATAGTGTTTGAAATTGAATTTACAGGTGAATTATACAACGCAGAAAGTCACAGCCAGTTTACAGTTGGTAAAGATATCTCAAGTGACGAAATTATTTTTTGACAAAAGTTCGCCAATTTTCTTTACATAACTATTGTTAACAATAAGCATCATGCTAAGTGGAATATATTGTCAAAATATCAAAAAACATGTTTTGTTGCCTTGATATCATATAGTTAAACCACTTTAGAAATGTTCAGCCTTCCCTGTTCTTGAGCTGTATACTGTATGAGCGATGTATCACGTTTATGATGTAACATTCTATTTATCTTTTCTCTCAATTTCAAACGATACACCGTAGCAATATTAGCTTGCATAAACTTCAATGGTTATTAGCTTTGAAATTAGAACTGTTTCCCTACAATGTCATAATTCTGTAATTTATAGGATCGAATCGGAGAACAGAGTTTTAGTAACGCATCGAAAGCTGCATGGACATGGAAGAGAACACAGTGGTTTGATAACAAGGGCTACAACTGTCACCTGCATCATATCTTGGCGCATACAGCTCTCCTCTAAGCAGCCAGATATTAGATAGAGGAAATTTGTAAACTATGTACAATTATAAACTACATTTTTGTGTAAAATTTAAATGTTAGGTTTCTTGAGCCAAACTTGTCCCAAGAAAACATTCAATTTTTGCAAACTAACGGGATAGTTAGGTTAACGGGATTATCTAAGTATAAATAATAATTAGATATTAATACAGCAAAGCTGCCTACATTTGGCATGGTTACGCCCTGGCCATACTAGAATAAAATGTTATCCTCTCTAAGTGTAGTTTCCGACATAACATTTGTGAGTCAATGTAACAGTTTAAAAAATGAGCATTGACTGTAACTTTATTTCACAGTTTAGTGTGGCTGTATGTGGTAAGAACGGGGCAGAGACTGATCAGGTTCAGGGTATCCATTATTAATTTTGTGCTTGACCTTCATTTCGTACTCCTTGGCCAGTTTCCAAAATTATACATATTGAAGATTAAGTTTTTAATATTTATTTCAGTATCTATAAGTAATATATTATCACATGGTAGACAGAGTAAGATGGAGCAACCATTAGCAGTTACAAAATTGGTTATCTTAATTCGTGGGGACTTTGTAGTATCATTTTAGTTGTTATTTTTCAGAGTGTGTTCCGTAAGATTAATCGTGGAGTCAATGGGTATAAAAAATGGTTAAGAAACTGGGCAGGCAGCCTGTTGGAGATATGATTTTGAATCAACCAAGACAGTTGGGAAATTTAAGCTCAAATAATAAATATCTGCGATTTTATTAAAGGCACAAAAAACTGTTTATAGACACTGTAAGCACAAAACTCGCCTGTTTCGCGTGTAGCTAACAGGCCATAGCTGGCCGGAGTTGCAGAATGCCTTACTTTCACTTCATCCATTACATCTACTTCCCCAGTAGATGACACTAATAGTAGTATAGGTGGTTTCAAAATGTCCAACTCAAAACAATCCTGATTTAGATCGGCGATCTGAATCGATGTCTTAAATCATGCCTCAGTAACCCCTCAAGTAATTTGTCTTTGATTAAATCACTTTGGTTGATCTGAGATACAATAAACATGGATAGTTGATTGACTACAGCTTTCAGTTTTTCTCAGTTAATGTACAGCATATCTAGCAATGACGGGAAGAACAAGCTAGTGGCGGAGACCTATGGAAAACACGGGCCTAAAATCATAATTTTCTCCTGGTGCACTATGTCTCATACCAATTTGTACCTTGAATATTATTTTTGAAATAAATGCATTAGAATTTCTTTTTGTTGTGTTGTAAACTCTTTTCATGATCTTCAACACCTTTGTGAAATGCCAAAGAAACGCCGAATCAGAATCACTATAGGCCATGGACTGAAACTATATATTTATCAATCATTGGATGAATTAACGGAATTAATGGCACATTTTAGATCTGCAGTGTTTGTAGATCACTTTTTCGAGAGAGAGCAAATATCAATCACGTTCGGTGCGTTGAATCATAGTGCAAGATGAACAACTTCAAAGTAGTTTAACGTGGCGAGTTCTATAACTTTCCCTAGGAATCTCAATTCCTCTGTTTGTTTTTCAATTGCAAGAAGACAAGCCGTGAAGAAGAATTGTTTTACAGAAGTTGATCGGAGCTGCAATTCAAACACATGTGCGAATATAATCTTTGTATGAGCTTGAGATTGTACCAGTTTCAGATAAATGACTGGACGTAACATTCGTATTTTCACATAATTGCACAACAAAATATGTCAAGTCATATTTCGAGTGAATCAGTTTTTCAATCTGACGTGCACTGTAACATATAACAGAGAAAAATTGTTTCTTATTTTGATAGAATGAACTGCATCTTGAGTTAATGAAAGAGATATTTATAGTTTGGGTGTATGGAGTGTAGGTTCCGATGTCAGTACCAAGACGAAACTTTCTGAGGAATGTCTTGTTTTCCAGAAAAGAGGAGGATGCAAAACGCGACTTGACAGGAATTCATTCGCTTCGTTTAACGCCTCTGCGAAATTATAATATCGCATCGGTGAGCAGCAAACTATACTTGAAAATAAAATGATCCGCAAATCTTGTTTTAGGACTGAATGAGAAGAACCTATCCATTTACCTGCATAGCTTTCATATCAACTAATTTAAATGAACATACTCCTGTTTACAGAGGTTGCCCGTTTGCTCGGCCAATTGTTCCAATCGATTATAAAAAATCAGTTTGTGACGAATAAGCTTTAGATACTTTTTAAAATCAGTCTGTGATTTTACATGACCACTTTCTTTGGAAGTGGGAATGTTTGCTGGAATGATCACAAAGTAGCAGGGTAAATCGTTAATTAGAAATAACATAACGTGATTAACATAATTAACCCAAGGTATGCGTAGAAATGTTTATGTTCAAAGAAAATTAAAACCGTATTTTAGAAGATGTTTTTCAGATTTATTATTTTAATATGATTGTGTAAAATGTTTTGTTAGATACATTAAGGTGCTCACGTTATCCATTTGTACTTATCATAGTGCGTTTCTTTTTTCTATCGAACCCTGTCTTGTCCCGAAGCGTTAAGTATAACCACCGGTCCTTCTACATTACCAACAGTATACTGCAGCAATGCTCTCGACCAAAACCGGGCAGCCACTGTACTGTTCTAATCCCGAGCCCCGCCTTGTCAATTAGTGGCCCAGTTGGAGTTGTTTATTGTTCACTCAGGCGCTGTCCTTGGGATTTGCCCTCCTTTCTCTTCAGCCTCTGCAGGGAACCCAACATGGCAATCAGGAAGCAATTTGCAAATTGGTGGCTCCTGTATATAATCTGTCACATTTTAATAAAGAAGCTTTTTCACTCGGCTTTATTGTTGCTGGACAATTTTAAAGTTAAAAAAATGTCATATTAGCTTTTACACCCTCTGCACGGCACGTTTCGTGCAATAAATTACTGATTGTCTTTTTCTCATTCGGTTTATTCTAGTCTTTGTTCGGCTCCAGTGGAAGCCTACAGACGAAATGAGTACATTGGCATTCACAATACCCTGCCTCTAATTGACATCCAACATCTAGTTTCTCGGCTAGTATTGCAATTAACAGATCACAACAATGTAGCTCTATTTACTAGATTTACCGCAGAGATGTCAATATAAAATCGTTCTTTTGAAAACCTGGTTGAATTGGGTGCTGTACTCTACTGAAGGCAAAGCATTTTAACTTGTTTGTACTCATAGTGGTGTCTGAATACTTTAGAGCATGTCTTCCTCTAGAAAATTAATCACGAATGCTGGCATAACTCCTGTCATTTGGTCACAGGCGATTTGCTGCTTCAAATGTGTGGCACCAAAACACATCTTTGTGAAGAAAATTGAACTATAATTTTAGTCAAATGCATGTTTTATTGTGAAAGGAACGACATTTTTATAAGGCTTTCATAATAAAAACACAGCAGTTTTAAAGTAAGTGCCGGTGTAGTGGAAGCAAATGCTCTGTCATTACAATAATGGGCCATTCTGTGTATTCCAGGAGGTATTGTAGCACTGATGAACCCACAGAGTTAGTAGAAGCTTGGAGTTTTATTTTAAAGCGAACGATCTTTCCAGTCTCTACAGTGTACCTCGAGATATAAATATAAATATATACATTTTAATTCATTAGACGTTGCAATGAGGAGAGGCGGCCATTTCAAACGGTTGCTTCCGTCGGAATTTTGCAAATTCCTTTCAACAGCGAAGACATCCCAACTAACTTCCTATCTAACACAATCCAGTTCTGTAGCTTTAAGTAGGATTTCCGCCTAATGCAGAGAAGCTGCAGGACCAAAAGTTTTTATCTATATAATGTTCCTTTCAATATAAAGCGCTTTCGTCTTTATAATGTGAGCAAAACAATAAGAAGCCCTTTACTGAGGATTTTTATGGCCAAGCAATACGTTCATCTATACAATTTGCTCATAATTTCATTTTAAACGTGGAGAAATATTCTTGGACACTTAAGCGGGAGTGCCACGTTTGCTAAACCATATAAACGCGTATTTTCACGTGTGCTCAGACATTTGATTGAAGGTGCAGATTTTAATATGGAAGTTCAAACTAAAATAGAGAGTTTACACGGGTGGAAAATTTTAAGAAGGGATATAGAATTTCGGAGCTCAAACTGCTGCCAACATAGAGATGAAAATTTAGATAGGCAAGTGGGATTAAAAGGAGGAGAGCAGAAATTTTGCTATTTCATGACGCAATAAAGGTTTGATGCTGAAAACAAGAATGAGAGCTTTTAAAGTAAAAGAGTTAATGGATGAAAAGCCAGTGTAGGTTAAGTTATCAGTAGTATATGTATTAGAGGATTGTAAATTAGGTTAAGGGAAGTTTTGCCTAAGCTCAATTTTACAGAACTGACAAGAGATCTTTGACTTTATGCATCAACTTTATGCTGCTCAATCTGCTGGATATGTCTAGAACTTTCAGTTATTCTTTTAGAATTAAAGGCAAATATCTATTTCATTGCAGAGAGATTGCCATCCTGCATCCTGGGGTCCACAATCCCCTTGCTTAAAGGTTTTGGTCCATGGTATAAAAAAAACTTGGGTGCCCCTGATCTTGATGATGAGATGTATGAAAGGAAAGAGGATGCATCCATCATTAAAGACCCTTACCATCTAGGATGTGCTCTCTTCTCTCTTCCACTGTCAGGAAGGACATACAGGATTGTAAAGAGGCATGTTCAGTAACTTAGGAACAACCCCCCCCCCCCCCCCCCCCCCCCCGTCATCAGATATCTGAACAGTCCTTGAGCCCATGAACATTATGTCATTATTCTTCTTTTGCACTATTTAGATATTTTTGTAACTCAAAGAAGATTTTATGTCTGACACTATATTGCTTCTGCAAAACAAATTTCACGTCATATGTTAGTGATGATAAATCTGACTCTGACCTAATTCTTATGGTCGCATTGAAAGGTGTCATAGGAAATGCAGGTGAGAATGAAGAATATCTGATGACCTGACCTATATTGGCTCCTAGTCAAATAGTTTATTTTCTGCCACTGGCTTTTCATCCATCTATTCCCTCTCCGCTTCCTACTCCTGTAATCTCCTTCACCACAGAAATGCTTTGGAATATTTGGATTCATTTGCTGAGCTACTTCCAACTTCAAAGCTCTAAACTCTGAAATTCCCACTTTTACTCTTGAAAGTAGGCTTGTACTGGAGGTGGGAGAATTTGGAAGATAAACTGTTTAAGCTGACCCTTGACCTAAATGGTAAGGACAAGAAACACCTTTCCATGGTCTGAAAGGGAGGAGGAACAGTATGGGCCAGGGTTTCTCAACAGTGAGTCTGCGAGTGATAGAGATTTTAAAACAAAATTGTTTTTTTTTAAACTTCATGCAATGAACGATGCTAGCGCTCACAGTGGTGGGCATCATCGATAGATATCTCGTTCGTGGTCCCTCAACCCAATACGGCCGTGCGCTGTATCATCGTTTTTATTTGGCTGAGTCCATTCTTAGTTTTTGACATGAGATAGGGGAGGTCATGATAATTGGTGAGCGCTGTATTGCACAGAGGGGAGGACAATAGGCTGATGAGGAGCGTGAAGTGCGTTTTCCAAGCATTGGAGCATTTGTAACATTTGTAAACGATGGTGAAATTCAAGAAAACTTTTTCTGATGCAAAGAGCTGCCCGAGACAAAGGCCAAGATATATTTAAAGCTTTGTCTTCATACTGGAAACAAAAGGCTTGGCTTGGAGGAACTGTGTTGGCATCTGTACCGATGGTGTCCTATTAGTGGTTGGCTTCATGACAGGCTTTGTTTCCCTGTGAAAATATTGACATCACAACACATTGCTTTCTTCACAGAGAGGTGCTGATGTCAAAAACTCTTGGGGATGAACTGAAAAAAGTTCTGGACGATGCTACAAAATTGGTTAACTTTATTAAGCAAAGACCAGCTCACTCAAGAATGTTTTAAAAATTCTGTGAAAATCTGGACAAGGGGCACACCAATATCCTGCTACGTACAGAAATCCAGCGACTAAGCAGAGGAAGAGTTTTCAACAGGGTGAAAGGTGAATTGCAGGAGTACTTTAAAAAAAATAGAAGGCCAGATTTTGCTGAGAGTTTTGAAGATGAATAATGGCTGCAAAAAAGTTGGCTAAAAGTTCATTCTCTTTTCAATAATCTTGACAATTATTTTTGGAATATTATACTACTACTTACTGATCACACTAATGTACTGTTAGCTGTAGGTATACAAGGATTTCCAGAGACCTGAAAATTATTTCAAGGGTTCCTCCAGGGCAAAAAGTTTGAGAAAGGCTGGTATGAGCTGACACACAGGAAATTTAATGAACTGCATAGATCTCTGAAATTGATTAGATGACACTATAGGGTAGGGATTCCCAAACTGGGGTCCATGGACCACTTGCTTAATGGTATTGGTCCATGCCATAAAAAATGCTGGGAAGCTCTGCTATAGGATACCTGGTTCCATAATTTGCACCAAGTCTGAAATATCAACTAAACATAAACTGAGTAGCAGTACAGGGCTATTAGTTATTTCCCAAGGTAGGGGAGTCTAGGACAAAAGGGCATGACTTCAGGATTGAAGCATGTCTATTGAGAACAGAGATGCAGAGAAATTACTTTAGTCAGAGTGTGGTAAATCTGTGGAATTTGTTGCCAAATTGTGGAGGCCAAGTCATTGGGTGCATTTAAGGCAGAGATGGATAGGTTCTTGATTAGCCAGGGCATCAAAGGGCATGGGGTGAAAGCAGGGGAGTTGGGATGACTGGAAGAATTGGATCAGCCATTGGTTGAATGGCAGAGCAGACTTGAAGGGCCGAATAGCCTACTTCTGCTCCTATATCTTATGGTCTTATGATCTTATAGTGAGTAAATACCACTTGATGGTACAATTGGTGGCATCCTTTCTCATTTTGCTGATGACAACAGGTACACTCATGAGGTGACAATTCGCTAGACAGGATTTGTTCCACTTGGTTGGATATTGATAGTCCTAGATCACAACTCTTTAGCAATCATTTGGGGCTTCTTCAAGGTTCATAGTCATTTTTGCACCCAATCTTTCCAGTTATTTCTTCAAAAACACACACCATGCTGTAGCCATCTGGAAAATATGTCAATTTACTATAATGCATTAAAGTTTTCCTGATTTATGAGAATTCAATCTACTTTGAGCTTAAGTGAGCCATACAATAAATTTCCAATCTTAATTAGTCTCTTTTGTAGCAGAAATGTCCATGCAGGATATTTTGGTACTGATTTTAAAAGTAAAGTTCAGAATCAGTCAAGGCATTGAATACAAAAGTTGGGAAGTCTTGTTGCAACTGCATAAAGATTTGGTTACACCACAACTGGAGTGTGGTGTGTAGATTTTTGATCACCATACCATAGAAAGGATGCTGCAGCTTTAGAGACCATAAGACCATGAGACATAAGGATGCAGAGTTTGCTCACAGGATGTTACTTATAGAGTATTAGTTATAAGCAGTTGTACAAACTTAGATTGTTTTCTCTGGAGCATCAGAGACTGTAGGGTAACCTAATAGAAGTGTACAAAATGATGAGGGGCATAGACATGGTAGATAGCCATAGTCAAATACTTGAGGGCATAGATTTAAGGTGAGAGGGGCAAAGTTTAAAGTAGATGTGCAAGCAAATTTTTTTACACAGGGAATGGTAGGTCAGCATTTTGCAAACAATTTCACACTTGTTACATTTTTGCAGTCATCAGCTAGCCAAACAAGCCACTCATTCTGTTCTATCAACATGTCAACTCTTGCCTGAGAAGTGACTTGGATCTGTTCCAATTTGCCTACAGGAACAACAGCTCCACAGCAGATGCCATTTCACTGGCTCTTCACTGAAACCTGGAACATCTGGCCAGCAAAGATGCATATGTCAGGAAGCTCTTCATTGACTACAATTCAGCATTTGACACCATTATCCCCTCAAAACTAATCGATAACCTTCATATCCTTGGCATCAATGCCTCCTTGTGCAATTGGATCCTAGATTGCTTCACTTGTAGACCCCAGTCAGTTCAAATTGGCAACAACATGTCCTGCACTATCTCCTTCAGAACAGGTGCACCATGAGCTGTGTGCTTAGCCTCTGCTCTACTCATTTGTACTTTTCACTTAGTGTCTAAACACAGCTCCAATGCCATATTCAAGTTTGCTGATGTCACCACTGTTGTAGGTCAAATCAGAGGAGGTGACGAATCAGCATATAGGAGGGAGATTGAAAATCTGGCTGTATCATGACAACAACCTTTTACTTAATGTAAACAAGACCAAGGAGCTGATTATTGACTCCAGGAGGAGGAAACCAGAGGTCCATGAGCCTGTCCTCATCGGAGGATCAGGGCACCTCCTTAGGAGTTTGTGAAGATTTGGCATGACATCGAATACTTTGACAAACTTCTATGGATGTGTAATGAGGAGTACAGTGACTGGCTGCATCACAGCCTGATTTGGAAATACCCATGCCCTTGAAAAGAAAATCCTACAAAAAGTAGTGGATATGACCCCGTCCAAGCCCTCCTACCACTGAGCACATCTACATGAAACATTGTTGCAGGAAAGCAGCATCCATTATCAGGAAATCCCATCACACAATACATGCTCTCTTCTCACTGCTGCCTTCAGGAAGAAGGTCCAGGAGCCTCAGAATTCACAACACCAGGTTCAAGAACCGTTATTACCCCTCAACAATCAGGCTCTTGAACCAGAGGGCATAACTTCACTCAACTTCACTTGCCCCATATTCAAAATATTCCCACAATCTATGGACTCACTTTCAAGGACTCAATTCATATTCTTGATATTTATTGCTTATTTATTTACAGTATTATTATTATTATTAGTTCTTTTTTAAATGTATTTGCACAGTTTGTTGTCTTTAGTGCATTAGTTGAATGCCCAAATTGGTGCAATCTTTCATTGACTCTATTATGGTTATTATTCTATTATGGATTTATTGAGTATGCCAACAAGAAATGAATCTTAGAGTTGTACATGGTGACGTATATATACTTTGATTAATAAATTTACTTTGGACTTTGCATGAGGGGTTAAAAACAACCTTTTGTTGGCAATGACAGACGGAGTATACTGGCTTCAAGACAAGATGTTGATCTTCTGAGGTTCAACAGTTAGTTAAGCTTCCATGTCTCACAGTATGAATGGTGCACCAAGTTATTCACTGGTATTCTAGTCAAAGGGTAAACCCATAATATTTTGAAACCAGTTTCCAAATGAACCAACTTGAGACTGCCTGCAAAAGACAGAAGTACGATTTGTTGTCTGATGCCCTCTCACAATTTACATGGGTAAGAGACCACAGCTTTTTTTTTTACAGTAGTTCTGTATCAGAAAGTCATTTGTTGCAAGTTGATAGGGTTGTTAAGAAGTTGTGTGGTGTGTTGACCTTCATTAGTCAGGGGAATGAGCTGTGATGTAAAGTTGTAGCTCTATGAAGTCCTGTTCAGACCACACTTGGAATATTGCATTCAGTTCTGGTCACCTCTTTATAAAAAATAACTGGAAGCTTTAGAGAGGGTATTGAGGATTAGAGAACATGTCCTAAAGTATAGGTTGAGTGAGCTAGGGCTTTTCTCTCTGAGTAAAGGAGGATGAGAGGTGACTTGATAGAGATGTACAAGATGGCAAGAGGCAGAGATAGACTGGATAGCCAGAGACTTGTTTTCCCGGTATGGAAATGGCTAATACAAGGGGGAACATGATTTTAAGATGATTGGAGAAAGTACAGGGGAGATGTCAGAGGTAGGTTTTTTTACACAGAGTGTGGTAAGTGCATGGAGCACCCTGCCAGTGGTGGCAGTAGAAGCAGATACATTAGGGGCACTTAAGATAAGAAACTCTTAGATAGGCATGTAGATGATAGAAAAATGGAGGGCTAAGTAGGAGGGAATGGCTAGCTTGATCTTAGAGTAGGTTAAGAAGTAGGCACAATGCTCTGTACTCTGTTCCATGTTCTATGGTTATTAGTGCAATCTGCAGGTAGATGAATCACAGAAAGAACAGCAACACTATTATGAATACTTCCATGGCTATAGGTGCTTTGGGATTTAAAACTGACTCCTTTTTGCTAATAAACCATTACTGCACTGCAGTGCTGACGGGGGATATCAGTTGTGCAAGTTTTGTGCTGTCATGCAATGCTTTTGACTGTGTGCGCAATGGAATTTTGCTGTTGATCGGCCTCCCACAAAACTATTAGTACCTTCTGCCTCAGCACAATTGTAAATAATTTTTTTCAGGCATTTCACAGTTTCTAGTCTCTTAACTTTATAACCGCCTCTCATTTCTGTTTTCAAGGTGAGTAGCATGATTTTCTCCACTCTCCTCGTAACGCAGCCTTAAGGTTCCTTGCCATGTTGTCTCCAGGATAAGGTCATGGCAAGCACTCAAAAAGATGCCTCTATTTGAGTATGATTTCGTGGCATGTAATGTTTCTTGTCGTGTGTGATATTTTACTTACTGTAAAAAAACAGCTAGATAACAGCTGTTGCATCCCCTACACAGTCTCTTCCCTTGGGCCAAACTCACCTGCTTTTTTATGACTGCACCGCATGATGTTGAACTATGGCTTCAATATTCAGTTACTGAATAGAAAATGCCTGTCACTTTTCTCATTGTTGAGTTGATATGTTGAAACCTTTCACTTTTATTAAACTTGCCAGCGCCAACTCTCACAGAGTTAGCTCTTGATTATCGTTTTTAGCTACGTAATTCTGCACAAATTACTGTGGATCTTTATAAAGGTCTTCAGCAAGAACACATCAGCTTTCCTTTGTTGGTCCATTTGAAGAGGAAATTGCAGAACGGAATGGCAATGCTTTTTAGAAATAGTGCTCCAATTTTGCCTACATACACTTCTAAAATTAACGAGCATGGAAAATAATGTCCAAGGTGTTTAAAGGAATCGAAATAGGTTAGTTTTGTGTATGGAATGTCCTCTTCTGAGGGTACAAGAGTTGCCATGGTAATTGACATTCCTTTCACCTTCCTATCAGACGTACCCCATGCAAATAATTATGAATAGTTTTCAAAGTAGTGCTATTTATCTGGTGAATGTTGCTGGTAAATACATGAGCAAACTCTTCAAATGTGAGAAAGCAGGCAATCTGCTGTGTGCAATAATGCATGTTGTGGGAAAAGCTGCTTATAGACAATAGCTGTAACTTCAAAGATAACAGTTCTACTACATTATAAACACAAGAAATTTTGCAGATGCTGGAAATGCAAAGCAACATAGGCAAAACGCTGAAGGAATTATGCAGGTCAGCCAGCATCCATCACAATGAACAGTTGGTATTTCGGGCTGAGACCTTTTCTCAGTTGTATTATATCGCCAGTTTAACACTGGTACCAATGTTGTGGGAGGCACAACGAACAGATTATGGAACATGATTATACCTTCGGTTTCAACAAGCAGACTGCATGTCTACATGTAATTTGGCTCTCTCCAAGCACTGAATTCTGCACTTTGTCATCACTGCTCTCTACCCAATCCCAACAAAGAAGTTCAAACTTAAGTGAAAATCATTTCATCGGCACATTAAGAATATTCATCATTGATTTTAAGAGGTGCCCGGAAAGTGCAAACCAATCAAGATGATTATTCCCTACAATTTGGTCAAATCAGGCAGAGAACTATTCTCCAAATGTATTGTGGCAGTTAACATTTATATTTTATTTCATAGTTGTTTCGTGTTACATGCAAAATAAAGTGGCCTTGCTTGAAGAGGGATAACTGTTCTTAATTGTCATCTTTTACATGGAGTGTATCAGCATTTTATGACAGCCTTTCCTAGCTCTAAATTTATTTGCCATTGGGAAGAATAAAGAAAAAAATATGCAAAAGAAAGAATATCTGGTTCAAATCAGAAAAGTTTGTTTGTTACATTTCTCTGTGGATTGGAAATAACATCTCCATCTCACTGACAATCAACACTGGCCCACCTCAGGCATGTATGCTTAGTCCTCTCTCTCTATACCAATGACTGTGTATAACTCAAACACCATCTATAAATTTGCTGATGATACAACCTTTGTTGGCAGAATCTCAGATGGTGTTGAGAGGGCATACAGAAGCAAGATATACCAGCTAGTTGAGTGGTATCGCAGCAACAACTTTGCACTCATTGTCAGTCGGACCAAAGAACTGATTGTGGCCTTCAGAAAGAGTAAGATGTTGGAAAACACACCAGTTGTCATAGAGGGATCAGAGGTGAAAAGAGTGAGCAATTTAAAGTTCCAGGGTATCTCTGAGCACCTAACTTGGAGCCAACATATTGATGCAGCCATAAAGAAGGCATAACAGTGGCTCTATTTCATTATGAAGAGATATATATGTGTGTGCATGTGTATGCTGATTGTATTTCAGAGTGTTTTCTCTACATGCATTGCATTCCACTGCTGTGCAATGCTAACAAATTTCACAATACATATGTTGGTGATATTAAACCTGATTCTGATATCTGAATTTTGCTACTTGTTGGGTAAATATGGAATGTATGTCTCAACATTCTCCCATTAACATAATCAGGTTGATATACTGAATACAGCAAATGCCACCAAATCTGCAAAGATAGCCACAGCAGGTCCACAGTTTTATCAGGCATTGCTGGGGTGTAGGTTAAAGCAAGGATTTTGTAATAAAGGAGAGGACTGTGACAATGATCCCACTGCAGGTCCCAGACTTACTGAGTAACTACTTGGAATCCATTTGTTGTTTTGCTGAGATTCTTCACATTTCATTGGGAAATCTCTCTAATAGAAAGTACAATATTTTTAAATGGTGTGAGCTTGATGGTATTAATGTACAGTGGGGCCTGGATGTCCATGTCACTTAAAGCTACATCCAAGTCCAGCAAAACCTGGGGGAGTCAAGTAAGAAACTGGCCTATATTGCAAAATTTGGGCACAAAAGTAGAGAAATCTTTCCTCAATTTTGTAACACCTTAGTGAAACTCCATCTGCAATTTTGCAAGGTCTGGTTCATTTACTAAATGGCAATCTAGGGAGGGCATTAAGAGTTCACAGATTGATTCCTGGAGAGGTGAGTTTGTTGTATGAGGAGAGGTTAAGCAGGATGAACCTATACTCTCTAGAATTTAGACAAATGACAGGTGAAGTTCTCATTGAAATACAGAAATTTTTTTGCGGACAAGATGTGGCTACAGGACGAGGAGAGGCAACGGACGGGACGAGAGACTCCTGGATGGGACAAGGGAACCACAGCACAGGACGAGGGAATCCCAGCACTGGGCTGGGCATGGTACTCCTGGGCTGGTTGAGGCACATGGACAAGATGAGAACACAGAGCCTTAGTTGAGGGAGAACAGGAACGCAGAACACAGAGCTGTGGGAGAGACAGGAACATGGAACACCAAGCTGGGACCCATCGTTGGGTACAGGACGTAGGGCCGGGACTCATTACACAGAATGCTGAACAAGACGAGACCGTTCCCAACACTAGGTAGCAGCAAAACAGCCAGACCTATCTAGTGAAGCTGTGGATATGGACAGACAGTTCCAAACAGGGCGAAGCTCCAGGCGGAGGCAAGGCGGGGCAGGGCTCCAGAGGGACAGAAGGGAACGGTCCAGCCTCAGGGTAACAGCAATGACGGCCTTACTTACCCAACAGAGACAAGGACCGGGAGGGACAGATCCCACCGTAGGGTAACAGCAAGGATGGCCTAACTTACCCCACAGAGACAAGGTCAGGACACTGACAAGGCAAACCAGCCTCGAACCCAGGGCCACTTATATTCCCGGCCCCAAGACGAGAATCAGGTGCCTACGATTAAGTCCAAATGAGACAAGGGAACACCAGAAGACCCGCAGTCTGGAATCCACAGACCGGACTGTGAGCTGGAATGCGACCATGACAGTACCAACCCCCCCCCCAATCTGGGAGCCTCCGGGCAACCTAACCAGCTCTCCAGGATTAAGGATGAGCTGGGCGGGGGGGGGGGGTATTCAATCAGGAAGGAACCCAGGATGACAAGAGTTAGACGACAGTGTCTGCGTTGCTGGGTCCATCTATGGCTGGTTTGTTCTGTCACAAGATGGGTGCATTGGGAGTGGACCCAAAAGCAAGACACAAACACTGAACTACCAGGAACAGGAGAAGGAAGCAAGAGAAGTGAGGAAGAAAGGACACTGGACATGACACAGGCCCCAGATGAGACAAGGACTCCGGGCCTGGCTAGGACTTGACTAGGACAATGTAACCAGGACATGGAACTGGGAGCCTGGGCTTGGACTCCGAGCCAGAGACTGGACAAGGACACAGAACCTGGGTCTTGACTCAGGCTCAGGCTCTAGAACCAGGCGAGGACAGGATGTGGCTACAGGTTGAGGAGAGGCACAGGATTGGATGAGAGACTTCTGGACAGCACAAGGGAACCCCCAGCACAGGACAAGGGAACCCCCAGCACAGGACAAGGGAACCCCCAGCACAGGACAAGGGAACCCCCAGCACAGGACAAGGGAACCCCCAGCACAGGACAAGGGAACCCCCAGCACAGGACAAGGGAACCCCCAGCACAGGACAAGGGAACCCCCAGCACAGGACAAGGGAACCCCCAGCACAGGACAAGGGAACCCCCAGCACAGGACAAGGGAACCCCCAGCACAGGACAAGGGAATCCCAGCACAGGACAAGGGAATCCCAGCACAGGACAAGGGAATCCCAGCACAGGACAAGGGAATCCCAGCACAGGACAAGGGAATCCCAGCACTGGGCTGGGCAAGGCCCATGGACCAGATGAGAAGTGAGAGCCCTGGGTCAAGGGAGAACAGGAACACTGAACACAGAGCCCTGGGTCAAGGGAGAACAGGAACGCTGAACACAGAGCCCTGGGTCGAGGGAGAACAGGAACGCTGAACACAGAGCCCTGGGTCGAGGGAGAACAGGAACGCTGAACACAGAGCCCTGGGTCGAGGGAGAACAGGAACACTGAACACAGAGCCCTGGGTCGAGGGAGAACAGGAATGCTGAACACAGAGCCCTGGGTCGAGGGAGAACAGGAATGCTGAACACAGAGCCCTGGGTCGAGGGAGAACAGGAACGCTGAACACAGAGCCAGGACATAGGGCCAGAACACAGAGCCTTGGTTGAGGGAGAACAGGAACACAGAGCCAAGGGAAACAGGAACATGGAACACCAAGCTGAGGCCCCTCCTTGGGTACAGGACATAGGGCCAGGACTCATTACACAGAACACTGAACAAGACAAGACAGTTCCCAACACTAGGTAGTGGCAAAACAGCCAGACGTACCTAGCAAAGGTGTGGACACAGACAGTTCCAAACAGGACAAAGCTCCAGGCACAGGCAGGGCAGGGCAGGGCTTCAGAGGGACAGAAGGGAACAGTCTAGCCTCCAGGTAACTGCAATGACAGCCTAACTTACCCCACAGAGACAAGGACAGGACTGACAAGACAAATTCCACAGAGACCAGGACAGGGCACTGACAAGATGAACCTCACAGACACAAGGACAGGATACTAACAAGGCAAACCAACCACCAGCCTCAACCCCAGAGCAACTTATATTCCCGGCCCCAAGATGAGAATCAGGTGCCTACAATTAAGCCCAAATGAGACAAGGGAACGCCGGAAGACCCGGAGTCTGGAGTCCACGGACCGGACCATGAGCCAGAACACAGACTTAACGGACCAGACCATGACAGTAGATCTTCTGTGTCCAAAACATGGGGGCATCCCTGACTTTCTTGCAGTTTTGCTCTTTAACTCTCCATCCTACTCTGACTATGACCTACATATCAGTGGTCTTCTGTAATGTTACAGTGGGATTCAAGGCAAGCCTGAAGAACGGAACTTCATCTTGCGTCTGGGCACATTATAGTCTTCTAGATTTCATATTAAATTATTCATCTATAATAGATTTCACTCTCCATATTGGAATTTGTAATTTCACTATGTCACCCATCAGTGATATTGGCTTATTTTCTCCATTAGAAAGCCCTGTTTTTAGCAATATTTTAAACTCCTTTGTCTGCATTATCTCCAGCTGCTGCCATTAATTCTGTTACTTATCTTCACTGTAATCCTGACCTCAGCCTATTACAAGTATTCCCTTTCTTATACCCACCCCTGCTCTCACCTCCTCTACAAATTAATGCCAACATTGTTCTCCCTTTTCTACTTCTGACTAATGATCCTGGACTTGAAAGTTTAACCCAATTTTTAATAACTGACCAGCTGAGAGTTTCCAGCATGTTGTGTTCTGATTTCAGACTTTTTAATTATTTTACTGTATTTCAATATTTTAGTGATTCTTAAGCTACTTTCATTGAAATTTTAAAAAAATAACTTTTAACCATTTATGCAGCAATTTTAATATTTTCTTTTTTCGTAATTTATTTTCTTATTTAAGCTAATCATCAAACAAACATTTCCATAAGATGTATTTCAGACATTGTATGTATATTTCATACAATCATATATGTCACAAATCTCCACATAGTATTTATCTGAGGTATACACTTATAGAAAAGAGTGGAAAGAAAAAGAACAAACAAAAGGAAAGAACTATGTACAAGTAGGGAGTGATCTTTTTTTACATCATATTCATTGATCTGTGAGAATAAAATCAGGCCTATGAGACATTATGTAGCTAAACTATTTTTTCCAGTATGAATCAAATTGTTCCAGCTTATGATTAACAGATGCTGTTATCTTCTCCATTTTGTAAACGTCCATTGTAATTTCCATCCATGCATTTAGAGTTGGGCTCTCCTGTGATAACCATTTCCTAGTAAGAGTCTTTTTACCAGCCACCAACAGTATATTCATTAAATATTTATCTCTTTTCAATCATTCTTGAGGTATATACCCAAAATATATGGTCTTACTCTCCAAGGGTATTTCACATTTAAAGATGTCTTGTAGGGCATTATGTATCCCCCTCTAATAGTCTTTGATAACAGGGCAGTCCCAAAAAATATGATAATGATTTGCATTTTAATTTCCACAATTTCTCCAGCAAACGGAGGTTACTATCATAATGGGATTTCTGAGAGGGCGTAATAAAATATCTTATCAAGTTTTTCCATCTGAACTCCCTCCTTTTCTGTGAACTGGTACACTTCCATTGATACCTCCATATTATTGTTCATTCTTCCTCAAATACAATTATCCCTCCCTCCTTCTCCCATTTTGTTTTAATGTATGAAGTCGAATGTGTTTTAAGATTTGACAAACCCTTATACATGCTTGAAATGATTCTACTGCCATTATCTGAATTATATGTTTTTCTAAATAGCTCTATCAAGCATGTACTTGCCTTGGTTACATTTTTAAGCATCCTATTAACATATTGTCACATCTGTAAATACCGATAAAAATCTTGTTCTTCTAATAAGTGTTTCTCTTTAAGCATTTCAAAACTGAACAGTTTTCCTTCTTTCATTATGTTGCAAAGAACTGTTATTCCTTTAGCTGTCCAGTCCTGAAATCTAGCATCCAATTTATTTGGTATAAAATCCGAGTCATATGCACATCATTTAAGAATTGTGATATCTCCCTCTAGATTATATTCTTTTATAGTAGTTTTCCATATTTTAGGAGTCAATTTCACCCATGGGTTATCAATAGTATTTATGTACCTTTGCAGGTTGTTATCAGCCAAAATTGCTTGTATGGGGATGGGAAGCATCCGCTCCTCAATGTGTTTCCATTGAGCGTCATATGATGGGTTGCACCAACATATCACAGCTCTCAACTGTGCTGCAAAATAATAATCTCTAAGAGAAGGTAGGCCCCATCCCCCCTTTTCCCTTGCTAATTGCAAAGTTTTGAGACGAACTCTAGGCCTTTTACCCTGCCAAATATACCTTGATAACATCTTGTTCCAATCATTGAATTGATTTTGATTAATCTCTTTTGGTAGGGTCTGAAAGAGACATAACAGTCCGGGCAGTATATTCATTTTAATAGACTCAATCCTTGAACTGAGACTGAAAAAAGGAATCAGGTTCCATCTTGCCATATCTTCCTTAATTTTTTTATATAATGGCTGACAACTGCTGCTGCAGTTCTACACTGCAGTCACTGAGTCTGTCCTGTGCACCTCCATCACTGTGTGGTTTGGAGCCGCCACCAAGCAGGATAGAACCAGACTACAGCGCACAGTGAGGACTGCCGAGCGCATCATTGGAGCCTCCCTGTCCTCTATTGTGGACCTGTACTCTTCCAGGTTGAAGAAGAGGGCGGGGAACATCATAAAGGACTCCTTCCATCCTGCGCACAGACTGTTTGAACTACTTCCGTCTGGTAGGTGCTTCAGATCCCTCCAGACTAAGACTAATAGTCACTGGAGAAGTTTTTTCCCTACTGCGGTCACTTTGCTGAACAGTTAACTACCGGTTAACTGTCGGCTAACTATTACTTGGATTGCACTACTTGTATGTATAATCTATATTTTCATTTATATTTATCATTATTATTGTTATGAGCAGAGAGACAACATCTGCCGGAAGTAAATTCCTTGTATGTGCACAGGTACTTGGCGATTAAAGTCTGATTCTGATTCTAATTCTGATTCTGATAATTATTTTCTGATAATTTTGCCAAATCTTTTGGCATAATGATGCCCAAATATTTGAAAGACTCTGTTTGCCATGCCCAGGGATATCTACTTTCAATTTCTTTTGGTGGGCTATAGTTATATGAAAGTAATTGGGTTTTATCTATGTTGATCTTGCATCCTGATAATTGACCATATTGTTCAAAGGATTACACCAATTTAGGTAAAGAGTATGTTGGTTGCCCTAGATAGATCAAAATGTCATCAGCATAACAAGCCAATTTATGCTCTGTCCCTTTAATAATAATTCCCCTGATATCTTCATTTTGTCTGATGTATTGAGCCAATGGTTCCAGATATAATGCAAAGAGTAGCAGTGACCATACACAACCCTGTCTTGTGCCTCTTTATAGGGTAAGACTACTTGATAAATATCCATTGATTTTAATCCTAGCAGTAGGGTTGTCATATAGTGTCTGTATAGTTTTAATAATTGTGTCTTGGAAACTACATCTATGTAAAACTCTGTAAAGAAAATTCCAATTAACCAAATCAAATGCCTTTTCAGTGTCCACGCTTATCACTATTGCTTCGATTTTATTTTTTTGTATATGATCCATAATGTGAAGTGTCCTTCGTATATTGTCTTGTGTTTGGCACTGTCGTATAAAAGCAGTCTGATCATTATGTATCAGTATGGGTAGAAACTCCTCTAATCGGTTGACCATGATGGGGGTAAATAATATATAATCTACATTAAGAACGGATATTGCTCTAAATGACCCGCATTCCATTTTATCCTTGCCTTCTTTCGGTATAGCTGAGATTATTGCTTCCTTCCAACTGGGTGGCATTTGTGCCTTTTTTAGAGCCCAGTTCAATGTGGGGAGTAAAACAGGAATTAACTCATTTTTAAGTTATTTGTACCACTCTGCCATATACCCATCTGATCCTGGTGACTTGCTTAATTTAACCCTACTAATTGCAGCTTTTAATTCAACTTCAGTTATGTCAGCAGTCATCATTCTATTTTGTTCTTCACTTAAAGAGGGTAACTCTAGAGAATTCAGGAAGGTGTCAATTTGGGTTATACTTCCCCTGGAATCTTTTTTTTTCAGTTTCCACGCCAGTATTTTCATAGACTTAGATCCACTTTCATAATGTCTCTGTTTTAGAAACATTAAATTTTTCTTGATTTCTTGCATAGCCAAATGATTAATTTCAGTCCTAATTTTTTAAATTTCCTCTGATGTATCCTGTGCCAAATTGAATTTGTGTTTTTCTCTAGTTCCTTCAGCCTATTTTGTAATTCCTCTAATATTTTATTCCTTATTTTTTTCTTATATGAAGATATTGCTGTCATTTTCCCTCTTAAGACAGCCTTCAGAGTATCCCATAAAATGGGAGGTGAAACCTCTCCATTATCATTAAATTCTAAGTAGAGGCCAATTCCTTTTTTAATTTGTTCCTTAAAGTACGGATCATTGATTAGACTTGAATTTAGTTTCCAAATAGTATTCTTTAGTTGTAGGTCAAATTAACAGATAAATATATAGGTGCATGGTCACTTACATCTATTGTCCCAATTCCACAGGTGTTTATTTTGTCTTTGTCTTTTCCAAATGTTATGAAATAGTCTATTCTTGTATATACAGAATGGGGAGCAGAATAATGAGTGTAATCCCTTCTGTCGGGGAAAAGGTCCCTCCATATATCAATTAAACCAACATCCTCAAAAAGTGTATTAACTTTCTTATGTAAGGATTTTGTTTCATAAGTTTTTCTATTGGAAGAGTCTAACTTTGGTTGCACTTGTAAATTTAAGTCTCCCCCACAAATCAGGAGACCTTCTGTTTCTGCTACCATAATATCAGTAATTTTCTGAAAGAAACCAATATCACTTCCTGGGGGTGCGTATATATTCAATAAAGTAACTGAATTTCTGTCTATATTCCCCCTTACCAGAATATATCTGCCCTCCTTATCTTCCATTACTTTTTCAAAATTTAGCTTACTTGAGATAAGAGTAACAACTCCTCTCCTATGTCCTGATTTATATGAGGAGAAAAGCAAATTAGTGAAGCCCATTCTCTTTAGTTTTCCACGCTCATTATCATTTAAGTGAATTTCCTGTAAATATACTACATGGGCTTGTTCTTTTTTCATTTTGGATAAAATTCTATTATGTTTGATTGGATTTAATAGCCCACTGGCATTAAAAGAAATGAATTTTACTTTGTCCTTAGCCATCTGTATTTATCTGTCAGTGTATCATTGAAATATGCAGAATAAAACTTAATCGATCTACTCCCTGTACAAATAAGAACCAAGGAACACAAATAATAACAAAAAAGGCAATTAAGGTGTGATTCCAAGGCTGAGGTCTCCAACACACACACACACACACAGACACAGACACAGACACACACACACACACACACACACACACACATATATATATATATATATATATGTATACATAGGCACACACATATATTCTCATCTTGGTGGGGATAAAGGAGTAAGTGAGCGAATAAAGAAGAATAACTGAGTAATATAAATTCAACATTATAATAAGTATTTCTCGAGATAGGTATATCACCATCTACTTTTGCTTCTGTTTAGCTTCTCAACATTTTAAAAGTTAGCTAAAACATGGCTTTTCTGGAAGGGGTGAGGGCTGTCATTGGAAAACGCCCAGGCTCTTCCTGATATACTTCTTTTGGCCTCCGCCCGTCTCCTGCCTTTTTCGATTCTCGCACTATTTCCCAAGCAGAGCGGGATAATTCCTCTGCCAGGCTTTCCCTAGGTTTGATCACGCTGATGGGCAACCTTCTGGCTTTCAGGTCTGTCGTCGCCTCTTCCACTGTCTGATACAGTTGGATCCCATCTTGATAGAACACTCTAAGTTTAGCAGGGTACGGCGTTTGAAATCTAATCCTTTCTTGCTTTAGTATTCGCTTTACTTCAGAGTATTATTTAAGGACCGCGGGGGAGGCGGGGGTAATCTTGATCGAAATATATTAATTTATCATCTAAAAATACTCTCTTCTTACCCCAGGCCGTTTGTAGAATCTCCGCCTTGGTACTGTATCGAAGGAATTTAATTATTATTGAGCGCGTCTTATCTTCTCTGCCTCGGTACGCTCGCTCAATTTCCAGCTCCATAGTCGAGGGAAGCTCCGGCGCGTCCCGCAGCAACTATCCTACAAACTCCGTCATAGACAAGCCCTCCGCTCCTTCGGGAACGTTGTATATTCTGATATTTTTCGGCCGTGATCTTCCCTCCAGGACAAACAGTTTACCTTCTTAGTGATTTAATATTTTCATCGTCTTACTTCCTATCCGTTCCACGTCTTGCACTCGATCTTCCACCTTCTCAATTCGTGTCTCTGCCACCGCTATTTTTTGATTGACGTTGGCAAGCTCTGACTTAATATCATGTATCTGTTGTTTTATATCTTTCTGGAGCTCCCTTATCTCTTACAGAATTTCGATCATATTTGCCGCTTCGCCCGAACGAGGCACGGCGTCCGCCTCGCTGGCATGTGGTCGGGCAGGAGAGCCGCTCGCTGCACTCCCCTCGTCCACAGGCTCCGCAGGCTCCGCTTTTTTTGTTTCCATTCTTTTTCCCCATTTCCCCCCTCTTATCAGTTCAAATACTTTTGAAAAATCCTATATTTGATGGGTTAACGGGGCAGGATATGTGTTTTTCGGGAGGAGCTATTGACTTAAGCGGCCATTCTCGACGATGACGTCATCGGAACTCAATTTTAATATTTTCTGTACAGCATGCCATTTCTCAAAATGTCAAAGATGTCAATTCCTTTTACAAACTTGATGGGAACCAAGCTCCCAGGTTTTCATCCATTTTTGGCTTCCCTCAAAGTCTGTTGAGTGAAGATCACTGCTACAAAGGATACATCACCAGGGTCTAAAGTCCAGGGAGATTCTGGCTATACATCCATGGTTAATGTACAGTGGATTCCAGTTAATCGGGACTCATCAGAATCAGTATATTTTGGACCAATTAAATGGCTGTCCTAATTAGCCAAAGTTTCATGGAAATAGTTAAAAGATATAAAGAACACAAAATCCACAAAAACACAAAAATGTTGGTAAATGGGAAATCATCCACTTTGGAAGGAATAATAGAAGAGCAGATTATTATTTAAATGGTGAAAGATTGCAGCATGCTGTTGTGCAGAAGGAGTTGGGAGTACTTGTTCAAGAATCGCAAAAAGTTGGCTTGCAGGTACAACAGGTTATTAAGAAGGCAAAGGGAATGTTGGCCTTCATTGCTAGAGGAATTGAATTCAAGAGCAGGGAGGTCATACTGGAACTATACAGGGTGCTGGTGAGGCTGCACCTGGAGTACTGTGTGCAGTTCTGGTCTCCATACTTGAGGAAGGTTATACTGGCTTTGGAGGCAGTGCAGAGGAGGTTGACCAGGTTGATTCCAGAGATGAAGCGGGTAATCTATTGAGGAGAGGCTGAGTTGCCTGGGACAGTACTCACTGGAATTCAGAAGAATGAGAGGGGATCTTATAGAAACATACAAAATTTTGAGAGGGATAGATACTATAGAAGTAGGAAAGTTGTTTCCATTGGTAGGTGAGACTTGAACTAGGGGGCATCGTCTCGAGATTCAGGGGAGAAGATTTAGGACGGAGATGAGGAGAAACTGTTTTTCCCAGAGAGTGGTGAATCTGTGGAACTCTCTGCCCAGGGAAGCAGTTGAGGCTTCTTCACTAAATATATTTAAGATACAGTTAGATAGGTTTTTACATAGTAAGGGAATTAAGGGTTATGGGGAAAAGGCAGGTAGAAGGAACTGAGTTTACAAACAGATCAGCCATGATCTTATTGAATGGTGGGGCAGGCTTGATGGGCCAGATGGCCTGCTCCTGCTCCTATTTCTTATGTTCTTATAAAATAAAGTTAAAGTTAGAAGTAAATTCATTATCAAGGTAAGTATACCATATACAACATTGAAATCCATCTTCTTGCAGGCACCCACAAAACAAAGAATCACAACAGAATCCACACAAAAGAAATCACACACAACAAAAATCGAGAATCATTCAAGGCAAAAAAGAGGACACATTGGACGAGTAATAAAAGTGTTTTTTTTTTAAAGTTATACATAAAACATGAGCTGCAAAGTCTCCGAAATTGAGTTCATAGGCTTTGGGAGACAGTTCAGTGTTGACACGAGTGAAGCCCGTCGGGAGCCTGATGGCTGCAGGACAACTACTCCCAATCCTGGCGGTGTGGGACCCTACACTACTGCATCTTCTCCCTCCCCTGGCCTGATGGTTGTAGCGAACGCAGGTCAAACGCAGGCAGATTGGATAGCTTCAGGTGGGGGATCTTGGCTGGCAAGAAGTATGAGGCTGAATACCAGTATGTTTTCTGCTCTTGGGCCTTGATGCCTTAACCCGTCTTAAAGTTCACCCCAGTGATGTCCGACCCTCGTCTTCAGGTGCCGTAGCTGCGTTCTCGAGAGCCAAGTTTGCTGAATCCTTCAAAAGATTTAGACGTTTCTAAAATACATTTCTTGTCGGGGAATAACAGGGCGCGGATTGCAGTGATCATAGTTCATAAGAAGTATGCTTAGTAAATGTCTGGTAGTTCTGTGAGCTGCCCGCAAAACTTCACCAGATATTGCCAGCACCAAGGGTTGCAAACCTTTGTTATGCCGTCGAACCCTACCATTACTGCTGATCCGCGGACCCCAGGTTGGGAACCTCTGGTTTAAATGAAAGACAGAACAAATTAGAACACCTCCAGTACTATTACAGCACAATAAAACTGTGTATTAGTTCCTAATAGTTATCGACGGAAGAATTTCAGTGTACGCTGCCGTGTTCTTTTGATTGTAAATGAACAAAATCAGCGCTGACGCGTAGTGCAGGTGGACTGCCTTCATTGCCCCTTTTCACATGAAGTCAAAATAAAAAGCAAAATAACCAAAAATCACTACATTTTGAATTGGTGTCTGTTGCCCGTTGGAACAGCGTTCCTCCGGGGCGAAAAACAAACTACCCACGGTCACATACTGTACAAGGGAAATGTAGCAAATATGATTACAATAGCTGAAAACTACTCCGTCACACACACAAAAAATAAGATCACCCAAGTTCTTGAGCACCATAGCCTGTAAATTGATGTTGCACGGGATATTGTCCCGGAGTCATGTTTAATATAACACCAAGCACACGCTATTTAAAAACTGCTCTCTCCGTAGTGTCTAACAGCCGTACAAAAATGCACGTGACTGGCGCTAGTTAGAAACTGCTAGGCAACAGTCGCAGGTCCTAATTAGGCGGCATAGTGTCCCAAATAAACGAAGGGAATCCTGGCTATTTTCTTGATTGCTTTTTGGGCTGCGAGTTGTCCCAAATAAGCGGCTGCCCCGATTAACCGAAATCCACTATATTCAGAATGCGTGCAGATGCTCAATGCAAGCAGTCAGCCAAATCCAGCCTGGAGGGTAAAGGCCATTGCACGTACATGAAAAAAATGTGACAATGCCAGGAAATTTGGATTTTGGTGTCTGGATGCAGACAGCAATGAGAATGGGGTTTGAGGTAAATTGCCTGTTCTGGTTCAGAACTGGCTTGAGTGTAGAAGATGGAGGGTAATGGTTGAAGGGACTTCAACTGGTGGTTGAGCTGGAGGTCTGTAATTAGTGGAGTTGCACAGGGAATGCACTGCCTAGTGTAGTGGCCAAGGTAGGTACATTGGAGGCTTTTAAGATATGTCTGCATAGGCACATGGATGTAAGGAAGATGGAGGACATGGACATGGTGTAGGGAGAAGGGATTCGTTTTTGGGTGGTTTTGATTTGCTTTTTAGCTGGCTCATCACAACATTGTGGGCTGAATGGTCTGTCCCGTGCTGTACTGGTTAATGTTCTGTTTTCTGTGTAGATCATGAGAAATAGAAGCAGTCTGGCCCTTAAGGTCTGCTCTATCAAACATGAAATTTATGGCTGACCTTCGGCCTCAGTACAATTTCTCCAGCACCTTCCCCACCTCACTTCATTCCATCACTCTGTTTTGAGCGCACACGCCAAACCTGTCCAGAAAATTCCATACGTTCACCAACCCTTGAGAGGAGACAATTCTCCTCACCTTGGTTCTAAATTGCTTACGCTTTTGTTGTGAAACTGTTATACTTGATCCTCGACTTCTCAGCCAGGAGAAACAGCCTCCCTGAATCTAGTTTATCGAGCCTTTTAAGAACTTTGTATGTCTTGAGATCGCCTCTCATACTTCTAAACATTAATACAGTTTATAAAACCATTCCTGGAACCATTATTTTTTTTATTGGAATCCTTCTGTAAAGAGGGTTTCTTCTTTTTGTTAACTAGCAGGAATGCTAATTTACTGATAACGAGAATGGTATTCCTTTGTAAACCAAATGGGGATTAATGTTCTTTCTTCTGAGTCTGTAAGCTTTTGTTGACGGGCTTTTGGGGAGATCGGCGTGAGGGGGTCGAGAGAGAGGACGCAATGCTCTAAGCTGGGTGAGGATCGGACCCCAAAGGGGGGTCCGAGGCTGGGAGATTCTCCGAGGACGGAGGGGGGGATGAAGCTAGATGTGCTTGGTTGACCACTCGGAGGGTCCTGAGCTGTTTGGAGAGTCGAGGAGTTCGGAGGGTCCTGAGCTGCGAGTCGAGGAGTTCGGAGGGGAGCGAATGGTGGCCAGAAGACTTCAGTAATTGAGCTCCAATGGCTGTGCACGAAGTGGTTTGGACTTTGATAAGTTTGGTGCCTTTTCTTTAATTTTCTCTTCATATATACTGTATCGTTATTAATCACTTAGTTATAGTAACCTTTATAAATTGTACTCATTTAATTGCAAATGGTGTACTGTCTGTTTTTGGGCGAGGCGGGGACATCACACAGCATCCACACCAGCTGATTACCCAGTTTGGCGGGGCCGAAGGCTGCTCCCCCTAGACGGAACGAGCTGAGCGAGCCTGAGGCGACCCAGGGGGTTACACTTCTTTGGCTTCAGAACACTTCTTGTGGTCATGGAAGGGAACTAAACCGAAATTTTCTTGAGAAAATCTGTATGTTCGTAATTTCTGCGGTCATTGGATAATACTACTACCATCTATGTTGGAAACCAAACTGGGAAATCTGAGCTGAATGGTATACAACAGTGCCATCTAGTGTTCAGATCAAGCCTGGAAAATGCAGTCAAGTGAAAAGAGCAGTCGGCAGACCTTGTCTTACTGTGGATGATCACCTTTATTACACAACAGCAACGAATGGAGACGGCACATTGTAATTCAGTATTGATAAATATAAAGCTAAGATTCTGGACCTTACGTGTTCACAACAGTGTATATTTTGGACGGATAATTTTGTGGTTTGCATATTTCAGTATCTGATCATCCCACACGCTTTTGTCTTCAGAGGAGGAAGGAATGTCTGGCCATTTGGTAGCCCAGGAGGGCCAGTCAAGATGTCACATAAGAACACTGTACTCTCCAACTGGCATTTAGTTCTGAATGTGGAAGAGGGTGCTGGTGCTGAAGGGGGTACTGCTGGAGCACAGACTGTGACCCAATTAATTACTCAGCTATGCAGCAGAATAGAAAAAGGAATCACAGTATTACGAGATCTAATAGGCAGGGTGACAGAAAAGATTTTCTGAATACAAAAATGATTCTAGAGTTAGCTCCCCAGAGCCAGGATTAAGGGTGTCTATTCTCATGAAAAATACTCAGCTTTGAAAAGTCAATCCTGTTTATCTCTTTACAGATACTCTCTGGCCCTCCTATCATTTTCTATTTCTTTACTTTCAATTATTAGAGAAATTGCAGAATTTTCAAACTTGACTGTAAAAGTGCTGAAAATCGCTGGCATTGCATCACTGAGTGTCATAGGAATCAAAACCTTTGATTGTGTGGTTGCAGTATTTTTCTGCAGTTGAAGAGGGCCATGTCCTTTTTGGCTCTTTTAATCTAACTACTCCAAAAGCAATTGTGAGAGAAAGGGAAGCAAATACGTAAACCCAAGTTAGAAGTGCTGGGAAAACTCAGCTTGACAAGCAGCATGAGTGGAAAGTGAAACCAGTTAGCATTCAGGCTCAAGAGTGTCCTGAGGTCTGAGGAAGGATCTCTGACTCGAAACGTTACCTGGTTTCTCTTTCCACAGATGCTGCTTCTCTGGTTGGGTTCTTACAGCATTTTTGGTTTTTCTGTAAATAAGATAAGCATATTGTGACATTTAATAACCATATTTTGCAGAGTGCTAATAGATTTCATAATTCAAATAACTAATTTTATTTTTTATAGATTAGGTCTAATCCATGACAGAATTGTCTGGGATATGGGCTTATTCTGCCACAATGACTCTATTATGAATGCAGCACAAAATCCTGTTAATGCATCCCTCTGACATCCTCTATTCTTCCTGCTTCCCACCTATCTCTAAAGCTCAGAGTCCAGAATGTAAACAATCAGCAGCTCAGGCTGCATCTGTGCAAAGAGCAGCAGAGTCAATATTTCAGGTGAAGCACTCTCTGTTGGAGTACGCTGTCCTTGTGTTCTTCCTTAACTTTGCCTCCACCATATACATGTCCAGCCCTTTGACCTAGCCATTTCATGTGGCTACTCCAGTCCTGCAGGGAAACGTTATTCATTTTCTGGTCTTCTTCACAACTCACACTTATTTTCATCTCCACTTCCCTCACCATCTAACCTGAGAAATATTTTTAACCCAGGAACAAATACTAAACCAAATGGTTTTAAAATCTCACCCGTACAGATTTTAGAGGCTGTTCGCCATTGCCATTCACCAGCAACCGTCACTGCTGAAGAAACGGAGTGGTAGAGTCATTGTTGGAATTGGTTGCTTTTTAGATACTTTTTTAAGATATAAGTTGAATTAATTCAAGACTAAAAGCATAGTTTTTTTTACTGACATAATTTGTATTTTTGACAATTTGTATCTTTAACAAAATCGAAAATTTCACAGTATGTAGTGGTTTGTCTCCACTTACTGGTAGAGGGTGGTATAGCAGTCACATAAAACTCATTTTTTTTAATTGGCTAAGTATTAGCACATTATGTATGTGTTATAATTGTTTTAATTTTATAGCCTCTTGATTGGTTATTCTCTATCTAAGGAATTTTTGTTCTCTCGGATATAAAGGTGATAGACTTTTCAAAAGCACCATATTGAATTTATTCAATTTCTTTCATAGAAACGTAGAAAACCTACAGCACAATACAGGCCCTTTGGCCCACAATGCCGTGCTGAACATGTCCCTACCCTAGAAATTACTAGGCTTACCCATAGCCCTCTATTTTTCTAAGTTCCATGTAAGCTTCGTGTCTGCTTTGCTTCTCAGCTGTTCATTTAGTTTCAAATGCTCTGTATTATTATTTAAACTTTAAAATAAATGATCGTGAAATTTAAAGTTTCTTGCTCATTCCTGAACTCCTGAAAGGACTCGGATCGAAAATAACTGAGACCTGACACCATACAGTACAGACATGGGTCTGTCTGCACATTAAGTCCACACTGGCCGTCAAACAACCATTTACACTAATCCTACGCTAACACCATTTTATTTTATTTTACCCATCAGCTCCCCCCAGATTCAACCACTTTGCCTGCATCAGGTCAATTTACAGTGGTCAACCAAAGGAGGCCGATCAGTCAAACCTGCGCATCTTGGAAGGAAGCTGGAGCCTCCCAAGGAATCCACTCACTAACAGGAAGTGTGTGTACACTCCACACAGACAGCACTGGAACTGGGAGGTATCAGGTCTCCAAGCTGCACTGCTGACTAACCTCAATATTCTCAGAAAATAAACCACCACACCTTTGTCTTAAATGGGTAACCCACGACCCCACAGTCTAGGTGCTCCAACATGTGGAAACATTTTCTGCACATCCACCCTGACAAGACCCCTTGTGATCTCATATATGTTTTGATCCCCTATTCAGTTTTACCATGGTCAATCCCCAGGTTATGGACCTGAATTTTGCCCCTTTAGGATGAAGGTATCCAGATCTGAATGGATGCCATGCACATCTGGCTTTACCAGAGCTAGTATGGAAACATCGTGTTCTCCCCTGCCAGAATTATTCCAGGATTATTTTATTCCCCAGCTTCCTTTCTCCATTAAACAGAAATTTTCCAAAAACCCTGATAATTAAAACAAAAACTGCAGATGCTCAAAATCTGAAATTAAAACAGAGAATGC
The DNA here is from genome assembly GCF_030144855.1 of Hypanus sabinus. NCBI lineage: Eukaryota > Metazoa > Chordata > Chondrichthyes > Myliobatiformes > Dasyatidae > Hypanus > Hypanus sabinus. The sequence continues at coordinate 175,214,837 of NC_082707.1, forward strand.
TGAAAAAAATGTCTTTACTTAAAATGCTCTTCCTGCCTCTTCCATGCACACTGCCAAAATTAAGGCTTTGGACTAAGAGCTAGCTCCTGTGTTTCCCTCCTTCCCTTTTATTCATTCGGTTACACCCCATCTCTAAAACCGTTCAGTCTAACCTGAAATTGTGTATGTAACCCCCTGGGTCGCCTCAGGCTCGCTCAGCTCATTCTCGTCTAGGGGGAGCAGCCTTCGGCCCCGCCAGACAGGGTAATCAGCTGGTGTGGATGCTGTGTGATGTCCCCGCCTCGCCCAAAAACAGACAGTACACCATAAGCGATTAAATGAGTACAATTTGTAAAGGTTACTATAACTAAGTGATTAATAACAATACAGTATATATGAAGGAAAAAATAAAGAAAAGGCGCCAAACTTATCAAAGTCCAAACCACTTCGTGCACAACCATTGGAACTCAATTACTGAAGTCTTCTGGCCGCCATTCGATCCCCTCCGAACTCCTCGACTCGCAGCTCAGGACCCTCCGAGTGGTCAACCAAGCACATCTAGCTTCATCCCCCCTCCTCGGAGTACCTCCTGGCCTCGGACCCCCGCTTGGGGTCCATTCCTCGCCTAGATTACAGCATTGCGCCTTCTCTCTCAACCCCCTCGCGCCGATCTGCCCAAAAGCCCGTCAACAAAAGCTTACAGAGTCAGAAGAAAGAACATTAATCCCCATTTGGTTTACAAAGGAATACAATTCTCGTTATCAGTAAATTTTAACCCAAACAAGCTTCCAGCACTCTCTCGCAACAAAGAAACATTTCTGCTTTTAACAAAACAAAGAAACCCTTTCCCAACAAGCTTCCAGTACTCTCTCGCAACAAAGAAGCATTCCTGCTAGTTAACAAAACAAAAAAAAACCCTTTTGATTACACACACAGTAACAAAGAAAAAAGAAGAAACCCACTTTACATGTACAGTAGAGATGTCATCATCATTCTGTGCCATGTCGTATGATGAGGATGATCATGGACTTGACCATGATTGTTTTGGCAATTTTTTTCTACTGAAGTGGTTTGCCATTGCCTTCTTCTGGACAGTGGTCTTTGCAAGACGGTGGACCCAAGCCATCACTGGACAACATATTTTTGCAAAAGTGTTGCTTCCTCAGAATTTTTTTTATGATAGACTGCTTGAAGATGAACACAAATATAATTTCAGACTACTTGTATCATGTTAGAGTTTGGAGAAACAACAAATTAACTTTTATTGAATATAATGTGTTTAATTGCATAATGATGCTGTTGCTTTGCAATAGTTCAACTAAGTTAAAATATTTTGTTAATGATTTTCATTTGTACTCAGTGTCTGAGGCTTGTTGCTTAAGTATCCAACAATAATTCGCCAGCATTGATGGATTCCAGTTGCCCTGGTATCTTTTCTCCCTGACCGCAATGTCCTGCTGAAACCTTTCACCATGCTCGTCACTAACAGCACCAAGATTTGCAGGGAAGAAGTCTAAATGGGAATGCAGAAAATGAATCTTTAGTGACATGTTACACTTCATGGTTTTATATATTTGAAGCATGCTTTCAACCAGCTGCATGTAGCTTGGTGCTCTGTAGATGCCGAGAAAAATTTCAACAACTTCCTTGAATGCCCTCAATGTGATTTTCTCCAGTCCCACTAGAAATTCTTCAAATTGTCTTTCATTGATGACCTGTTTGATTTGTGGACCAACAAAAATCCTTAATCTTGGCATCTGTTATTCTGGGAAGCATCTGTCTCAAATATCAAAATCCTTCATAGAAATTTTTGTGCCTGTTGATAGCAAATTCCTTCCTTACAGTCCTGAACCCAATAATTATTACTAAAACCTGTCCTGCCATGCAGCAGCCGCACTGCCTATGCATGCCCAAACATGTCTGGACAAGGTAGGAAACTTTCCAGTTACATTGTAGGCCACATTTTAATTGACTTAAATTATGAATTGAAATAATAAACATAACTGATTTCAAAAAATGGTGCGTGATAGGGAAATTTCATGGTGATTTTCATGATCACTAGCCCAAAATTCACAAGATACACCCAAAGGTATTCAGGAAGCAAAACCTTTGTTGTCCAATGTAATCAATACTCTTCAGAGGTTATCTACCTGGTGTCAGTGGTCGCATAACCAGGATTTGTTATGCTCATACGGCAATGCCACTGATAGGGGGTTAAGCAGGTGCTACACCTTGCCCAAGGCTGACCTGCAGGCTAGCACACAGAAGAAGCGCCTTACACCTCCTTTGGTAGAGATGTATCTCCACCTTGCCGCTCACCACACAAACCATAATGAAAAATAATGAAAAATGCAATGAAGCTATGCGTTGTCATATCAGAAAGAATAAAAGCATAAAGCATCCTTTGTAACAGCTGCATTGCATGGAGTAGTGCAGGGTTGGTATAAAATAAACAATATGTGCAATTTTTACAACAATATAATTGAACACCCTGTAAAACTAATAAACCTGATTTCGATTAATTACGAGATGTATTTACAGAACTGATGCAGAGTGGACTACTCAGCATAGTTCACTGACTTCAGTGTAAGGTAGCAAAGGGGTAAGTGCAGAGAGAGCAGGAACAATAATAGTCAAGTCGGACAACTTGATCCATTTATACTGCAACTACTACTTGTGGCTCATGCTGTTCAGCTGCTTTATAATTATTACAACCAGGAGGTGGTGCTGAATGTACAACGTAATAGATGTATGAGGATCTATGCGTGCCAGGTGTATTTGACTAATTCCTTCATGTCTCCTGCTTGCATTTTGGCAGGAAAAGTAGGATTTCCACCAAAGATAAAATGGGCATGGTTGTATTCTACAGGGAGTTCAGAGAGTGCATGTGGTAACGTCTGTATTAACAATTTAAATCCAGCAAGTCAAGTGTTACTTGGGCACTTTGGAATTTGGGTTGTCTGTTCTGGTTGTGAATTCTACTGGCTTGTAACACTAAATCCAACAGATCCCAAAATCTCTCTTGGGGGAATTCTGGAGAGTCATCTCCTATCAATTTAGAACAGCTCTCTATACCCAAGTCACAAACAAGAGAAAATCTGCAGATGCTGGAAATCCGAGCAACGCACACAAAATGTTGGAGGAACTCAGCAGGCCAGGCAGCATCTAGGAAAAGAGTAGAGCCAATGTTTCGGGTTCCAAATTGCAGTTTTAGGCATACGCTATTTTTAAAGAACACTAAAATTCTGATGCTAATGTGTCTAAAAACCAAAAGGATACCATTAGTAATTACTAATGCAAGAAAATTATTCAAGACCATAGGCAAATCAATATATTGAATAAGAAAATTAAATTACACACCTTGGCAAAATTTGGTAAGAACTGGGTAACTGGTCATTAAGGATGAGATAAGCCTGTCTAGTTAGTGGATCTTATACCTCTAATCATACTATGGATGAATCAAGTCCTACTGCAGAAGATAAAATGCGGAGCAGGCATAGAGGGATGAGTGCCAGAGATAAGTTAAGAATACACCTTGACTGTGAAAACTGAGACAGAGCTACATGGAGACACATAGCAGTTCAGAGAATGATTTCAACTCCTCAAGCTATTAATTTATTAAGTAAAATGAATGATTTGCAACCTTTTCAACAGTTGCACACACCAACCACACAAGTTCAAGAGCATGTTCAAACCGTACATAAACCTGCATCATGTGATGTCATGTCTGGAGCCCTCAAAGAATCAATGATTAACCACAGTTTTGTGGAAGTTGTGGTAAGGCAAAGATTAAAGATGAAGATAGCCTGGGGCAGTTGTAGTCATGTGACACCTTTGTGGTGAGATCACTGGAGACGCCTCTGCTTCCTGCAGACAAGATAGGCTGGGACGACTGCCGCAATGTCTGCTCAAGGCAGACAAGCCAGACCTCTGTAGTCAGACTTTTTCCAGAAAGTTCTTAAAACATGGCGTCCATTTACACAGTAGGGGTGCCAGAGACATAAGAGATAAGAATATTGGAAGAACGTGAAATATACCCAGCAACTATGGAACAATTGTCTTTACTTAATTTAAAAATCATCAGCTGTCTGCTTGACGTTTTGATCAACTTCAACGCCTCTATTGTGAATGGCAATTGATCCTGCAAACAATAAACTCAACATACACAATTGATGAAATGGACAATATCTATGACTGATAAGACAATTCTGTACCAAAATAACAAGTTTTCTGTCCTGGCTCTAGAACAGTGTGGGTGACAGGGGTCCATGCTTTTGTTCTTACGCACAAGTAAAATAAAAGGAATGCTTGAGTTGTGAGAATGCATATGTTCTGGACCCAGTTATTTTATCAATTTTATTTTATTATTTGCGACAACAGTTTCAGCTGAATTCTTACAATGAATTGGATTGCTGGCATGGATATGTGAGCAGGCATCCAGAGAACAGTTCAGACTACTTGGTAATGCCTTATCTCCAAAGAAAATACGGATACTAAATAGAAACCAGGTCATTTCCCCCGCCCCAAAACCCTTGCAGTAATTTCTACTGAAAAAGACTCTACATTGAACTTTACTAATAGTGTGTAGTGGTTGACAAAATTATCATTGAATTAAATTTACAATCCTTATTAATAGCGTGCAGTTTTTCCCCCCCTAGGACTTTACATTGCTATTGAAACCAACAATGCACACGGTATTCCAGGTATATTTTCACAAAAGGCCCAATAAGTTTTGCAGCAAGACTTACTTGCAATAAAAGCCAGCATATCATTTTCTTTCCTAACCTCCTGCCTGCTGAATACTTACATACTAACTTCCTGTGCTTGATGTAAATCTCCGAGAATTATGCTTCTTGCCACTAAAGAAATACTATTCTTCTTTGCTTTCCAGATGTAGTAATGTTCCATGGGGATCTGTTCTGGGACCTTTGCTGTTTGTGACTTTTATAAATGACTTGGATAAGGAAGATGAAGGGTGGGTAAGTTAACAAAGCAGATACAACATGGAAATTTACAGCACATTACAGGCCCTTCAGCCCACAATGCTGTGCTGACCATGTAGCCTACTCTAGAGACTGCCTAGGACTTCCCTAGCACATAGCCCACTTTTTTCTAAGCTCCATGTACCTATCTAAGAGGCTCTTCAAAGACCCTATTGTATCCATTTCCACCACCGCCGCTGGTACTGCATTCCACCCACCCGCCACTTTCTGTGTGAAAAAGTTATGCCTGACATCTCCTCACACCTTAAAATATGCCCCCTTGAGTTAGCCATTTCAGCCCTGGAAAAGGGCCTCTGGCTATCTACATAGTCAATGCCCCTCATCATCTTATATACCTCTATCAGGTCACATCACCTGCTCTGTCGCTTCAAGGAGAAAAGGCAAAGTTCACTCAAACTATTCTCATAAGGCATGCTCCCCAATCCAGGCAACGTCCTTGCAAATCTCCTCTGCACTCTCTCTAAAGTATCCATATCCTTCCTTCAGGTGATCAGAACGGAACACAGTACTCCAAGTGGAAAGTTTAGAGAGTCTGTAGATAATTTGAAGGTTGGTGATGTTGTGGGTAGTGTAGAAAGTTGCCTTAGGATACAATGGGATCTAAGTAGAATGCAGAATTGGGCAGAGAAGTGCCAGACGGAGTTCAGTTTAGCAAAGTATGAAGTGATACACTTTGGAAAATCAAACTTGTAGGCAGAGTACAAGGTTAATGGTAGGATTCTCAGTAATGTGGAGGAACATTGCTAAGCATTTTGAGGTCTAAGAACATAGATCTTGAAACATGCCATGTAGGTTGATAGGGTGGTTAAGAAGGCATATGGTGTGTTGGCCTTCATCAGTTATGGGGTTGAGTTCTACAAGCACGAAGAATGTAGCTGCTATATAAAACTCTGATCAGACCATTCTTAAAGTATTATGTTCATTTCTGGTGGCCTTGTTATGGTGATGACGTGGAAAGTTTAGAGAGGGTGCAGCGGAGTTTTGCCAGGATGCTGCCTGGGTTAGAGAACATGCCCTATGAGGAACAGTTGAGCAAATGAGGGATTTTCTTTTTGGAGCAACTGAAGGTGAGAGGAAATGTGATAGATGTGTATAAGATTATAAGAGGCATATATAGAGTGGACAGCCAGCACCTTTTTACCAGGGCGGCAAAGGCCGGTACATCTGTTTAAGGTGAATGAAGGGAAGTTTAAGGAAGATGTCAGAGGTGGATTTTTTATACAGAGTAGTGGGTATCTGAAACACACTGCTGGGAGTGGTGGTAGAGGCTGATACAAAAGGGACATGGACCTATGAAAAATGGAGGGTTTTGGGCTGTGTCGGAGGCAAGGGTTAGATTGATAGTGGAGTACATTTATAAAGGTCGGCAAAATGTCATTGGTCAAAGGTCTGTATGTCACGGTCCCGACCGTTAATTCCCCATTTTCTCCTAATTCCCTTTGATGACGGCACACCTGGTTTTCATCAAGACCTGCAGCATAAGAACCCTGGCTTTGTACCCACTAGTTGCCAGATCATTGGTTTTGCCAGTATGGTAATTAATGCTTCCTGGCCACTTTGGATTGTGTGTCCTAAGCTTTGCTTCAGTACCCAGATTTACCTGTGAAACTCAGTCTCTCCGAGTCAAGATAAATTCTGCCTGTCTCCTGCCTAACTGCTCTCCCTCCTGTCAATGCTCATGCCCGTGTCTGCATCCTAACTAAATCTCTGTGCCGGTGTCCTGCACTTGGGCATGCCTCATTCGTTGCAACACTGTATGTTGCTGTACTGTTCTATGTTCTATGCTGCCCTTTCAAGATTACTTGCCATGCTAACTTCCATGCCATCAACCATACCACCTGGTGCCCTGTTGCTGTGGTTTCCACTCAAGTAGCACAGGCCAGTCTCTCAGCAAGGATGTTGCTTCCGCTCCAGTTTAGATGCAGCTGGCTTTTTGTACGTCTCATCTGGCCTCGAAGAGAGCCCAATGATCCAGAGTCCTGAAACCCTCCATCCTGCACCAGCTCATTAGCCATGTGTTGATCTACGTTCTGTCTCTGTTTCTCACCTTGCCAGCCTGTGGCATGGGTTAATCATCCCGAGACGACACCTTGGAAATCCTGAGCAACACACACTCACAATGCTGGCGGGACTCAGCAGGTCAGGCAGCACCTATGGAAATGAATACACTGTTGACGTTTCAGGACAAGACCCTTCTTCAGGACTGGAAAGGAAAGGGGTGATGCTAGAATAAAAAGGAGAGGAGAGGGGAAGGAGGACAAGCTAGTAGGAAATTGGTGAACCCCGATGAGTGGAAAGGTAAAGGGCTGGAGAAGCAGGGATCTGATAGGAGAGAGTGTGGACCATGGGAGAAAGGGAAGGAGGAGGTGCATCAAGGAGTTGAGATGGACAGGTGAGAAGAGGTAAGGACTCCAAGTGAGCAATAGAAGAAGAGGGAAGGGGGAGAGGAAAAAATTACCAGAAGGGGAAAACAATATTTGTGCCTTCAGGTTGGAGGCTACCTAGGTGGAATATGAGATGTTGCTCCTTCGCCCTGAGAGCGGCCTCATCATGGTAAAAGAGGAGCTCACATGGTGACATGTCGGAATGGGAATGGAGATAGGAATTAAAATGGTTGGCCACCTGGAAATTCTGCTTTTGGCAGGAGGTGCTTGACAAAGTGGTCCCCCGATTTACACCGAGTCTCACCAATGTAGAGGAGGCCACACCCGATACAATAGACAACCCCAACAGATTTGCAGGTGAAGCATTACCTCTGTTTAGGACTGTCCTGCTGAAAGGTCTCGGCCCGAAATGTTGACTGTTTATTCATTTTCTAGATGCTGCCTGACCTGCTGAGCTCCTCCAGCATTTTGTGTTCATTGTCCATTTATTTGTCTTTTTAAGAAAGTTTGTGTTTTTACAGGTTTGACAACCTTTCTGATCTACCTGCTGGAATCTCAAGTGTCCTCAGCAGACTAGCAGTGGTCTTGACCAATACATTAGAACATCACTAAGCTGATGAGCAATTTGTTTGCATTAGTCTTATTTGCAAACACATCTTTTCATGAACAATATTAGAAGAATATTGTTAATATGGCACTTCATAAGTTGTGATATACTGTAAACTATTCTTTTATCTCACTGCATAACACATTTAGTACCTAATTATAAATAACTTACAATACTGTGCAAGAGTCTTAGGCACATATATATAGCTAGGGTGCCGAATACTTTTGCACAGTACTGTAGCAATTTTATGTATTTTCACTGTACTGCTGCTACAAGAAACAACAAATCTCTTGATATAAGTGAGTGATGATAAACGTGATTCTATTATGGGTCTGTATTGTGAACTGAGAGTGGGAAGGGGGCAGGGAGAGGGGAATCATGGATGGAAGAAGGGGAAGGGAGAGAGAGGGGAGGGAGCTGAAAGCACCAGAGAGATATTTTATAATGATCACATATCCAATTATTTGGAATTAAATGTCCATGCTGGTGTCTCAGGGCTGGGTGTGTCTACACCCGTACCACCCCTCACCCCGGCACTCCTTCTGTACCACCTGTCCCACACCCCTCCCATGTGACTCTATCGCTCTAAAAAATATCGAATAGTTAATTCCTGCATGGATTCTTAAGGAGAAATCAAGCTAATCTTACTTCTCTGCTTCATCCCATACCCCTGCAATATTTTCTCCTTAGTTATCTTTTAAGGCTATTAATGAATACACTTCCACCATCTCATGTAAAATGATTCCGCAGTTAAATACAATAACTCTAAAAACCTGAGCACAGAGCACACCCAAACAACACCATGTAGTACCTTGTGTGTACTGGACAAATGCGTCCTCTCTATTTCATAGTGAAATGTTGAAGAGTAACAGGGAGAATTCTCCTCACCAATATGAATCCCTTAACCAACATCACTAACACACATTGCCTCATCAGTGTCTGCTGGATCCAGCTGTATCATATTGCATGCACCGATTTCTTCAATACAATAACAATGTCTCAATAATATTAATTTGCTGACAGAATGCTTTGAGGTCAAGAAAAGGAACTTTTAAAATCCATCTCTTGCTTTTTTTTCCCATTGAAACATTCTTGGGACATGTGGCGACCTCCCATGCATGGAGCTATGGAGCTTAAAGATCTTAGTTTATAACTTGGCTTGAATGATATACAGTATGTCTGTGATTAGGCATTGAAACGGTTTATTTTGAACTAAGAGTTTTAAGAAATAAGACATAATACATAGGAGCAGAATTAGGCCATTCAGCCCATCGAGTCTGCTCCACCATTCCATCATGGCTGATCCTAGATCCCACTCACCCCCATACACCTGCCTTCTCACCATAGCCTTTGATGCCCTGACCAGTCAGGAAACTATCAATCTTCACTTTAAGTATACCCATGGTGTTGGCTGTCTGAGGCAGAGCATTTAAAAGACTCACTACTCTCTGGCTAAAAAAATTCCTCCTTATCTCTGTTCTAAGGCTGTGCTCTCTGTTTAGACAGTAGTCCGCATTATCGTTCCTTTTACCAAAACGCATTATCATACATTTTCCAACACTGCTTTCCATCTGCCACTTTTTTGCCCTTTCTTCCAATTTGTCCAAGTCCTGCTGCGATCGCATTGCTTCCTCAGCACTTCCTCAGCACCTATTTTCATACCATCCTGAACTTCAACACAAAGTCATCAATTCCATTATCTAAATCATTGATAAACTATGTGAAAAGTAGCGGTCCCAATATCGACCCTGAGGAAAACCACTAGTCACTGCCAGCCGACCAGAAAAGTCCCCCTTTATTCCCATTTGCTGCCTTCTGCCTGCCAGCCATTCCTCTATCCATGGAAACATCTTTCCTGTAATGCCTAGGAATTTTATCTTGTTAAGCAGCCTCATGTGAGGCACCTTATCAAATGCCTTCTGAAAACCCAAGTAAATGACATCCACTGCATCTCCTTTGCCCACCCTGCTTGTTACTTCCTCAAAGAATTCCAATAGATTTGTCAGGCAAGACAAATTCACTTTACATAAACCATGCTGATTTTGACTTACTTCAAGTACCCCAAAACCTCATCCTTAATAATGGACTCCAACACTTTCCCATCCTCTCAAGTTAGGCTAACTGGTCTATAATTTCCTCTCTTTTGTCTTCCTCCCTTCTTAAAGAGTGGAGTGACATTTGCAATTTTTTGGTTCTCTGGAACTATGCCAGAATCAAGTGATTCTTGAAAGATCATGACCAATGTATCTAGTACCACTTCCACAACCACTGTCTGGACTCAAGGATGTGTAACCCATCTGGTCCAGGTGACTTACCCACCTTAAGATCTTTCAGTTTGCCTAGCACTTTTTCCTTTGTAATAGCAATGGCACTCACTCCTGCTCTCTGACACTCACAGACCTCTGGCATACAGCTAGTGTCTTCCATAGTGAAGACTGATGCAAAGTACTTATTAAGTTCATCTGCCATTTCTTTGTCCCCCATTACTATCTCAACAGCATCATTTTCCAGTGGTCCAATATCAAATCTCACTTCCCTTTTACTTTTTATATAACTGAAAGATCTTTTAGTATCCTACATTGTATCATTGGCTAGTCTGCCCTCATATTTAATCTTTTCCCTTCTTCTGGCTTTTTTAGTTGTCTTTTGTTGGATTTTAAAAACTTCCTAATCATCTAACTTCCCACTCAATTTTACTACATTATATGCCCTTCCTTGGCTTTTATGCAGTCCTTAATTTCCCTTGTCAGCCACGGTTGCCTAGCACTGCCATTTGAGAACTTCTTCTTCTGTGGGATGTATCTACCCTTGTGCCTTGCGAACTATTCCCAGAAATTTCAGCCATCTTTTCTCTGCCATCATCCCTGCCAGTATCCCCTTCCAATCCACCTGGGCAAGCTCCTCTCTCATGCCTCTGTAATTCCCTTTATTCCACTGCGATATAGATATGCTTGTACATGCTTCTCCCTCTCAAGTTGCAGTATGAATTCAATCATATTATGAACACTGTTTCCTAAGGGTTCCATTACCTTATGTTCCCTAATAAAATCTGGATTATTACTCAACATCCAATCTAAGAGAGCCTTTCTCCAAGTGGGCTCAAGTTCAAGCTGCTATAAGAAGCCATCTCTTAAACATTCAACAAGTTCCCTTGCGAACCGACATCAACTTGATTTTCCCAAGCCCTTCACACACTGAAGTCCCCCATTACAATTGTGACATTACCCTTATTACATGCCCTTTCCAGCTCCCTTTGCAATCTCAACCCCACATCCTGGCTACTATTTGGAAGCCTATATATGATTCCCATAATTTTTTTTTACCCTTTTAGTTTCTTAATTCTACCCACAAAAATTCATCATTCTCTGATGCTGTGTCAGCGCTCTCAAAAGATATAATTCCGTCTCTTACCAACAGTCACATCACCAGCTATGCCTTCCTGCCTGTCCTTTCGATACAAAGTATATCCTTTGATGATAAGCTCCCAACTATGACCTTCTTTCAGCCACGACTCAGTGATGCCCACAACGTCATACCAACCAATCTCTAATTGCACCACGAGTTCATCCACCTTATTCTGAATACTACAGTGCCTTCAGTCCTGCATTCTTCATCCTTTTGACTTCTGCCTCTGTGGTACAATTTAACTCTTTGCTCTGTCTGCATTCGTAGCCACTCATCGGCTTGTCCTTCCTTACATTCATGTTACACCCATCATCTATCTTTGTAAACCTACTGACTCACCCCCAGCTCTATCATCTTGGTTCCCAAGCCCCTGCCATATTAGTTTAAACCACTCCCAACAGCTATTGTAATCCTGACTGCAAGAATATTGGTCCCCCTCGGATTCAAGTGCAACCCTTGAGTTATCAGATTCTGGAAAATATTTAATGCCTACTTTAAACATTGTGCTCTCAGCCTGTACTTAAATCATATGCATTACCCAGCTGAAACAAAGTTGTATAATCTGAGTGACATCTACAATAAAAATATATGCTCATTATTTTCCTAAAGGCAGTATTATATTCAGATTTATTGCGGCAGCAGCTGCTGTTTGATCCTAGATTTCAAATTCCACAAGTAGGAACAGGAAGCATGCTTTAGCCAGTGTAGAACTAACCCCAGTGTAGTGTCCTGCCCAATTTTGATGCACCCAGATTTGGGGGAGTGCTGGGTAAAGATGTAAATTTGCATTAGTCACCATACGTTGAGGAACCAGGCACATTATCGAGTAACGATCTCCTGTTTTATGGGATCAAAGCGAGTGGAATGTAAAAGCTGTGAAGTTGATTTTAAAGTTTGTTCTGTTGCATAAGCGAGATTAGCGACAATTAATGAAATTTTCTGCCCGTACGGCAAGCATGCTGTTGCTCTTTATTTTGAAGGATTTCTTGTGATTCCTGGGTATGCTGCAGCAAGCATTTGCCAATTTGCAGCAGTGAGGATATTTCCCCCCCAGGTTCAACAAATTAATGCAACGTATCACCCTTTTTATGGGCAGGCCTGGAATTTATGAACTCACCAGGACTCCAGGGGAAGCTTTGAATGGCTGTAGGCTGGAGGGTTTGTCCCCACCCAGAACAGCTGTGTGCATCAGGCGGGAGGCAAAGCCATGAAGCAGGTTTCTTTCCTGTTACCTGCAGAAGGCATCATGGAGGTGGGGTGAGTCACAGAACAAGGTGCTGGAAGTGGCATGACAGCGTAGTGGTTAGCATAACATTTTACAGCACCAGAGACCCGGATTTAATATCCACCACTGTCGGTAGGGAGTTCGTATGTTATCTCCACGTGACCACGTGGGTTTCCGAAAGGTGCTCCGGTTTCCCCCAGCATTCCAAAGATGTACGGGCTAGTAGGCTAATTGGTCAGATGGGTGTAGTTGGCTGCTGCATGGGCTGGAAGGATCCGTTGCCCGTGCTATAAGAGAGGAGGGGAAAGTGGAAGTTGCTCGGGGGGAAAAGGAACATGGAAGACAGGTGTCCAGGGGATTGGAGTGGGGAGAGATTGGATCTGGTAAATGAGTTCGAAGTGAAGAGAGAGGACGGGGGAATATGTGACCGAAACATCTGGCCAGACTTTCTAAACCAGGCACACATCGCTTTTGTTCAGTCCATACCACTCATCAGTGGCGGCCCTCCAGGACAGTGGTGCCAGAGAGTCTGAACAATGCAACTGTATAATTTATGACTGGTGTCTCAAAGCACCTCCAAGATACAGTAATGACCTTGCATCCAAGGTAATTATATGCCAATTTATCATGCCTTTATATTCATGCCACTGTTAAAACTTTTCACTACACTAGTGTCTGACCTGTGTTTTTCGTTCTGTGCATTTTATTGTGCTCCCAGGCTGTGTATCCCTTGATTTGATTTAGAAAATATGCTTGTCCTACTTTAGGGCCTTCATTTGTTTGCAAAGGCAGCATGCCAGACACCTGGCTAATTGCTGAGGGCCCATAGCTTAATAATTTAAATCAAGAGGCTATCCCTTTACAGACTGCTTCCAGGTATGCTTACACATATTAAAAATACTGTGTTTTCCATAACAGCTGAAAAAACATAAATGATCATTAAATAAGGCCCAATTTGTTCAGGAAAGGCTAAGGTATGTTAAATATTACACTGGAGTAGAAATTCACCCTATTGTATGTACTGAATGCCAAATATTAAAGGTTATGAGAACTATATCCTGCTGACCATAGGAAGTAAATTTCAGAAGCTAAGGACAGCCTGTATTTACTACCATTATGTGCGTGGCTGAAGTTGTCTGTAAAGTTTATATTACATAGACAAATGGAGAAAAGCAACTTTAAAGCTGGCTGTGCTATGACAAAGGATCTAGTGCTTTCCCAGAATATATGACAAATGAACTTTTCTCAACTGTTATCAATTTTAACTGACATTTCAATGTCAAACTCTGCCATCTTCATCAGGGATTATGCCTGGGTCTGTCTAGTCCAGTGGTATATATACCCCCGTCATCCATCCCTCCACATGCAATCAGGTTTCCTGCTACTCTAGTCATCTTTTTTCTCCAGTCCTCCTGAAGGGCCTAAAACATTGACTGTACTCTTTTCTATAGATGCTGCCTGGCCTATTGAGTTCCTCCAGCGTTTTGTGTGTGTATTGCTCGGGATTTCCAGCATCTGCAGTTTCTCTCCTGTTTCCAGTGTCCTGCCTTGCCTACTATCAAATTCCAGATTTTTACTTGGAGCGAGACCTTTGTCTTTGCTCAAATTTTTCTTCTTTAGTTTTATTTCAATGGCTTCCTTCCAGGCAGTCCCAAAAGCCAAAGGCATGTCTCAGTAGTTTTGTGCCATCGAAGTCAATCATTGCATTGTCATAAATTGCAATATTCCCAGTGTTCTTGGGCTATTGGTTGTCTCATCTGTAAGGTGTTATGCACAATAAGACCTGCATTGAAATTAGTTCTGTTAATTCGCAATATAATTAGCAATATAAATTCAGTTCATGCTATTACAAGGAAAGCATAAACACAAATGACTATATAAAATAGCAATACTTGGAAATTATGCAAAAGTAATAGGTAAGTATAATTTTCTTAGCCAGGAAAATGTTGACAATTTTTCAATAGTTTCAAGGTGAGCCAAATTGGAAAAAAAAGTCCCAGATGTGTTGAAGAGGGATTTGCTGTAAGAAAAAGAGACATCAATTTCTCAGGGCTTCCTCTCATGTAATGACTGAGGAAAAAAATAAAACCTTGGATGGAAGCATTTTCTGACCATAATTAATTCCAGGCATTTTCTAATGCTGGCCAATGAAGGAAATTTGATTTGATTATCATGGCATGTTATACCGAGATGGAATATTTTAATTTAAAACCCAGGAAAGAGATGGGACTAGAGTCAGCTTACACTCCTTCAGCTCTTGATTTTTGGAGCCATTGAGCTCAGTAACACAATTTGCTGCTCTCTCCAGTTTCGTGATTGTTTTTTAAACATCAGTTGATAACAGATTTACCTTCCTTAGTAATAACCAATGCCTCAGAAAATAATCTGTTTTTTACACTGGGAAATGAAGTATTATTGGTAGTACTTTATTGATGTGAGGTGGTGACAGGAGTAACATTGAGAGCGTCCTGACAAGCTGCATCTCCATCTGGTATGGGAGCAGTCAGGCATCGGACCTGAAGTCCCTACAACTGACTGTGAGAACAGCTGAGGGGATCATAGGAGTCTCCCTACCATCCATCGGGGACATTTGTCAGAGCCCTAAGTATTGTTAAGGATCCCACCCTGTGGTGAACTACGTATACCTGTCTGGACACGCCCCTCTGCTGACTGCTCCTGTGGCTCCTCCCACAGACCCCTGTATAAAGGTGATTGGAGGCACTGCTCCTCCCTCAGTCTCCGGGATGTTGTGTGATGGTCTCTTGCTGTTGACAGTGTTTTCTTCCAGCTAATAAAAGCCTATCTCTCGCTTCACGTCTCCGAGAGTTATTGATGGTGCATCTCACCCATCCACCCAGCAGCTCTTTGACTTTCTACAATCAGGCAGGAGACTACGATGCATAAAAACAAGACATTTAGAATGAGAAACAGTTTCCTCCCCCAGGACATTAGGCTTCTGAACTCCCTGCCGCATCATATTCGAAAGTGTCACTGGTTAATCTGTTCCACACTTTACAATATTTAATACTAATGCACTTTAGTTTGTTATTTATGTGTGATTCATCTGTAGCTTTTATCCTTACCTTCATAAGTTATCGTGTGTTATGTGTACTACTGTGCTTTATACCCCAGTTCGGAGAAATGTTGTCTTGTTTCTATATACGTTATATGGTTATATACATGTATGTAGTTAAATGACAATAAACTTGACTTGACTTGACATCTTGGCTCCAACTGCAGTTTTTTGTTGACTATGAGTCTTGCACAGTTGTATTCACCTGAGTCTTCCTTTTGTCGCTGTGCAGTAAGTTGAGGAAGTCTATAACGCTGGCTGTGGTGGGAGAGAGCGTGTCAGTGGCTGAAATAGGATCAGAGGATGGAGGTGAAGAGAGGATCCTGGAGGGCCTGAAATGTAAATCTGGAAAAATATTTAGTGCTTATACTTTGTGATAAAATTCTAGCACTTGCATAAAGTTGTTGTAATTTCTGATAGAATTTCTAGGTCACTTGTTTCACATTTCTAGATCTGCATTGAAAGAACTGTGGGGAAAGACTGAGGAAGAGGGAATTAATTGGTTCATTCTTTCAAGGGTCTGGTGGTAACGCAGTAGACCCGTCTCTTGCTTGTATATTCTATCACTTGCGTTCCCTTGGCTTTCGTCACAATGCTTCTGAAGATCAATTTCCATTCATCAATTACGTACGCCATGTTTTATTTGTGAGTACTTTATATTTCTTGCTGTTAAAGTAAATTTACCATTTGTTCATTCAGTTGCAGAGTTGATCTGAAGCATTTTGGAAGTTCTTCCCCCCCCCCCCCCATGCCATTCTTGTATCTGCAGCTTTTCAGAAAATCAAATTCAGAACTGACCTTGAACTTCAAAGACTAAATGCTGGAGAAACTCGGCAGCTGAGACCGGATCTACGGAGAGGAGTAACCAGTCAATGTTTTGGGCTAATACTCTTTCATCAGGACTAGAAAGGAAGGTGGAAGAAGCCAGAATAAAAAGATGGGATGAGGGAAAAGGTCGTTATTGAACTTGCTAGATACAAAAAGCCTTTGGACACACCACCTGCCATGTTTCTCCAGAATAAAAATACATTCCTTTATACACATCCTGCCTGACCTGCTGAATTCCTCCAGCATTTTGTGTGTGTTGCCTTGGATTTCCAGCATCTGCAGAATTTCTCATGTTTACATTCATACAATCTGTTTCATTGTTTGTTAAAACTGGTTGTTTCTTTTTTTATTGCTATTTTGTGCTGCAGTCATCGGGACAGACTGGTTCTACGGCCTGCAGTCTATGAACAACACAGCGCTAAATCAAACTGAACTGAACTGTGGTTTGATGTTTTATATTCTGTGTTTTTCATTCATTTTTTGACATCTGCACGTTGGGTGTTTGATATCCCCTTTGAATGGGTTCTGTGGTTTTTCTCTTGTTTCATGGCTGTTTGCAGGAAGACAAACCTCAGGGTTGTATATGCTGCATATGTACTTTGATAATAAATGTACTTAGAACTTTGAAAACATGGCAACAGTGGAAATTTTAGCATGTTTAGTCAGGATTGCTGAAAATGGAAAAAAGATGACACCACATATTTTGCACAAGTAGAAAGAAATCAGGAAGGTTTCTAAAAGCAAAGGAATGCAGATGTTGAAAATCAAAACAAGTGCTGGAAATACCAGGACTTAGCAGGTCAGGCAGCACTTGTGGAGTGATAAGCAGTTTGATGACTTTTTTTCAGAGCTAGCTAAAACTTAGGAATCTGTCATGCATGTACAGTATCTCATTTGCAGGAGTGTGGAGGGGCGGAGGGAATTCTCAGATAGAGTAATACAAATGGCGTTGAAAGGGTTGTGAAAGCTTGCCGATCACAACAGGTCTGTAAGGATGAATGAGAAGAGAAGGGAGAGAAAAACAACGCAGCAGCTGTTAAGGACAGAAAGATGGACATCTGTAATGAAAGTGGATGGTGGAAATACCCAACGGGTCAGACAGCATCTGAGGAAAATGAGAAAAAGGAGAACATTACAGACTGAGGACTTTCCGTTGGAATTCACCTACTACTCTTCTTTTGAGTCAGCATTTTACCTCCCTCAGAATTTTGTGTTTTTAATCGGGTAGAAGTCACATCTTGGTTTGTATGTTAGTCTAAAATCAGTGTTAGTGAGTGGGCATTGATTTTTATTTAGTTTGAAGTCAATTGCAATAAAAGGAGGGATGTGAAGTGGGTCGCCAACTCCCTATCGTCCATTTTGCACTGTTGTACAGGCTCCTCATAATTGCTGACGGTGCTGCATTAAAATCCTGGCAATAATCCCTGGGTATGCAAGCAAATTTGGACTTCAGCACACGTGCTTCCAAGCTCACAAGTCTCAAACTGCCTCATGTACTCTAGCTGGCAAAGCACAACTTGCAGAGATTTCCCAGGAATTATACTTGGGAATTCCTCATGGACCCCGAGTTGGGTTAGACTGAACACATCTGCAACCTCATTAATTTCAAAGTCAGATTTGTAGCGGCAAGGAAGAGAAAGAAATAATAAATGGTAGATATTCAGCGTTAGCATTAGCTGTAATGTTTATAAATATGTAATAATTTTAAAATATTTTTAATATTTTTAAACAATTATTTAAAATGTTGATTAGTTGTTTAGAGTGTTTTAAATGCATCTGAATTTCAGTTTCAGAGTAGTTTGAAGACTTGAGGAAATGTGCAGATGCCAGAAGTCCGAAGTAGCACACACAAAATGCTGGAGGAATTCAGGCCAGGCAACACCTACAGGAAAGTGTAAACAGACAATGTTTCAGGCTGTGACCCATCGGTCCTGCTGAAGGGTCTTGGCTGGAAGCGTCGACTGTTTACTCTTTTCCATAGAAGCTGCCTGTCCTGCTGAGCTCCTGAGTTCTGAGTGCATTGCCATTTGAAAACTTGTTTACTTTGGACTGAAAATCTAGCCACAGGAATTCATGTTAGATTAGTATGGCGTTATGGAAAATCCAGGAATCATATGTGGGAAGTAAGGCCCATCATATAGAATCTGACCCAAGTAACCAGACTGACTGTATCTTTGTGCGTCACTGTGCCCATCTTTAGTGCCCGTTGAGTGAGTTTCTTTCCCATTACCCTTAGGGTTTGATGTGCTTGAGTGAATTTGGTCAAAATGTTAAAATACAATTACCATATTTTACTTTGTTTCTTGTCTTGCAGAACCTTTAGGATGAAAGCACCAGTGCTGCATTTCCCTAGGATATATACCACAAACAGAGGCGTTTGTTTGAATTTGTTCCAAACGCTATTGCTGTGCCAATCTGATTTTTTAAAAAATCCTGCTTCTGACAATTTAGTATTGCTTTACTTACTTCCGTGTTTTTTTAATAAAGCTCTTTAAAATTACAACTGCATATCCATTATGTAATGTAATAATGTTGAATGTGCTCATAAGGTTGATTGATGGAATTCACTTTAAATTACTAGAATATCTGCTATAGTCTTGCGATTTGTTGCATTCTGCACAGTAGTTTTCAGTGAAAACTTAACATTTTTCATCCATTGCTGGTTACTGAGAATTAAGCATTCAGAGAAAGCATGGAGTCGTGTCATTTCTGAGGATCAGGCGACCTTCCCTTTGGATGAGGTATGGAGAATTCAGCAAGTTTTCGCTGGTAAACTCTAGTAGCGTGCTGTGCTCAGTCTGACGGACAGCCTTGTCATCAGACTCTTAAACGCACCTCTTGTACGATAAGATTGATTCTTCACCTTTGTCTACCTGGCTATGATCTTGCACTTTATTGTTTACCTGCACCGCACTCTCTCTTCAGCATTTACTCTTTATTCTGCATTATTATTGAGTTACCTTATTCAACTTCAATGCACTGTGTATTGATTTGATCTGTATGAACAGTATGCAAGACCAGCCTTTCACTGATGTAAAAATTTTAAGGATTAATTATTAGATTAATTTCTCACGTGTACAACAAAATACTGAAACATACAGCAAAGTGAACTATTTGTGTTGGCGGACAGTGCAATCTGAGGATGTGCTGGGGGCAGCCTGCACGTGCTGCCATGCTTCCGGTGCCAGCATAGCGTGTCACAGCTTACTAACTCTAACCCGAACACGTGCAATGTGGGAGAAAGTGCAGCACCCGGAGGAAACCATAAGACTTAGGAGCAGAATTGGCCATTGGGCCCATCGAGTCTGCTCCAGCGCGGTCACCAGGAGAATATACAAACCCCTGGTGGGAATCGCTGGTGCTGCAAAGCGGTGCGTCAACTGCTGTGCTACTGTTCCCCCCTCCTCTTGGGTACATGTGACAATGATATACCAATACCTTCCCTTCCTCACTGTATCCACTTTGCTTGTCTTCTACATCAGCCTCACGAATGGCCACTGCGGATTAAGGAATTCAGTTTCCCTGTCCTAATCCGTCTTCTAGCGTCGTGGTGCTGTTGGAGTTCGAACATGATGCTTAGAGAAGAGCTTCCTTCTCCTGAGCTGTCTCTGATCTGTTGGATACTTTCAACAGACTTGTTGTTTTAAATCCATTAGCATAGCTCAAAGTAAATTTATTATCAAAGTAACCATTTTGCACCATATACCACCCCGAGATTCTTTTCCTTGCAGGAATTTATGGGAAAATAAATAATTATAATATAATTTATTAATAACTATACATAAGCAAAGACTTAGAAACAACTGAAGTGCAGAAGAAGGAAAATTGTGCAAATAAAAAAATATAATGCTGAGAAAATGGGTTACAGAATTCTTGGAAGTGAGCCCGTAGGTTGTGGAATTAGTTCATTACTGAGGCGAGTGAAGTAATCCTCGCCAGTTCCAAAGTCTGATGTTTGAGGGGTAATAACAGTTCCTGAACCTGAGGCTCCTGTACCTCTTTCCGGACGGTAGTAGCAAGAAGAGAGCATGGCCTAGATTGTGGGCGGGTCCTTGATGATGGACGCTGCTTTCTTGTGGTAGCGTTCCATGTAAATGTTCTCAGTGGTGGGGAGGGCTTGGCTGATTAATGGATGGACTGCATCTACCACTGTCTGTAGCTCGACAAAATTGAAATAAAATTAAGTCTCACTGTACATCACAGACATAAACACCACAGGTAATGCTGATACAGCTCAGCTTTGGGAAAGATTCCAAAACTGGCTGACTGTATCACTGGCGTTGGACCTTGGCTCAGTGCGACAAAGGCAGAGAATTGATTGGGGGAGTTAGTCATCGGAAACAGGAACGGCCAGGGCTTGGTAACCTGGGCAGAGGAGCAAATGGCAGCACAGCGGTACAGTTAGTGAAGCCATTGATCACTGCGCCAGTGACCTGGTTCTATTCTGACCTTGGTTGCTGTCTTCCTCCTCAGTAAGTTAATCGTGGGGAGAATAAAATGGGATTAATTTAGGATTGCCATTAATTGGTGAAATCAGTGTACCGTAAGACCATAAGGCATAGAAGCCAAATTAGGCTGTTCAGCCCATTGAGTCTGCCCTGCCATTCTATCTGCTTTATTATCCCCTTCAACCCCATTCCTCTGCCTTCTCCCTCTAAGTTTTGATAACCTTATTAATCAAGAAATTATCAACCTCTGCTAATGAATTCCATAGATATACCCTCCTCTGGCTAAAGAAAATCCTCCTCATCTCTGTTCTTAAGGGATGTCCTTGTTTTCTGAAGCTGTGCTATCTAGTTCTAGACTCTCCCATCAAAGGAAACATCTTCTCCCTGTCCGCTCTGTGTAGGTTTTTCAATATTTGATAGGTTTCAGTAAGATCCCCCCTCATTCTTCTAAACTCCATCAACTACAAACTCAGAGCCATCAAACGCTCCTCTAACATTAACCCTTTCAAAACCAGAATTACTCCCATGAGCCTTCTCTAGACCCTCTCCAATGCCAGCCATCCTTTCCTAGATCAGGGGCCCAAAACTCACCAGATTCCAAGTGTGGTGTGACCAATGCCTCAGGAAGCCTCACCATTGCATTCTTGCTTTATATTCTTGTCCACTCAAAATGACTGCTAACATTGCAATTGCCTTCCTTACTACTGCCCCATCCTGCAAGTTAGCCTTTAGGGAATCCTGCTCGAGGACCACCAAATCCCTTTGTACCCCTGATTTCTGAATTTGCTGTCTGTTTAGAAAATAGTCTACACCATTATTCTTTCCACCAAAGTGCATGACCATACTCTTCTCCAAACTATATTCCATCTGCCACTTATTGCCCATTTTCCTAATCTGCCTAAGTCCTTCTGCAGCCTCTCTGCTTCCTCAGCACTATCTGCCCCTCCACCTATCTTTGTATCATCTGCAAACTTGTCCACAAAGCCATCAGTTCCGTCATCCAGATCATTGCCATATTACGTGAAAAGAAGCGGTTTCATCACCAACTCCTACAGACAGCCACTAGTCACTGGCAGCCAGGGAGCCCGTGTATGGGCTGTATGACACTATGACTATGACAGCCATTGAAGTTAGGCCGAGACTGAACACATCCACATGAAATGCTGTCACAGGAAAGCAACATCCATCATCAGGGACCCTCACCCTCACATGCTCTCTTCTTGTTGCTGTCATCAGGAAGAACATACAAGAGCCTTAGGACTCACACCACCAGGTTCACTACCCCTCAACCATCAGTCTCTTTAGCAAAGGAAATAACTTCACTCAAATTCACTTGCCCCATCATTGAAATGTTCCCACAAACAATGGATTCACATTCAAGGATTCTTCATCTCATGTTCTTGATATTTATTGCTTATTATATTATTGTTCCTTTGTATTGTATTTACACAGTCTGTTGTCTTCTGCACTCTGTTTGAAAGCCCTAGTTTGGTGGTCATTCACTGACTCTGTTATAGTTACTATTCTAAAGATTTGTTGAGTATGCCCACAAGAAAATCAATCGCCTGGTGGCTTATATGTACTTCGATAATAAAATTTACTTTGAACTTTGAGTTTTGAAAAATAATGCAGGGACTCAACGCCAGAAAAATTCTACTACTTCCAGCATCTACTGCAGGTATTTTCTTATTTGACGGTAGCCTCCATGGGAAGAGTATTTTTAACTCCATGTGGA
This sequence comes from Hypanus sabinus, assembly GCF_030144855.1. Lineage (NCBI taxonomy): Eukaryota > Metazoa > Chordata > Chondrichthyes > Myliobatiformes > Dasyatidae > Hypanus > Hypanus sabinus. The sequence continues at coordinate 175,237,524 of NC_082707.1, forward strand.
CAATGTAACTCTGAATACAGCCAACCTGCTTTTTTTTGTGTGAGCCTTGTCTCTGTCTCAGGGGTTAACAGCAAGATGGGCATTCTACTCACAATTCTTAAATGAGCACGCAAATGCTGGCTAACATATTATGCAAAAACATGGGCTTTAGGGCCTTGAATTTGCCCTTTGAAAAGCCTAGAGAAATAACTCAGCTCTTGGGCAGCCGCCATGCCATCTCAGCAGACTTCACTCCTATTTGCTCTTAAATTCGAAGCCTGGTTCATTTTAACGCCTTTTGGTGGGATAGGGGCCGATAAGATAACAGCAGAAGGTTTCAGGCATGCCAGTGAGATTAGGGGAAAACTGAAGAAGTGGGTATCCTCTGGGTGCTCTGGTTTCCTCCCGCAGTCCAAAGAAGTACTGGTTAGTAGGTTAATTTGTCATTGTAAATTGCCCTGTGATTAGGCTAGGGTTAAATCCACGTGTTGCTGAGTGGTGTGGCTTGGCGAACTGGAAGAGCTTGTTCAACAATGTACCTCTAAATAGATAAGTAAATAAAGGTGAGTATTATATAAGAATCAAATCATCAGCACAGGAAAGCCCAGAGCATGGGGTAGAAATGGTATACATTCACGCAGTCGCTCACTGCTGTCGCTTTCTTCCTCCTTGCATTCTCGGCTTCCCTTTATTACTTTTAAACAGATTCTCTAACATTGAATTGTTTAAATTATCTCTTTCAGATTCTTCACTTTGGTCCCTTCAAAAGGCTGAGGTCCCATATTTCTGGAACGTGTACTTACTGTGAGAAGCACAAATATTTTATTCAGAACTAATAACCTATTTGTAGCTCTTTAATTTCATTATACATGCATGGAATGTATGATTATGCACGGGTTTCTGCCTTTTAAATGAAAGTAGGTACACTGCCCACCTCAAGGATTGCAGCAGTCTGTGAAGGGAGCTCACTACCACTTTCTCAAGGGCAATTAGGGAATTAAATGCTTGCTTTGCCTGCAGAACCTACATCCCTTTAATGAGTAGAAAAGACAAGCTTATTATTTACAAAAAAATAGCCGTAATCATTTTACATTACGAAACTTTATTTTCATAAAGCTGAATAAGCATTAAAGGGAAGGGGTTAATGAACTGATCTGAGGACTGTGTCATTTTCTGTGCTCAGTTGCACGCTCCATTTTTTAAATTTATTTTTAAGTTTTATTTTTAGTTACAGCCTCAGCAGCTGACCAGAGATGTCAGGCTGAAAAATACTTCTGAATTTCACAATCAAATTCCCATTTAAACTCTTGCCACGTTGCCAATCCGTGAGCTGTTTTCAACAAAGCTTACACTTGTCAGTGGAGTCAAGCCATAGCATTGGAGGTTTAAAGTGTTTACGAGAAGTGATAGGTTTAATGTTCGCCACTTTTATGTCTGGCTTTAATCTCTTGCTTGGGTCTAGAGAAGGGGTTTCCAACCTTTTTTTATGGCATGGACTGGTACTAATAAGCAAGAGGTCCATGGACCCCAGGTTGGGAACCCCTGATTTAGAGTATTTTGGATCTTTGTCCTTCTGTGGTGATTACATTACATTCTGAAACTTCTCTGTCAGGTCTTGATAAGACCTACCAAGACTTTTTATATGTATTTTTCACCACAGAGAAGTTCTACCAGTTGCCCAGCTTCACAAGGTCGCTTTAATAGGGGAATATGAGAGGCCATATGAGATAAATGTCCTTGTTCCTGCCCTGCTTTCAGCGGAATATGCAGTTCACTTTTAACTGCTGATCCACACCTTCACAGCCTGAGTCAACTCCTTCACAGTACTGGTCTGTTGCCTTTGGCAGGGGACAGCCTACTTGCCTTCCATCTCCCACGTTATTTTCCAACAAAATCCGCATCTTTCTGGGCAAATCCACAAGAGTGTATCTCAGAAGGAAGGGCAGGCGATTCAGAGGTAGCATCACAAATGGATTTTGCACACAGAAGAAAGTGTGAGTATGGATCAATCATTCAATGCACAAAAAATCTCCAAGCGATTTCATTAAAAGTTCAAACCTGATATCAAAACAACAATCCTATTGGTTACTGAACATAGAACAGTACAGGCCCTTCAGGCCTTGACATTGTACTGGCCTTTTAACCTGCTCTGAGATCAGTCTAACCTTTCCCTTACACATAGCCCCTCATTTTGCTGTAATACATGGGCCTCTCTAAGATTCTCCTGAATATCTCTAATGTATCTGCCTTTCCATTTCCCCATGCAGGTTGTTCCATGGACCCACAGCTCTCTGTGTAAAAACCCCACCTCTGAAATCCCCCCACAAACAAGGGGAAATCTGAGCAACACCCACAAAATGCTAGAGGAACTCAGCAGGCCAGGCAGTATTTATGGAAAAGAGTGAACAGTCAACGTTTCGGGCTGAGGAGTCCTGAAGAAGGGTCTCAGCCCAAATCGTTGACTGTTTACTCTTTTCAATAGATGCTGCCTGGCCTGCTGAGTTCCTCCAGCATTCTGTGTGTCTTGTCTGAAGTCCCCCGTATACTTTCTTCCAGTCATCTTAAAATTACGCCCCCTCATATTCACAAAATCTTAGACCTTCTTTGACTAACCATTTACATTCTAATACCTAATGTGGTAATGATGAGGTGAGGGCCTCCGTCAGTCAGATTTGGCCATGGATATTGTGTCCTGATACGCAAGCCTGGGCAGTACGATACGGAGAGCAAGCTGTTGCCCATGTAGCAAGCTCCCCCTCTCCACAGAGCTGATGTGCATATGTTCTTATGTATCCAAAGGAAGGGCAGAGGCCGATAGAGTTTGGCACCAGCAGCATCGCAGGAGTTGCCAGTCAGCATTGAACTCAACGTAGGACTGCCTTAGGGACTCCTGCTCTGGATTTTATCCTTGGGATTTACTCCCAAAACCTTCCCTGTGAGTAGGTATAGCCACAAGGCAGTGGAGATTTGAAATCAGAGTTTTCCTTCTGAGCTGCGAACCACGAGCTCCATCTGTCCAAAGCAACTGGTTTTAAGGCGCCAGTAACCTGCCTTTGCCCCTTCTCCTGTCAGTAGAAACTGTTTTGCTCGGCTTCGTAGATAAGCTACATGCGAAGGCCAGGAGCTAGACTTGATTCTCAGAAGCTATTTGAGATGCATGTCATTGGGAGCATTGAAAAGGTAGTGGGAGCTTGTCCCCATTACTACTCCCAGCTATAACAATCTGAAGGAGCCAATGTAGTAATACTGAGCATGGAAATATATTTTGTACTCTGTATTGTCTGATGTTCTGAAGTACCATTTTCTGCAGATTAATTTTCAAAACCGACAGCATATATTTGCGCCTTTAGAGACTAGATTTTTTTTTCAGATTTTTACCAATGATAACAGATAAAACACACAGGGAAACCTACATTAAAAGAAGACATTTTCCATTAATAATAATCTTTGGCAATATATTATCACAGCTTTTGAAAAGAATTGCCACTTTTAAAATGGAGCTATTGTGTATTGACTGATGAATTGCATATTTGTGTAGACGCAGTAGGATCTGCTTTGTTTGCACTTCTGCCCATTTTGTTATTTGGCACATGTCGTATTTATTGTTGTATTTATTCATACCGTGCTTACTGTTTACTCCGTGAACTTCTTGTGAAGAATCTCTTTGCACCCTGGTGTATAAGACAATAAAATAATCTAAATGTAATACAGGTGTCTCCCACTTTACGAATGTTTGCTTTACACCACTTCACTTTTACAAAAGACCTTCATTAGTAACCTGTTTTTGCATTACAGAGAGGATTTTCGCTTTTAAGAACATTTTTCCTATATAAATTAATGGTTCTTTGCTCTAAGCCATTTCAGCTTAAGAAAGGTTTCATAGGAATGCTCTACCTTTGTGGGAGGGGGCAGACACCTGTAGTAATGTAGCAAAGTAAACCCAAGAACATAAAACTTCTTACAGATGATGTCGGAATTGAACTCTGAACTCCGAGGCCACGGGCTCTAATAGCATTGTGCCATTATCATGTAGTCCCAGGTGATTTAATCTCCCCTCGTAGGCTGACCCCTCCTCTCCAGAATCACCTCCGCACTGCCTCCAAAGCCACTATATCTTTCCTCAAGTATGGAAACCAGAATGGCATGCTGTCCTCCAGGTGTGGCCTCTCCAGTACCCCATACAGTTGCAGCATAATCTCCCTGCTCTTAACTTCAAGCCCTCTAGCAATGAAGGCCAACATTTCATTTGCCTTCTGATAACATAGAACATAGAAATCTACAGCACGTTACGGGCCCTTTGGTCCACAACATGGTGACAACCATGTAACCACTCTAGAAACTGCCTATAATTTCCCTACCGCGTAGCCCTCTATTTTTCTAAGCTCCTTGTACCTCTCTGACAGGCTCTTAAAAGACCCTATTGTGGTCACAAGAGAGTGGTGGGTGTCGGCAGCCCATTCCACACCCCACCACTCTCTGTGTGAAAAACTTACTGCTGACATCCCCTTGGTACCTATTTCCAAGCACCTTAAAACTATACCCCCTTGTGTTAGCCATTTCACCCCTGGGAAAAAGCCTCTGGCTGTCCACACGATCAATGCCTCTCATCATCTTATACACCTCTATCAGGTCACCTCTCATCCTCAGTTGCTCCAAAGAGAAAAGGCAAAGTTCACTCCACATATTCTCATAACATATGCCCTCCAAACCAGGCAACATCATTGTAAATCTCCTCTGCAATCTCTCTACAGTATCCACATCCTTCCTGTAGTGAGGTGACCAGAACTGAACACAGTACTCCAAGTGGGGTCTGACCAAGGACTTATATAGCTGTAACATTATCTCACGGCTCTTGAACTCAATCCCACGGTTCTTGAATGCCAACACACCATACACCTTCTTAACAACACTGTCAATCTACGCAGCAGCTTTGAGTGTCCTGTTGACACAGACCCCAACATCTCTCAGATCTTCCACACTGCCAAGAGTCTTACCATTAATAAAATGTTCTGTCTTCAAACTTGACTTAACAAAATGAACCACTTCACACTTACCTTGGTTGAACTCCATCTGGCACTTCTCAGCCCAGTTCTGCATCCTAACGATGTCCTGCTGTAACCTCTGACAACCCTCCAGACTATCCACAACATCCCCAACCTTTGTGTCATCAGCAAACTTACTACTTCTACTTCTACTTCTACAACAGGTCATTTATAAAAATCACAAAGAGGAGGGGTCCCAGAACAGATCCCTGCAGAACACCACTGGTCACTGGCCTCCATGCAGAATATGACCCGTCTGCAAGGGTTGCCTTCTGTGGGCAAGCCAGTTCTGGATCCACAAAGCAATGTCCTCTTGGATCCCATGCCTCCTTACTTTCTGGAAGGAGCCTTGGGTTGGGAACATTATCAAATGCCTTACTGAAATCCATACACAGTACTCTACATTCATCAATGTGTTTTGTTACATCCTCAAAGAATTCAATCAGGCTCGTGAGGCATGACCTGACTTGACAAAACCATGCTAACTATCCCTAATCAGATTATGTCTCTCCAAATGCTCCTAAATCCTGCCTCTCGGGATCTTCTCCAACACTTGCCCACCATTGAAGTCAGCCTCACTGGTCTATAATGTCCTGGGTTATCTCGACTCCCTTTCCTGAACAAGGGAACAAGATTTGCAACCCTCCACTCCTCTGGTACTTCTCCCATCCCTGTTGATGTTCATTGCAAGAGGCTCAGCATTCTTATCTGTCGCTTCCCATAGTAGCCTGGGGTATATTTCATCTGGTCCCAGTGAATTATCTAACTTAGTACTTTTCAAAAGCTCCAGTACATCCTCCTTATTAACATCTATATGCTCAGGCATTTCAGTCCACTGTAAATCATCCCCACAACTGCCAAATTCTCTTTCTCTGGAAGATAAAGAAGCAAAGTATTCATTAGCTACTTCCGCTACCTCCTCCGACCATGCACACGTTTCCACTCTCACTCCTGATTGGTCTATTCTCACACGGCACATCCTCTTGCTCTTCACATACTTGTAGAATGCTTTGGGGTTTTCCTTAATCCTGCTCACCAAGGCCTTCTCATGGCCCCTTCTGGTTCTCCTAATTCTATTCTTAAGCTCCTTCCCAGCAGTGTAATTTTCTAGAGCTCTCACAGTACCTAGTTTCTTGAACTTTTCTTAAGCTTTTCTTTTTTTCTTAACTAGATTTTCCACATCCTCTGTAAACCATGGTTCTTTAACCCCACCATCATTTCCCTGCCATTGTCTGTCGTACCTGGAATCTACCCTTTTGCCATTTATGCACAAGCAACTCCCAAGTCACTACACAACAGCATGCTGAAATCCTTCACAATCTAAATAATAATAGCATCTTCTATTTTCCCTTCCAAAGTGGATGACCTCACATTTACCCACATTGTACTCCACCTGCCAGACCCTTGTTCAGTCGCTTAACCTATCTATATCTCTCTTAAGTCTCTCTGCATCCTCTGCACAGTTTGCTTTTCCACTCAGTTTAGTGTCATCAGTAAACATAGATACTCTACACTCATTCTCCCCTTCCAAATACCTAATGTACGTATATTGTGAACAGTTGTGGGCCCAGCACCGACCCTGCACCCCCAAAGCATTCCGCTCACCGTCAACTGTTAGGCTGGAGACATGCCTACTCTTGTAGGCAAGTCGACAAAAATCGACATGTGTGTAATTACGTCTAATGTACACTTTATTCCACCAGCCAACAAATGGCTAAAAGAGAAAACCCACCCCCAAAATGTACTAACATATAACGTAACATGTAACATACATAGAGAACTTAACCCTTAACAGTCTGGGTGAAATCTGCCTAATGAAATTAAGGAATCCCTACACTTTCTGTCTTCTATTGGTTAACAAATCCTCCATCCATGCTAATACATTGCCTCTAACTCCATATATTATAGCTTATGGATGTCTTTTATACAACACCTTACCAAATACCTTCTGGAAATCCAAGGATACAACATCCACTTCCTCCCCATGCCAAAAATTCTCAACAATCAGATGCAATGCTTTATTTCCTCAAGGAGACTTTGAGCACGTTTGAACCTTTCCCACTCTCCACCTGGTAATCTCTTCCCAAGGTAGAACTTGGAACTCGAGTGTGTTAGTTTTGGACGTGTGAATGACACGAATCGTTTTTATGCATTGGGTTGCTGCTACATGATTGGCTGATTAGATATTTTCATTGACAAGAGGGTATACACGTGTGCCTAACAGAGTGACCACTGAGTGCATTTTGACCTGAAACATCAAATCTCTTTCCACAAACGTTACCAAGCCTTCTGAACATTTCCAGCAATGTCTGCTTTTTTGTTTGAGATTTCCAGATATTTAGGTTTTCTGATCTGCATAAACTGTAAGCCTGCTCCAGGACTCAGACATCTGCAGTTTCTGGTAAGTATTTCTTGATTTTAGCTTTTAAATTCCTGGATTGAGCTCAATGACTCTGCGAGACCCAGCTGTTCTGTTGCTGAAGGTGTCCTAAATCAGATTACAGCACTTCCCCCACTGTCTTTATGCCAGTAACCTGCCTACTGGTTCCACCGGTTGTCCAGCTTTGGCTGCAATTTATTTCCTTGTTTAAAGCTCCTGAATCAGAGCACATTACTCCTTTGCTTCTGGAGCTAAAAATGGAAACCAATTTAACTTTGTTCCTCAACTAATTCTGCATCCTTCCTGGATTTTCAGCTCCATATTAGGATTAGTCACAGAAGACTACAGCACAGAAACAAGCCTCCTGGCCCCTGGTCTGCCTAGTCCCATCCATGCACTGTACCTATCCAAACTTCTCTTAAATGTTCAAATTGAACCCCCATCCACCACTTCTGCTGGAAGCTCATTCCGCATTCTCACCACTCTCTGAGTGAAGAAGGTTCCCCCATATGTCCCCTTTAAATATTTCACTTTTCAACCTTTACCTAGGACCTCCAGTTCTTGTCTCATCCAATCTCAGCAGAAAAAGCCTGCTTGCATTTACCCTATCTATACCCTTCATAATGTTGCATACCCCTATCAAATCTCTTTCTCATCTGATGTCCTGTTTAAGTAAGTTTCTCAGTGGTGCTTCTAGGCCTCCCTTCCTCTCCCTGGGGTTGAATAATAGTTTACCAAAGCTTTGTGACCACTCTGCCCTTCCTACATCAACTTTGTCCCATCAGAATATGATAATATTCGTCCCGTTGTTTGAGAGGAAGAAAATCTGGGTTGTGTCAGCATTACAGCGGAGTAAAGGGAACTATAGAGGCATAGAGGAGAGCTGGCCAAAGTTGATTGGAAGGGATCACCAGCAGGGATGATGACAACACTGCAATGGATGGAGTTTCTGGGGGCAATTTACAAGGTGCACTGTAGATACATCCCAAAGATGAAGTATTCTAAAGGGAGGATGAGGCAACCATATTGAATAAGGGAAGCCATAGACACCATAAAAGCAAAAGTGATGGCATATAATAGAGCAAAGATTAGTGGGAAGTTAGAGAATTCCGAACCCTTCAAAAAGGATTCCGAAAGCTTTCTTTCCAAATACATAAGGAGTAAAAGAGAAGTGAAAATGGATATCAAACTGCAGAAAACTGACACTAGAGAGGTAGTAATAGGGAACAAGAAATGGTGGACAAGCTTAATAAGTATTTTGTGTCAGTCTTCACTGTGGAAGACACTAATACTATGCCAGAAGTTCGAGAGTGCCAGGGGGCGGAAGTGTGTAGCTGCTTGGGAGGCTGAAAGGCTTGAAGTCACCTGGACCAGATGGCTACACCCTAAGGTTCTGAAAGAGGTGGCTAAAGAGATTATGGAGGAATTAGTAATGATCTTTCAAGAATCACTAGATTCTAGAATGGTTCTGGAGAAATGGAACAATGCCAATGTCACTTCACTCTTTGAGAAGAGAGGGAAGCAGAAGAAAGGAAATGATAGGCCAGTTAACCTGACTTCAGTGGTTGGGGAGGTGTTGGAGTCCATGATTAAGGATGAGGTTTCAGGCACTTGAAGGCACATGACAAATAGGCCAAGGACAGCATGGTTCCCTGAAGGAAAATCTTGCCTGACAAATCTGTTGGAATTCTTTGAGAAAATAACAGGCAGGATAGACAAAGAAAAGTCCGTGAGTGTTGTTAACTTGGATTTTCAGAAAGCTTTTGACAAAGAGCCACACAGGAGGCTGCTTAACAACATAAGAGCCCATTATTTCACAGGGAAGATACTAGCATGGATTGAAGATTAGCTAACTGGCAGGAGTCAAAGAGTGGGAATAAAAGGGGCCAATTCTGGCTGGCTGCCAGTGACAAATGTTCTTCTGCAGGGGTCGGTATTGAGATAGTTACTTTTCACATTATACGTCAATGATTTGAAAGATGGAGTTGATGGCTTTGTGGCCAAGTTTATAGATGATGCAAATGTAGGTGGAGGGGCAGAGAGTCTGCAGAAGGACTTTGACAGATTGGGAATTTCTTTTGCCAGAGGGTGTTGAATCTATGGTATTCATTACCATAGACGGTAGTGGAGCCCAAGTCATTGAGCAGGTATACTTAAAGCAGAAGTTGATAGGTTCTTGTTTAGTAAGGCTGTCAAAGGTTAAGGAGAGAGGGCAGGAAGATTGGGTTGAGAGGGAAAATAAATCTGCCAATGATGGAATGGCAGAGCAGACTCAATGGGCTGAATGGGCTAAATCTGCTCCTTTGTCTTATGGTCTTATCATTTATTTACTTATTTCAGTATTATTATTATTATTATTATTATTATTGGACAGCTTAGCTTCTTTTGTACATTGGTTGTTTGTCAATCTTTGTCGTTTTTCATGAATTCTGTTAAATTTCATTGTTCTACTGTAAATGCCTACAGGAAGGTGAATCTCAAGGTAGTATATGGTGACATATACATACATTGATAATAAATTTACTTTGAATGTTTAACTTTAAACAGTGACTTCTACTCTTAGATTCTCTCAAGAATCTAACTCTCCTCAGTTTTTTTTTCACTCCTGCAGTGTCTTAACTCTACCCATAATGATTCTACATCTTCCAATCCTATATCACCTCTTTTCAAGGATTTGACTTCACTTTTTACCAACAGAGCCACCACCACCCCCACCTATCTTGCCTGTCCTTTCAAGACAAATGTACCCTGCAATATTAAGCTTCCAAATATGATCTTATTTCAGCCAAATCTCAGAGATGCCCACATCGTCATGCCTGCCAATCTCAAACTGTGCTATTGGATCATCTACCTTATTCCACATACTGTGTGCATTCAAATATCACACCATCAGTCCTGTATTCACCACCCTTTTCAAATTGTCCAGCATGTTACACTTCAGCCCCTCCCACTAATTGTAATTTTGCTCTGTCCCCTGCCTGTGCTTCCTCACAGTCTCACTGCATTAACTTTAATTCCAACTGCCCCATTCTCTGCCCTATTGCTCAGATTCCCTCCCCCCTGCCAATTTAGTTTAAATCCTCCCCAACAGTTCTAGCTAGCCTGCCTGCAAGAATATTGGTCCCCCCTCGGGTTTAGCTGTAACCCATCCTTTCTGTACAGGTCACACCTTCCCCAGAAGAAATTCCAATGATCCAGTCACACTGAGAACATGAGCTGTCGAGTCCTTGAGACCATGGGCAAAGAAATCAGTTCAGTGTTAAGGAGAGTGAGGTTATCCATGTTGGTTCAGGAGCCTGTTGGTTGTAGGGTAAAAACTGTTCCTGAACCTGGTGGTGTAGGAGGAAATATGGAGTCACCTACTGTATTTCAGAGAGATGAGAAACAAAATTATTTCTCTTTAGAGAGTTATGAATCTTTGGAATTCTCTTCGTCAAAGGGCAGCGTCAAAGCAGGCTCGAAGGGACGAGCAATCTACTGTTCTTAATCCACGTATGATGCTTACCTTCTGTCTCACTCTCAAGCTCCCACAAAATCGTTGATTTCTAATGTATGCTTACTGTCTTCCCTTTTAAATTACGTTGGAGGCTGTGTTTTAGGACTTCTCCTGGGAATTTTCGTTCTACAAGTCTCTATGTTTCAATCTCACTTTTCTCCTCTGACACTCCCTTTAACACTCACCTGGCCTACACACGTCTCGCTAGGTTGATATCGTTTGGACTTGTGGGACCGTTGCTTGTAAATCTGGAAGTAAGCACTAGGTGGCGGTATGCGTCCAGGAAATGTAACCCCTGCTTAATATTAAAACAGACCAGAGCACGGTGACTGCTGCTGCTTGGGTAATTTAAAAAATATCCTATAAGCTTTCTCCAGTATGTAAAGACTTCTGTTGACGTTGACGAATGCTTCTGGAGCATTCGACCCCGTTGTGACATAGAGAGAAATTCGAGCAGAATGCTCTGTATTGTGATAGTGTCATGTCATTTCAGCAACAAAGTTTCTGCGAATGAGACAGATATTGGAGCAAGCGTGTCAAACAAAAGGATTAAAAGGGCTGGTGGAAATACTAGACAATCTTGTAGTTCAGAAAGAGGCCATTCTGACCGTCCAAAAGGTGCCGGCTCTGTATCACCATTTCCAGAGTCCCTCCATTCTTCCCACAGAATCCAGCAAACTATTCCCTCTTTGCGTCTGGAATTTCCAGACAATTTGGTGAAGAGTCCTCATTTGCCAACCTGCAGCTTTTTGCCATGGCTCTGTTGGCAAATTATCAACAGTTCGATATAGAGTCAAGTGACGGGGAAAGAGACCCTTCGGCCCACTGTGCCATGCTGGCCATTAAGACAGTAACGTAGCAGTTAGCGTAGTACTATTACAGAACCAGTGACCTGGCTTGAATTTTGCCGCTGTCTGTAAAGGGTTTGTATGTTCTCCCCGTGACTGTGTGGATTTCCTCTGGATTATCCAGTCCTCCCTCACGTTACAAAGACATGTGGGTTGGTAGCTTAATTGGTCACACGGGCGTAATTGGATAGTGCAATCTTGTTGAGCCAGAAGGGCCTGTTACTGTGCTATGCCTCTAAATAAAATAAATAAACATTTTAAAAAACTTCTCTAAACTGATCTGGTTTTCCAGGCTTATAATGCAGTGTTTCCATTAAATAGCAAGTGTTGCAGATAACCCCACCTCCATCCTCAGGGCCTGAATTCCTGATTGCAACCATCTTCTGGGTGAAAACAATTCTTCCTCAAATTCCGCCTCAATCTCCTATCCATTGACTTAAACCTGATGCCTCTGGTTACAGATACCTCTGCTAAAAGGGGTACATTTCTCATTCTCTACCCTACCATGCCCCTCATAAATTTGTAGGATGCAATCAGGATCCCCTCCCCAGCCTTCTCCACTTCAAGGAAAACAACCCAGCTCTTCCTGTCTCTCCTCATACTCCTCTGTTGCGGAGAACAGCTCCAGCCACCTCCATCTTCTTTTCTTTCTCCATCCACTGCAACGTCCTCCTTTATTTCTGCAGGCTCTTCAGTGCAATCATGTGTTCCCACGCAAGTGTGACCAGAAGTGTGCACCCTGTCATGATTGCTGTTTGATGTTGCTTATGTCTGTAAGCCTCCCTACACTGTGCTTTGAGGGAAATACAACGCATCTGCTTGTCTGTGAACACAGGACATAGAACAGTACAGCACAGGAACAGGCCTTTCAGCCCACAATGTTGTGCCAAACCAGCTAAAGAGCAGATCAAAAACACCTGAACACTAATCTCCTCTCAGCCTCCAGCGCTCCGGAGAAAACAACCCAGGTTTATCCAGCCTCTTGTGATAGCTCATTCCCTCTAAACCAGGCAGCATCCTGGCGAACCTCTTCTGCACCCTCTCCAAAGCCTCAACATCCTTCCTATAGTGGGGCGACCAGAACTGTATGCAATATTCCAGATGTGGCCTAACCAGAGTTTTATAAATTTGCAACATAACCTGCCGACTTTTGAACTCTGTGCCCTGACAAACAAAAGCAAGCATTCCACAAGTCTTCTTAACCATCTTATTGACCTGTGTAGCCACTTCCAAGGAGCTTGGAACTTGGATCCCAAGTTCTCTCTGCTCAGTAACACTGATGAGAATCTTGCCCTTAACAGGGCACTGAATCCATTCATTTGCCCTACCAAGGTGCAACACCTTTATGTGGGTTAAACTCTATCTGCCATTTCACAGCCCATATCTGCAACTGATCTATATTGTGCTGAATTCTTTATGTTGTGTTCTACAACTCAACCAATCATCTGCAAACTTGCTAACACACCCATCTACATTTTCGTCCAGATTGTTGGGGATTCTTGGAGTGTATGCCAGGGTCCCTCTGGGTACTTCCTACGATTCAACAATTCATTGTGTTCATCCTAACCTCATTAGTCTTCTCAAAATATATCACCTCATGTACTCAGGATTAAATTCCACCTGCCATTGATAGGAATTATTTAGGCTGCCCCATGGGTGTGGTGTGATGTCTACTGTGATTCTGTTTACATATAAACACAGCTAAACAAACCAGTTGGCAACAAAGAATGTGAACTGACACAAACTGTCCAGGTGTAGGATTTTCACTGTGAAACCAAACTTCACCCACAGTCACCAGGGGTGTCTTTAGGTTCAACCAGCACAGGTGGACCTGTGTGGGGTGGGCACATCCCTGGTGAGTTTATCCTGTTCCCCATTATTTATGTCTGCCCATCACTTCGGGAGTGGAGCATCAAAACGGTGCTGTTTATACTGGAAGTCAGACACTGGAAGAAAATTTACCCAGGCTAGTCTGCATGTGACCACACACACACACACACACACAAATATGGCTGATTCTTACCTGTCCTTTTGGGGAAAAAAACCCAGCAGGCCACCAAGGTTCAGGTCAATGAGGAACAGGCATCGGGTCCTGACCTTCAAAGTTCACAGATCAAAGTAAATTTATTACCAAAGTATGTATATGTAACCTATACTACCTCAGAATTCATTTTATTGCACGTATTTACAAGAAAAATAAAGAAATACTATAGAATCTATGAAAAAACATATAAACAAAGACTGACAAACATCCAAAGTGCAGAAGACACACTTGCAAATAATAACAAAAACTATAATGAGACCAGGAGCTGTAAAGAGACTATGGCAAGGACACCAACAGCCGGTGAATAAACTAAGTGGTCTGCTCCTCAGAAAGCAATTCCTGATGACGTCCAAGGATTTCCTTGCCGTGACAGTACAAGTGAAGCTGTTGCTTCTTGAGCTTTTGGACAGAACGCGTTAACAGATCAGTGGGAGTGTAACAATACGGGGGAGTGTAGTGTAACTGGGAGGACAGAGACAAGGGGACCTTGGATTGTACATCCACAGACCCTTAAAAGGCAGCAGGATGGGTCAATAGGTGATTAAAAGCACATGGATTGATTTTGGCTTTAGAATAAGCATAATCTATTAAAGGAATGTCACGGTGCAAGAAATTCAAAACCAACTAGGTCACAGCTTAAGATTTGAATTTTAGAAAGTGTAATAAGAAACAAACACTTTTGAAGATACAGAGCTGATTTTATAAGGACGATGGCAAGGGTAGAAAATTGTAACCATGAAGGAAAATTGTATAAATGAGTATTATTTTCATTGGGACTGAGAAGGCTGAGGAGAAACATGAATAAAGTGTGTAAAATTATTTGGAGCCTAGATGGAGTAACCAAGAAGGGCCTTTTCCCCATTGCAGGTGGGATCAAGAATCAACGGGGACAAACTGATAGAAAAGTTAGATAGGAAGTGGGGAAAATAAATTTTACCCAGAGGGTGGTTTGGGACTCACTGACTGAAGGGATGATACAGGTTCTCTACATTTCAACAATACCCAAGTATTTATACCATGTGCTAAATATGTCCAGGGACTCTTTGTGTCTGTGTTGATTTTAACTCTGCAGTTTGATATTTCAATGAATGGTGCTTCTGAGCTGCACACACCCAGGCCCTGCTGAGAGCCGTGCCTCAGTCCACACCCCCGCCTGTAAGAGAAGTCAATCATTAAATAATTAATGATTCTATCAAGAGATGAATCCTGCTGCAAACGTACACCAAGTCTGAGGGGCTGGGTGGTAACCGGAGCTCTGAAATTTAGACGCCTGATTCGGTGTTAGAGCTCCAGGTTTTTAGGGCATTCGAGACAAAAATGCACCTAACGACTGTGAGCCAAAGATAATTCAATGAGTGTGTGTCAGAAGGAACACTGGGGAAATGTCTTCTGACCTGATTATCGACAACGGGCGTGCAAAGCGGAAATATGTAAAGTCGACCTCATTTTGCGCATCTGCAGGGTTACAAGTGTCTTCGACCTGAATTATTTACCGTTTCTCTTCCCACCGATCCGGTCTGACCTGCTCCGGGTTTTCAGCATTTGTTTTAATTTTCTTAATCTTAGTAATTTTAATGGATTTGTAACCGTTAGTCTGACTTTGCTTCTGTGCGGGCTTATAAAGGAGGAAATTATATTTTCATTATTCAGTAATTAAATGCCTCCCAACATCTAGAATGGTATTCTGCGATAGTTTAGTGACGATCTGATTTATCCTTGTATGATCCGAGGCAACGATAACAATCCTCAGTTTTCATTTGAATTGAAACCTTTAGTTGGACACCTCCTGTTCTAAATCCAAAGATTGGAGTCAAGGCGGTAGTATATTATGGGTTCCTTTCGGTTTCGGGGCAAAGTTAAGTGAGAAGAGGCATTTTCCTTTATTTCCAGAAAGAGAGCTAGTCCACTTGGGTGTGGAATGGAACTCCGCACTTTGCAGGAGAGAGGAGTCCATTCTGGATTAGAAATGTACGAGATTAAAGCACGGAGCAAGATTTCACAACCTCACATTAGTCATTATCTGAACAGGAGGTAAACATAGATGCAGATTTACACACGCAAGATAGGTTTGTCAATCGCTTTCAAATGTGCCCACGTGACTTCGAGCACTTGTTTTCTCATTCTTGCCCCTGACATCTCTTGAAAAATCTCTGCCACTCACTGCGAGATCACATATTCGGACACGCATTTTAATGACTCCCGCGTCGGCTGTAAAAATCTAATAATGGAAATGCCGGCGTTACAAACAATTTGAAACTACTGTTAGTGCCGTCATAAAACTCTCACCTTTGTTGGAACTCAATTTTGCTCTAGAAATCGCTGTTGCGTGTAATTTGCAACAGATTTGTTTCTCCTATTTGGGTCATAGGAAGTAACTTATGAACTCTGCCTATGTCGTCTAATTAATACTCCCGATGCAACGCAATGATTTTTAATAATCGTTTTCAGGGGGCAGTGTCTATGCCATCCAGTTACAGCCCGGTGCTATTTCCCTGAAGCCGGATATCACGTGACGTTATTTGCGCTTCTTATCGAATATCAAGATCTACAATAAACCGTTGATCGGATGAAAATTCAATACTCTTGGAGTTTTGGAGATAATGATCTTCGTCCGTGTGAATGTATTCACTCTCTGCGCTAATAACGCTTTTCTTACCGTTTGTCTTTGAAACGTACAGATGTTTATGCTTGGGTTGCATTCTTTTTCCTAATATAATTGTCCACAGTGGGATACAAATAAGCAGTACTCTGAAATAGGTGTAACTTTAGCTCTTACATTACCGATTAATATTAATTTGTAACGATGTTGTTATTGATATCTAGAGCAGGCAATGCCAAATTGCTCCTTCCTTATAATGGGCGTGCGGTACCACAGTAGCTATTTCAATTTAAACAGATAAGTGCGTCGCCTTTTGCAGGTGCAATGCACTGTCACGTTATTAATGGTCACTTAGTTGAAGAACAGCATATTGCGTGACCTCTCCCCTTCCGACGCTTCCTTTCACATCGAAACGCATGCACATTCCCGAGTGTGTAATGCTACGGGGTGATGCGACGCAGTATGTCACGTCGGCAAATGGCTATGTCAGTCTTTGATTGGAAAACCCCCAAACTTCAAGTCAAGAAGGTGTTTAGAAAGTTAATGCCAACTCGTTGTAACGGTTGGGCGTGTTTTATAAATTCGATTGTGCATTCGTGCACAATTATTATGGTTAAAAAAAAGTACCCGTTAAGTTAAGGGATATTCTGACACTGAGGCACCAAAAACAGGTTTCACTAGTCTGATTGGTTGTTTGGCAGTGAAAAATATATGCTTATGTGAACTCCACCAGGGTCACATGGTTGGACGTTGTTTTGACATGAAATACAGCAATCGTCGAATTTTATGAGCAATGCGCATTTTTGAAAAGGGATGTTATTTTTGGGAAGAAAAGTGCTTATTGTACACTTACGAAAATGTTGACCCATTTAAAGGGCTGCTTAGACAGACATTTCTAATAAATGTAGGAGCAGGCTGCCAGCTCTCTGCTCAATGTGGCGGCTGTTTTTTCTCTACCATCTAGCCGCAAAATAATCCGGGTAGGTTCCTGTGAGCCTTTGTGTTTGCTCCGGGAGATGTTGGCTGAAAGGATCGGGTTACAACTTTCATTTCCTGAAATGTTTGAGGGGACATCAGAGTTTTATCCTCAAATCAGCCAGCCCCACCAGCTCGTGTTTCTCAGTCTGTCAATCAGCTGTCAGCGAACAAATGCCCCTTTTTTCAGAGAAGGAGATGGAGATCTACCTGTTATTCATGACCTTTTAACAGGTGATCGCTCACCGTAAGAACAGGTAGTAATAATGATTTAGCTTGTCCCTTGTTTCCTCTTTTTAAAAATGCTGGTAAGTGAATACTATTCTTCCCTTCCCAGCGTTAGGACAGATGAATACATCAAATGTAAGTCAATATCTGGCTTGTTTAGAAAACGCTCGGCCATTCATACAAACCCCCGGTAATTATAAATACCTCTGAGTTTTTTTTCAATAAATCGTTTGAACAAATAAACCTGGCCTTAAACCTGTAACCACAACATCCCGTTCGCTGATCCGAACTGTGATCAAACCAGTATACGGTTCCATGTACTGAAGTCTCCGACAAAAGCTTCGCATACAATCAGTAACTTTCTTCATTTTTAATTTCATCCGTCCTTTAAATGTGATATTATCCATAAGAAGGCATTCCACGCACACACCGTACCCCCCCCCCCCCCGCCCGAGATAAGATAGACTCTTTGTGTTTCTAACGCACGAAATCTTGTTTTAAACAGCTACTGCTAAATTCTTGCCAAATCGAAATTAAGTATTAAATTTATCGGTTTAATCCAGTTGGAAACGGGCAAAAAAAATTATCAACAAGACATTTACATCGACTTTCAAACTTTCCTTCCCAGTAGAGTTCAGATTTGTTCGACCCGGGGATTTGGAAATTAGCAGCTATTACGAAAATTTGTAATTAAGTGCTGGCAAATTAATTGTGTATAAAAATTACATTTATCATCAGCATTACCCTATATTCCCGAACCAATATTAAAGTAGATATACGTTCCGTGTTAGGTTTTGCGATTTTGGAATTAAGTTCTTCCGGACGACTGTTGGTCTCACAAGCAAGGGTGGTTTCAAGTAAATTGGAGGAGGAGAGGCGAGATTTAATCATAACAAGTCCAGTATTTTAAAATATTGAAGCAAGAGAACATAGAGCTCTCAGACAGGACATCTGACACTAATTGAGAAAATTCTAATAGGAACTGTATTGCAGAATCTAGGTATAAGGATATTTTTCCCAGTGTGATGTCGGAACCTCGCCAAATTACAGAAGTGTCTAGATTCCTACTGGATTAAGTGAATTTGCATAACAACTAATAACATTGAGTAACAACACCTACTTTCCCTTAAAATGTCTAGATAAAATATATCGCCGCAGCCGGCCGTTAATGAATGCATTTTTGAAGAGCCTGCCGTCGCAAGTAAATATTGTGCTCGTTACCACGCACTGCTAAGTTTAAAAATACGTCCGAAGTAATAGCATCCTCCTCCCTACTGAGTGGGTCTGTTTTTCTTTTGGAGGTGGAGGGCGAGTACTCTGTCAGGGTATATAATCCGGGTATGTTTCTGTCCAGCATTCCGCTGAGCGGTTCCCCATGTGCTTAGTGCATGTGCTTTCAGGAAGGCGGGCGTTCTCCCAAATGAATATCTTAGCTTGATGCTTGAATTTGAAGTGGCCATATCCGAGCCAACTCCCTTTTCGTCCCATTCTCGGGAGTTGCAAGTACAAATGGGGATTAGGAGATATTTGGTTTTGCGAGCATTCCGGTTACTTTGTCCCTGGGAGAATTGCTTTTGTTGCTACATGACATTCGAAGCTGCTCACCACTCTCATGCCTCTCTGTGGTACCATCTCGCCTCGAATTTCAGCTTTCTCGCCGCTCTCGCGTTTAAAAAAAAATCGATATTTCAATTACATAAAGTAAAAGAACGGGAAACTCTGATATCTCGGAAAACGTAGCGAAAAAGGGAAGTCTCCCCCGACAGCACCTAGCCACCACCCGAGTCCTTCCTAACCGCGAATTTCTACTTAATGCGGATTAAAAAAGCAAATACATTTCTTCCCTAACTGGATGCGTGCACTGCCTGCCCGGCTCTCCACAACCCGAATAGGAAGCGGTTTTGCAACAAATAAACCGGCTAAATTGAGCTTTATCAATAAAGGTATGTGTAGCCGGGACACTGATGTGTAGTGTTGATCTGGTCTCTTCGAGTTCTTCGCCCTTCAGTGGCAACTTCAGGAAGACGGAACATCTTGAAATGCACATAGCATCCACATCAGTACAGGGGAATGTAGGTAGTCGCTAATTTGGAAGGTATTCAAAGGGGCCGGATATATACAGTTTCGAATGGGTTAATGTTAAATGTTTAAGGGGAACATGAGGGGCAACTTCTTCAATCAGAGGATGGTGAGAGTGTGGAACGAGCTGCGAGCAGACATGAAAGATGCGGATTCGTTTTCAACATTTAGGAGAAATTTGGATAGGTACATGGATGGGAAGGGGTGCGATGGGACTGGGCAGATGAATAGTTCGGCGCGGACTAGATGGATCGATTGGCCTATTTCCGTGCAGTGGTGCTCTGTGGCTCTTCTAGTTACTCGGCAACTCTAAGAAATGAGACACACGGAATGCCGGCGGAACACAGCAGGCCAGGCGGCATCTATAGGGAGAAGCGCTGTCGACGTTTCGGGCCGAGACCCTTCGTCAGGACTGGTGCTGCCTGGCCTGCTGTGTTCCACCAGCATTCTGTGTGTGTTGTTTCAATTTCCAGCATCTGCAGATTTCCTCGTGTTTGCTCTAAGGAATGAGAACCAGTTTCATTTTTGTCTCTGTTATTTAAAAATACGTCACTTTCTATTCTGATTTTATCACCTGAAACAAAAAACATACCTATAATACGCTTCCGCGACCACTTGATATTTTGGAAACAATCTGGTTTTGAGAAGATCTTGAAGGAAGAAATCACACGACCAATTCACCTCCCTACTAAATCAGAGAGTATACAATGTTGATGCGAATACATGTTAAGTTCTACATTTGCAGCGATGGTACAATGTCCCAGTAAATACCCTGAAAGACAGCCTGATTCTAGGGGTGAGAGTGCTGGTGGAGAACGGGGTGACGGTGGTCAAAAGGACTCCTTAACCTTCGGGCGGTATAGTTTGGGTCGCCAGAGATCGGTAGGCACTCGTCAGTGAGTTGTATCGGGAAACACGCGGTGGTGGAGAATCTTTAAATGGCTGCAGCCAAGGCAAGATAGAAATAACCCGTTCTGGACAAGGCACTCATCCGTTACTGATACAGGAAGGAACATCACTAATTTTAGAGCAGCAGTGCCTGGTTGTTTTATTACGGGGTTGAAGCTGCAGCAATGGAATCTAACTAAATTAATTCCCCTTCTGCAGCCCCTTGTCTTCCCTTTACCATGTTGCAAACGACAACAAAAAAAAATGTACTAAAATCAACTAAACCGTTCGTTTTATACCGAAGCAGTTAAGTGGCAACGCCGGTATCATAATAATCTGGTTGTCACAGGCTGCATTGCTGCTGCCGTTTAAAACACTGCTCACCTAATTTTTCAACATAAATCATAAATCACCCATTCAACACCTTCGTATGGACAGTTTTCTCCATAAACGGGAGCATTCTACCCATAAAAAGAACATATTTCGTTCAATACATTCAGTGTTTGCAGATTTTATTTTTTTAAGGATTTTTTAAAAATATATTTTTCAGGCTAATGAAAAAAGATGGCCCTAACGTTCACAGCTTGTTCCTGACAAACCGACCGCACAAAGGGTCGAGCGGCCGCCCGTCTGGCTTCTATCTCATACAAACTGAACCAGCGTCTTTGATTATTATTTCGAAATGGAGTGTGTCATCATTTATTGGACAAGCATTACTGAAGAAGCACACAGTAGTAACTGATCCAATAAAACAAGCAAAGAATGTTATCTTTTTCTCCCGAAGAAGAGTCCTGTATCAATGGTTAATACGAGGCCGTTAGCCTCTGCCTTATCGCGCATAAACCGCTCGCTTAATTTGCACACGGTTTGCCTATGACGTGTTCATACTCGTTAAACCCTCCAAAGTATCGAGTCATGATATACAGTATCTATGCATTATTTTTTAAAAAAACTATGTCA
Source organism: Hypanus sabinus (assembly GCF_030144855.1). Taxonomy (NCBI): domain Eukaryota; kingdom Metazoa; phylum Chordata; class Chondrichthyes; order Myliobatiformes; family Dasyatidae; genus Hypanus; species Hypanus sabinus. The sequence goes on from NC_082707.1 coordinate 175,259,042, forward strand.
ATGTTTCTATTTAAATTAATGTCTGCCATGCAAGTCATTTCGCAAATTTATTCTGAATGTTTATCATTTTTAATCCTCAAAAGTTAGACGTTTAATTTTCCTATTAGGTTATATTTTGCATGACTATTCACAAATACAGACGTGCAGTAACCGAGCTAGGGGAATTGGAAGAAGTGGTCAGTTAAAAAAAAGCAATAACATGCATCTTGACTATTGCTTCCCTGGTAATGAATCCCCCATGATCGTATTGCGCAAGACATTTGATAGGATACACCAACTTATCCAATTTGACACATTAATTTTTAGATTCAAATCCTGCCCCGGCGGCACTTGTCCTGCCCATCCCATCGGACAAATGCTGCCCTTCCGAGATAATTAACATCTTTCTACAAACCAACATAGTGAATGTCACCTAGGTAGAGTACATGGCCCCCAAATGCCAATGAGCGCCTCCACGGGAGATCAATTAATGTAATTCAGAAACAAAATTATAGTTAATTATTGTCCTTTTGTAAATTCGTTTTGTGAGCTGGTTGACGACGTCAAATTTATGAAAATCTGTTATCCAATTCAATAGTCGGAATGCTCAGGTACATAAATATTTGCTGATATCTGAAAAGTATGAATTTAATTTAATACATCGGGCACGGTAGAATTGTGAACTTATTAAATATAAATATATTAAAAGCTATTGTATTTTTTAAAAACCGCCGAACGTTTAACTAGACCAGTGTCCTCAATAAGCACAATGTTCCTTCGACTTGGCCAGCTTTTCTGTGATTGTCATTTGAACCTTGCTGTATTCTGTTCACGGAAAACAATATAATTTGGGAACTATTTTGTGCAATTGCAATTCGAATGCTGCATTGGAGGTCCGGCTGAAAATTAGTTTGAATTGTATCTATCGCTTGCTCCTACTTTCAAAAGACTTCCTCCCCATTTTTAAAAAAAAATTATAATTCGACGAGATATAGGCCACGTCAAGACTGATTTACATTAATCAAACACATTTTCTTTAAGCATTTTTTTTTGCTAAGGAGTACTTTGACATTCTACGTTGGTACCGTTTCCCATTTCAAACAGTCCTTTATACTTTCCTGATAATTCAAACCATGGCTAGGTATGATTCAAGCCAATCTGCGGAAAAATATGCGAAGTCTGTCAATCTGATTGATTCCAACCAAGGAATCAACTCTCTTCTGTTAGAGTTAAGGAATGGACTGTAGAGTGGAAAATGTTTCATTTTAATTCGTTTAGCTGCAGGATTCTTATTGGTTCTGATAAAGGACAGGACTTCGGGTTATAGTAAAAACATAACCTCTGTTGCGGATTTAAATAAAGAACCTAGTTTTGTGAGCACGCTTAAAATGTAAAGAAAACAAATTTGAAATCAGTGCCGAGGTGCTTCTAAAAACACAAAAGACTGAATTGAATGTCTGTAATATTTGCCAAAATCTGCTCCACATTCAGCAAGCGCAGTCCAGCCAGCGGCTGGTTCGCATTAACTCCAGGAAATCCTCAGTTCTCTCCAAACTGGAGCTGTTCAAAACAATTACCCTCATCTCATAGAAGGCCTTTTTAGTTTCCAGCTAAAAGTGTCTGGAGGCCAGTCGTGTGTTTATTTTACATTTAGAGGAAAACTCGACCAAAACCGAACGTCTTTCGTAACCATTGGGGTTTGGGGCGCTTGTCGATTGAGCTGCTATTTTAAAATTTACTGAAAATAAAACGTCCGAAGTGCAGCAAGATCAAAGTCACCAAGGGGCAGACCGTCATGATGCTACATTCTCTTCACAAATTACGGTGCTAAGGTACAAGATGTATGAGGAGTAGATTTGAAGATTTGAAAACGGCAGTGGCCATTTGTCGAAAATATTCTGTCTCGAATTGCTAACTTGAATTTTGATGAAATCCGGCCCACCGGGTTGCTTTGTCTAACTAGACCAAAGTAGGGCATCTGTGTTAATTAGCTTGGTGAAAATATAATGTAAGCAAATCTCCATAAGCCTTCCTTCATAAACGTAAAACAATACACATAATCTTCTTAACCTACGTTCTACGAAACGGAATAAACAGAAAATTCAGCTATGGAGAATTTTTGTTCTGTTTTAATAGCTACAGCTTTTTTTTTAAAAAAAAACATACTTCCGTAAGATTTCCTGATTATTATTACTACCTATAAAGGGCTTTAGTCTTTAGAAAATAAAAGTTTTGTCTGGGGCCCGGTACCCCTAAAGTTACCATAAAATGTCATTACAACCATTCCGTCCCGGTCTCTAATGAAATGATGCAGTCGATCACAACTTCTCGCTTTAGTCTCTTTCTCCTTAAACTGAGTATCAGAAAAGAAGAGGGTGCGCATGCCCAGTCGGCTGCAAGTTTTCATCTGAATGTAGTGCAATAAAAGCTGAAACTCCCCTTCGATCTCAGGTAAAACCTGGAAGGACTCATGTTTCAATTAAATCCTCTTCCAAGGCGATTATTTGTTTTAAACAAGAGTTCAGGCTGAAATAAGGCAATCCCGAGTGATCGTCTGGCCTCCAGAGGGGGCGAGATCTCCATGGCCCGAAACACACAGAATAAACATTCTACAATGTTCAGTAAACCATAACTACATACTATCAAAGTGCATTAGGAACACGACATACGAACAAAGTACTAGAGAACCTGCAGATATGAATTTGATATAAATCTGGATTATAGATTTTACCGGAAGTTGGGGCGTGTACCGTTTTAGTCTGTGCCATTCCCTTGCACAATATTTAAAGGCCTTGAGGACACGTAATAGTAAAAATGTACTATCTCCGGCAACCTGACAGTGATATATAGTGTAGGATGTCGAATTGGATAAAGGTTTAATTTGAGAGACTTCACTAACGGTGGCAAATGGATTATTAATATTAAAGAACATCGTTAGTATCCCAAAAACCGATAATATTGTAATTATCGATAAAGCGATAGTATTGTAATTTCTGCTGTGCTATGTAAAGTAAGTAGAACCAAGCTGATAGGATGGGGATCGAATTTCGTCTTTAGGGAGAATGACTCGAGGGTGGGGAAAGGAGGCAATAAAACAAGATGACACGATTTTAGCAGCTTAGGTAATGTTTCATTTTTTTGCGGCGCATATGTTACAAACCAAACTGTAGAAACGAAATCATTCGCTTCATTAAACATTATTTTCTGGGCCATACCCTTAGCATTCTAGAGAGCAAGTCCAAAACCAAAATAAATAAGTACTCTCAGAAGTGCACTCGGAAAATGCCGAATAATTGTGGCCCAGCTAAATCGGTCCCCTGCTTTCGCTGTAGGGCAAAGACTGGCTCTTTGGAGGCGAGCCGCTAATTTGACTGGTGAGAAACTCATGTAATCGTTTAGTTGCTAAATTCTAAGAATAATACAGCGGTTACTCACTGTGATATTGTATGAGGGAAACTTGTAGCGTGAAATGGGACAACGCAAACGCCGGGTACAAATCGTCGAGTCGCCTTGGCCACTGTTTTTTAACCGAAGGATTCATTCTTCTGAATGCGACCGACAGCATTGTAGATCCAGTAACTGTTTCAAGCATTATTTTCTAGAAAGAAAAGCTGCAATTTCTTAAAAAGAATTAAAATAAGGAGACAACATAAGCACGCGCTTTTCACATGTTTTGATTTTATTATAAACTATTTCCACGTAACTCTCCATACACCACTGGTGAAAATGTAAACTTCGAATCGCCTCTGTGCCAGAACTTTGCATGGGTTAAATGGGGTGTCTTTTTTCTCTCTGAGGTTACCTCAATTACACACTGTTTCCCCTATTCGACGTTTCATTTCAGATTCGCGATCGGTCAAGAATCTCAAGGAACGTAGAGATCGAAAACGGGATGTAATCCAGGTCGGGCTCTGACAGATGTTCGAACCTGCCAGCAAGAGAGGTGGTGGACCCGCGTGTTAACTTCATTTGCAAGGCCCTTTGTGCAGTGGAAGAGCATCGGGATTTGAAGAGCATTGAGTGAAATGTTAAGCCTCTCAGCAGTTTACGAAGAATTTGTTTTGGTAAAGGCGAGAATCTCGTTTGTTTCACAGATTTAAGGACCATCAGTTGAAAATCCATAACTTCGACAAGGCTGTTAAATTATTTACACAGCACAGTACTGGAGTGTCTGTTCAGTTCATACTTGGACTATCCAGCGGCGGTTCTTTTTACGATCCCAGGTCGACCAGACTGGATGTTAGAGTGCCCAGAAGAGTGTCCTGAAGTCCATGCGGATGGATTGAGCCGGCGTGGCCTCCTGGCGAAGAACTGAGGCCGTGAAGAGAGAAGCTGGAATCCACAGATTGGTTCAGACTCCCGGGCAGCAGTAACACGGGACTGCCCGTGCAATGGTCGGGACTTTGCGGCGGTGACAACTCCTCGTCCGAACTAGACATCAGGTTCTTGCTGCGATTGATAGGGGACAACTGGTTCTGTTTATTGCCAGAAGAATTCGTGTTTTCGTTGTTCTCCCTATTGGAACAGGAAATATTGCATAATTTTAAAATGAGTGATGACAGTATAGAAGATAACCAACCAAGAAACCCTGATTACATTCACCGTTCCCTTATCCTGAAAAATTTCTCGTGTAGTTGTGATGAGGGTGCTAACATTTGTTTAAAATTTCATCTTAAATAAATTTCCCCCATTGGGCGGGATCTCTCATTCCGATAACCTGGATTGAAGAGGTTCTGTGTTGGGTGGGTGACATTCGCAAGGAGAGTTGTTTCCTCAAAGCGACGAGCAAAAAGATCTCACTTCACCAAATGCTGAACATTATAATCAATGTTAATGTCTATTAGTTAAATTAAATTGCTAACCTGGGCTTTAAACTTTCGAAAATGCAAAGCCAAAAAAGGACAATGAAGTGGAACAAATAAAATACGTGACTGGCTTTGTTGCTCAGACTTGATACGAGGGTGCTGGGTTTATCGCGGTTTTACCGGGCAAGATAACCGCATCGGAGCAAAAGACCTAAATTCTATCACCTGGTTAGGCCTTTACAAACGCCAAAACGAAAAGAATATACCGTGCAAGTGCGTCTGCCTCTCTGTTGTCATGTCGAGCTTCCCCAACGCTAAGAATCGAACCCTTCCGGTCAATTTCGATTTTAAAAATCTATTTTAGGCCTTATATTTTCACCAGCTCTATATCTAGTTGGCAATTAAGATACTGGCATTTTCATATTTTGCTTTTAATTTAAGATAGCATCGACGCAGATTTGGTTTAGCAGAAGCTGGTGGATCAGTGAATTTAGATAGCTTCCCTGCTAGATCGCTGTAATTTGGTTACGTACACGAAGAGGATTCAATGCTATGGAATGTTTTTTTTGTTCCTTCCCCAGAGTAGACGAGATGATGACCACACACGCAGTCCCCGTTGGTCATGTCTACCGTGACCTAGGGCCGGAGTACGGAGGAACCGATGGAACACCGCGGGAAAATCTCCGTGGGAAAGCGGACTCTGCTAAAAACTTCACCGGGCCCCCTTTTTTGTGTCCGCACGACCTACAAGCAGCGGCGGGGCTTACCTCTCCTTGGCTTCCGCTGCTCGGTCTCTCTGTCTTCTGTTTTTAAACCAGTTGCTAACCTGCGTGGTGGTGAGCCCAGTGGCTTCAGCCAGCTCCCGTTTCTCTCTCGGTGATGGGTAAGGGTTATGAGCGTACCACTCTCTCAGGACACCCCGCGACTTCTCCTTGAAACAGTAACTTGTCTCTTCCCCGTCCCATATCGTCCGGGGCAGGGGGAATTTCCTTCGGACCCGATACTTGCCCACGGCACCGAGGGGCCTCCCCCTGAGCTTCTCGGCTTCGATGTAGTGGGCCTTTAACCAGAGCTGCTGCAGCTTGGAGTGATTGTGCGGCGAGAACTGGTGACTTTCTAAAATCTTATAGAGCTCTCGGAAGTTACCCCGATGGAAAGCCACCACCGCCTTCGCTTTAAGAACGCTCTCGTTCTTGTGGAGGTGGTCGCAGGCTGGAAGGGACCAGAGAAACCTACCCAGCCTCTCCAGGTTACCCCCTTGTTGGAGAACTTCGCAGACACAAGCCACTTGCTCTTGAGTAAAACCGAAAGAAGGCAGCACTGACATGGCTCACTTAGAATCAGGGCGTAGTATCCGCAATCAGATCGCCACACGCAGGAAAAAAAAACACAGTCGCAGTGGCCAGCAAGGGTTAACAGATCCAAGTAAGTCGCCGATATCCAGCGGCTGATACTCTCATGCACTGGTGATCGGTGCTGGCGGCGGTAGTGTGTTCCCATCCTTGTAAGTGCGCATTAATAGCGATGAATCGCCGCTGATTGGCTGCACATCCCTCCTACCATTTGCAAGAGACAAGAGCAAAGTTTTCCTAAATGAAGGACTCTGGAGAACACGTCAGGGTCTGAAATACGAGAGCCTCTCAAATGTCACCTGTGGGATTGGCCGGCTTTATACGCAAATCAATTAAATTTCGCCTTTTTGAACAAGTTCATGTATTCTCCCCAGGACTCAAACTCCCGCCTATAATTTTTCGCAATATAGTCGCAAAGGCACAGTTTAATTCGTGGTCCACTCATCTCACATTTTTAAATCATCAATTTTTTTTTAAAAAGGACGATGATCTTACTTTTTTTTAAAGACAGCGATTTAGAACCGAAGAATCCTGCGGAACGTATAGCAAATATTCTAGGACAAAATCCTTAAACTTGTCTGACCATTGTCATCAGATCTTAGCATATCCCCACTAGAAAATAAATTGAAACATCAAGACAAAAGTATAAGACGCCAGCTGGTCAATGGCGCACATCTTTGTTTGTGTGTCTGCTTTGCTCTAGGTGTAGGTTAATGGTGGTAAGTCGACTCCGGGTATTGTACACGCACTGCTCTTGCTGTAGCTTCACCGTGCAGCCACATAAGGAATACAATCTTCCAACATGAATTCATTGAGACTTTCGCACTGCCCGCTCGCTTTCCCCATGGAACGTATCCCTGGCATACGTTGTGCTGGGCAAAGGTACAACGGCAATCAAATTTTACACCTTTCTATTTACAGGGGAATTGCTTTTCTTTTAAAGCAATTGGAAACGAGTTTTTGTTAATAGCAATGTAATTTAAGTGACTTAATCACGGGTGAGTTCTTTTGGAACCAGCTAAAATTGATCAGCTTCATTCAAGTCGTTTGGGAAAGGGAAATAGGCAATATTTCCGAATCTTGACTATGCCTCTTATTCAATTTGCCTCATAAAGGTCTATCGATTAAGTATCGTAAACTGCATCAGATCCGGTTTCTGCGCAGCAAAAAAAAAACAAAGGAAGACACACATCAAACCATTTTACTGGTCAGACAGATTTTAGCGGAAAAGTTCTGTACAAAATATTCTCCTAGCTCTCAGATTGTGCGGCTGATTAATAGGCCTAACACATATCTCTACTGAATGGTGGTTAAGTGGATTGAATGAAGTCTTCCGAATTTTCAGGTGTTGAGTTGGTTCTGCAGAGTTCTGGCCTGTTCTCTGTGCTGGGAGTTTCCTGCAATATTCTGATACACACAACAGGTAAGCAAGCATTTTGCTGCAAACTCGGCAGATTATAACGGGACAATTCATGCTTCAGGTTAATTAAAGTTAATTGACTTGATCTGATCATTGCCATGGTAATGAACATGAACGCATTATCAATTGACATACCATTTCTATTTTCACTTTTATTTCCCGTCCGCCAGAAATTAAAGTTCAGCGTTCCATTATTCCCTACGATTTAATATAACTCTGACATTCACAGTATTTGGGTCATATACGGAGGAAATAAAGCTAATAAATAAAGACATGATTAAAGGTAATTTCAGTTCTAACTCGCAGAAACAGTTTCTTAATCTCAGAGATCAAAATGTTTAGCTAGAATTTACACAGTACATTTCTTTTCCGATTAGCAGTTTAGTTTTGGTAGGGTAACAGTCAAAACAATTGGTAGTATTTAATTACCTAAAGGCTTTTCTCTGCACTAGTCTTTCTAAGTTAATTGAAAGAATTCTGAAGCAATTACACTTCTTTATCTACAATGATAATCAGGACGCCTCGGTAGCTTCGAATGATGAAGTCGCGTTTGACTGATAAAG